>NC_046161.1:25754864-26086114 GCF_011064425.1 Rattus rattus | reverse complement strand
AAAGGAGAGAGAGAGAGAGAGAGAGAGAGAGAGAGAGAAAGAGAGAGAGAGGAGGGTGTGTGTGTGTGTGTGTGTGTGTGTGTGTGTGTGTGTGTGTGTGCAGGACTCTGAGGCTCACAGCAGGTCCCTCATTCTCTCCCTTTTAGTTAATTATTATCTAAATGAAGACCCGCAGGGCACATGGCATTTTGCTTGAAGCCTGGGGGAAGCTACCTACAAAGTGAAATATTCATAAAGTATACAGATGTTATACACAGCAAATACATACCCTGAAGGTGAGGAGACATTTGATAAAGAAGCGCTGGGCAAAGCATAGATAGGACTGCTAATCAGAGCAGAGCAATCAAGAGCCCTGGATTCTAGGTGCACCTAAACCATTACTGTCACGTTGTTCTGGTGTGAGAAAGTGCTGTGCTGTCCTTAGGAAAGGCTACTCAGTTGTGGACTATGCCTTGGTATTCATCCCCAAGCACTCCTCCCCTCCAGTATCTGGCTCATCTGCAGACGGCTGGCTTACCTTTACCAGCTCTATAGCCAGGTGGCAGTACAGAGGCCCAGCACCACAGCTTGACCAAGGGGAAGGCTGTTGGGCAATGGCCATTCCAGAACTCTTTGAAAGAGGATGGCACTTCATCAGCAGTACAATATAGCTCCCATTCTTCCCAGGCATTCTTTCTCATTGTCTTCGCACAGCTATTGAACCCTTGGCTATACATCATGCCTTAACTCCATGAGTCAAGAAACCCAATCTCTGCTGGTACTAATCTGTGACAGTGCTAAGTTGTTGTCTGAGGTAAATTATTTTCTGACTGACACAAGGAGTGGGCTCTAGCAGCTGGCACCTAAATACTCACTGGCAGAAGGGGAAGGGGCTTGTGGGTACAGTATATCAGGCATTTGGAAGGCAGGGGGAATGTTAGCTGCAAGCACACCAGATTGGATGGCTGTTGCTAAGGGTTATTGACACTCTACAAGATGAAAATAAACAGCTGAGAGTAATGGACCTCTATAGCCAGGTGTAGATGCCAGAGGGCATCCTTACTTGCAGACACAGAAACTCAAGTCTTTGCTCAGGAAGCTGAGAACCAAACCTGTACTTGCCAGGTGGAGTAGGAAACCCTCAGTGACTTGCTAACTATTCCAATAAGCAGTTGTTACTCCAAGGACTAGACCCTGATTAGACATTCCCAGGATCCTGGCTGACTGGTTAGGCTGAACAAACAAGGATTAGAAGACTGGAGGGTCTTGGAGTTCCAGGGTAGACATATGCAAATGGGTATATAGAAGATTCTCTATATGGAGATCTTTTTGATATGTGTTTCAATCTGCCCGTCTTTGCCCTCTAGGGAAGAGGAATCAATCTCAAAGACAAGAATGACTCATCAAGGAGACAGTAGAGACAGACACGAGAATGGAATGACCACAGTGTCAAAGATGAAGATTCAGGGACAAAAATCACAGGGTCCCACTTATTTGTGCCACTGATTTGTTCAATGTGGCAATAACGGAGACAAATACTATGGTGCCCTCAAGAGGACCCCTGTGCCCTGGTGGCATACTCACTTGCATTAGGTCCTTTCCACCTTGAAAGAGTCCAGTTTTCACTTTCAGACACACCATTAAGGTGTGAGTTTGATTGACACTCTGGTCTCAGTCAGCACTCCTATCAGAATTCCACATTTCATTGTGATAATCCTGAAAATCTAGTGTATGGTAAAGAAGGGATGATCAAGGAAGCCCAGAGAAATGACTCATGTCTCATTACCAGTCACTGAACTCACAGAACCCTGGTGGAAGCTACAGAAATCATGGAAGTATTTATCTGGGCCATATTTTGAAAGGTGGGCTGATGCTCCTCAAAGATGTCAAATACTCACACTGCAAAAACCTTCACATGGGGTGGGTCCAAGACTGGCCGCACTAGGATATGCCTGTGGCTACGGAGAAATCTGTGCAACTCCAGGCTCTGCAGGTTTGGAGGTCTTCGTGTTATTGGTTTTACTTTCACCTTGGAGTATGGCTAAATTTCCATTGAATTATAAGCTGTGGCTGCAGCCTTGATACTTTGGGCACCTCATGTTAATGAATTAATGGACAAGAAGAGGAGTGCCCTGTTTAGCAGAAGTTAATCATCCTGTAATTGGGAGAGGGTGGGCTGTCAGGAACAATGGGTCAGAAAGCAATATACACGGGATTGATTATTGCTGCCTTGTCTAATTGAAATTGCAAATAGACACGTCCAACATGAAATCCCCAAAATGGCACATGCTCATCAGAGAAGCACAGAACCTTCTTGGACTAGAGTCATATAAGTCTATGTCTTTATGACCAAGACAGAGATAGTAACTAAAGACATCTACATTGGATTGTGGAGTATGGTCATTATGAGGATTAGTTGCAACTCAAGATTACAGACCATGGTTGTTCTAACAATGCCCTATGCTTCTCTGGAAGACAGGTTGATCAGACTTCTGAATACTACATAAATTCGAATGAAGAAATGAATCTAGGTGACAAAGAGACCTATGCTAGCTAGAGGTGATGCAGACGCCTAATGCAGCTCCACTTCAAGACAACGTCATCTAAGTAATAAAATAAGCAACTTTCTGTTCTCATCTCTAGGGCAGGTCTCAGTTGAGAGAGTAACCTCATCAGAATTGTGTTATTTCTGACATAGTCTGTTTCATACTGAGAAAGAGACATCATAATGAACTCATGTTGACCACTTGTGTCTAACACAAGAGAACCCAGCAGACAATTAGCTTAGGCTTTGTTGAGTCTGTATCATAGTTTTTCTTTTCTGTCCTTTCTCATCTCAATTACCTTTTTCTCACAGTTGCTGATCTTTTATGGAAGTCCTGTACTCCAATTTTTGTTTTCCAAATTGCTTCTAGAGAACCAGCTTGTGGCACTATCTATTAGAGAGCCCTTTTGCCTTGGGCATGGAAGCATCCAGGTTCTTAGGTAGAGCTTCAATTGGCCAGCACTGAGACTCAGAAGAAGCTAGCCTACTTTTCTCCTTCCTGGACTACTTTCCAAGCTCCTGCCCAGTATAGAAATCCTGGGTAGGAAATAGTCTATCTTTAGTTTCAAAGTGAAAATCTCCTATTAATCTTGACCACACATCTGCTCTTTGCCACATATCCATTTCTTCTCATAGATTCACTGTGATCCTTTCAGGGAATTGAAATTCAATTCAGTGAAGGAGCTTTAATCTAGTGTTCCTGTGATTGGAGCAGAAAATAGGAGTGAAACTCATGTTCACTACCAGATGGATAATAACCAGGCAGCTTGGTGAGCAGAAAAGGTGGATCAATGCACATGTGGATCAATGTGCACATTTGAAAATAACGGTTTGGGGAAAGTAATAACAAGAACAAAGGCAGACCAAGTAGATGTCCAAAAGCCATTGGAGCGCTCCTCTTGCTCCATCATCTGAGCTCTTAGATCCTTCTCTGAGCAAACTTTTAGGTCGTAATCACATGAACTGACATATGGGCTCTGGATTGTCCAGGGTGGTAGGGAGGTATCTGGTCTTACAACTCAGGATGGAGAAGCAATGCTCTATGAACTTGACCAGAGCATGATGCGAGGTAGAAGTTCTGAGTCTTTACTTCCTTTGGACTATTGATGCTCTCTCTGATGGAGCAACCACAGCGTTATGTTAACATGATCTTGCCTTCTCCTTTTTGGATGTTTCCACTCTTTCTCTCTCATTCTTGTTTCTGAGGTCTCAGTTGCTTGCTTTCTTATCAAGAGTCAATGCAGGACTTTGCCTCCATTTTCTGGGGAACCTAGGATAAGCCAATAAATATTTATGGAGTTCTTGCTAAATGGGGACATTGGTGTTTTTTTTTTTCCATTCTTCTCTCCTACAACACATATCAACCACAGCATCCCCTCCCTCCACTTCTTCCAGTCTTATCTCCCACCACTCTTCTCCCTCAGAACCTCCATTTCCCTTCAGTAAAGAACATCTTTCGAGCTGATATCAACCGAACACAGCATAACAAGATACATTAAGACTAGGCACAAACTCTCATATCATAATGGGAGAAGGCAACCCAGTAGGAGGAACAGAGTCAGAAACAGCCTCTGCTCCCACTGTTAGGAGTTCCATGGACACCCCAAGATAAATAACTATACTATTTGTGCAGAGGATGTAGCTCAGACTCATAGATTTTGTATTTGCTGCTTCAGTCTTTGTGAGCCTCTATGAGCCCTGCTATGTTGATTCTGTGGGCCATGTTTTCCTGGTAACTTCGATTCCTCTGGCTCCTGCAACCCTTTGTCTCCCTCTTCCTCAGGATTCCCCAAGCTTCGTCTAATGTGTGAGTCTCTACATCTACTCCTATCAACTGTCAGAGGAAGCCTTTCTGATGATGATTGGACTAGATACCGGTCTACGAGTATAGCAGAATATCATTAAAAGTTACTTTACTTTTTTTTTTTTTTTTTTTTTTTTTGGTTAATAGTTTTTGGTTCTATTCTAGGTCTCTGAGACATCCAGCTTCTAGTGCTTGGCCATCTAGGCAGTGTTGGACATGAGCTGCCTGTTGTGGCTTGAACCTCAAGTTAGACCACTCATTGGTGGGCAACTCTCACAAGTTCTGAGCTGTCAGACCATCTCAGGCCCCCTCAAGTGGTTGCCCCCTACTGAGCTCTGCTGATACATGTGGAAGCCTTTTGTTCCTAATAAAAGAACATCCTGACCTTTCTGTTTGGCACCTGGGTGGTGATACCTGGGCGTTTACACCTGAGTAGTAACATCCTTGAATCAATTCCTGTTCTTTGTTCCTGAGGGCATAAGCCTGTTTTTCCACTATGCTTCCTGGATTTTTCACCTGGTAAACTTGGGGTATATATTCTGTGAACCTCAGGAAAGCTTTGGCATTCTCTTAACATGAATGACCTGAGTCTGTGTGTTGTTTTTTCTTAAATCCCACAGGCCTACGCTTGGTTCTTGGTACCCTGAAGGCTCAGGCACTAAGCCACCATTACCATAGCACATCTTGACAGAAGGACAGGTGTGGGTCTGAGGTTTTGTGGCTGGGTTGGTGTCCCCATACTAACACTGGAAGCCCTGCCTGGTTGTAGAAGATGGCCAAATCAGGCTTCATATCCTCCATCACTAGGAGTCCTCACTAGGGTAACCTTCATAGGCTCCAGGAAGTTTACACTGCACTATATTTCTGCATTGTCCCCTAAATCCCCATCCTATTCCAGTCACTCCCTGTATTTTCTCCCTTCAACCCTGCCTCTTACCTGATCTCTCCTGCTCTCATACCCACCTGCCACCAGTCAATTTGCAAAGTGTATTCTATTTCCCCTTTCCAAAGAGACCTATGGGTCCCCCTAGAGCCCTTCTTGTGCCTTAGCCTCTTTGAGTCTATGGATTGTAGTGTGGTTATCCTTTATTTATCAGATATTATCCATTTATGAATGAGTAAATATCATGTTTGTCTTCTGGGGTCTGGGGTAACTCATTCAGGATGAGTTTTTCTAGTTCCATCCATTTGCTTGCAAATTTTATGACATCACTTTTTTAACAGCTAAGTAATACTCCACTGTGTAAATGTATCACATTTTCTTTATCTATTATTTGATTAATGGATACCTATGTTGTTTCCAGTTTCTGGCTTTTATGAATAGAGCTGTTATGAACATTGTTGAGCAAGTATCCTTGTGGTAGATGGAGCAAGAGAGACATAGTATTGTATATGATATTAAATCATTCATTCTCCACAACAACACTATGCAGTGGATACTACTATTATCTCTAACAGGTCATAACAAAGTATAACATGAAATGTAAGTCAGTTTTCCGAGATGTTTATGTTGATAAATTTTAGAGACAAAAAGTTAGATCAGACATTCTGGTTCCTGAGTGTTCTTTCCTGATGAAAAAATGGCCAAAAAATGTAAACAAATTAAATAAACAAACAAACACCCTCAAGATAAAACTGCCACTGTCAGATTATTCTCTCAGACTTTTGGACTTTAAATATCACACAGGCACCTTGAGAATATCTGTGGTGAAGAACAAAGAGAGATATTTATTCTTATTGAGATGAAATTCTTATGACACCCTCTTCATTAAAAGTATCTGATTGCCAATTTTTGCTGCAGAATGAATTTAGTCTTAGATTTGTTTTTTCCTTGTGGTTTGATTTGTGTCAGTCATGACTGTCTATACAGACTCACACTCTGAGAGCAAGAGCTTTCTCTCTCCTCCTTCTTATATGCCACATGGTATCAGGTGTTGATGAGCTTGACTGTCTACTGATGCTCTAACAAAAGCATCAAAATGGAGTGTATGATGTGGTGCGTGGCTTTGTGATCTTGAGAAGAAGACAAGGCTGGTGAGAAGGCACAGTCTGTCAGAAATGCAGGACTCCTTAACATGATCTGTGAACTCAGCCATCCGGTTCTCACAGGGATCCTTAGACACACTTAAAGCCTATGAATATCTTATAATCTATGGCATTTTTGTAAGATCATATATAATCTTCCTTTCTTTGTAAGGGGATAAGTACTAGAGAAGGACATTGTTGCTCTAATAAAAGAGTGTGACCAAATATAACCTGTTGAAGAATGACCTCTCCAAACAGTGCCACTAACTGGGGAGCAAGAGTTGAGCCTATGAGCATATTTTTTATTCAGACCACAACATACATTTTTAAAGACATTCTAACTATGGCAATTAAGCTCTATCATTATTTTTTCATATGGCTTTGTGTAAATCATTTAACCATTAAGACCTCAAATTTCTTCCTTAGAAGTAGGACATATGTACTTTCTGTCATCAAGGTTGTCAAGAAGGCTAGATGAGACAAAACAGAGGCCTACCATGATTTCTAAGACATATTGTAATGTGGTGGGTGGGTAATAATTGTCATTTCTCATCTTCTGAACTTGAAAGTGTAAGGTACAGAAAAGAAGGCACCCTAATAGTGACTACTTGTGTGTATCTTAGCTTGACTCATGGGGAAGTAGATCTTGAGCACAGGGCTTAAGTGTGAGTTCACTTGGCTGTGATGTTAGGCTGATACATTTATGCAGGAGTATTTGAATGAAACAGGGAAAGGAGATGGGAAAACTATCACTGTACAGTCATGAGCAGGTTGCTCCCTCGGATCCCTTGGGTAAGCATGCCCGCAAGTTCTCTTAGCTGATGGATAACCATATTCTTGTATCAAAAGGCAGTTGCAGCTGCTTGCATTAGGAGGCCACCTGCATGTATTAGTATAGACAAGAGGAACAACGGGTGGGGCATGTGCTGCCAACTGTGTCTGCTACAGCAAATTGCAGACTAGACAGTCACATGCATTATCTATATTAAATTCTAAGTCATTCTAATGGTTCCTAAACATAGCTTCTCACTAGAATTATCTACAAAGTGTAAAAGAGTCAGACTTCTGGGACCCATATTTGGGAAATTTTAATTCAGTATGTCTAGGGCAAGGTCTGATACTTGACATTTTTCGAAGGTTCTTGAGGTAATTCTGATGCTCAGTCATTTTGGGAAACATAGCAGTTAAAACCCATTCAAAGTAATGAAATTGACTTGATGTGTTCACTATTTTATACAATATTACATCAAGATTGTGTTGGAAACAGAATTTCCATCCAGTGCTCATTTCTTTACCATATTGCCACATTGCTTTTGTAAAGAACTTTTTCTCTTGTGGAGGCAGAGACCATACTGGGGAATCTCAGGGGACAGGGGACAGCCATTGGGTATAGGAACAAAGGAACAAAAAGGGTACAACCAGACATGACAGGCATTAAAGCCAGAGGAAATAGTTGTCTATCCTAAATCCTGGGCCTCCAGGAAAGAGTTAGGGGTAAATAGGGTCTAGAAGCTCAGGGTAAGATCTGTGAGAAAATGCTCTAACCTTGTAGGGAAAAGGTCTGGAAAAGGGAGTGGGAGAGGTGGAGGAGAGGGAGAGGGGTAAAGGGAGAAGAAAGAAAGACAGAGACAGAGAAACTGATGGACACAGGCACACATAGTCCACCATTGCTGCTGGAGCTCAGAAGCTCAGAGGTAATGTCTTTCAGGAAAGCGACCCATTCCTTTGAAGAGCATGGGATTCCTTGACTTCTCCCAACTTTAGGAATTAGAAGGAAGGCCACTGTCAAAGGGCTTTAGACCTCTGACTAGAGCTTCTCTGCCGGAGACTGTAATTTTGAGGCTCCACTAAGGTCAGAGCTATGGATCCTTGAGACCTGAGACACCTAATGCTACAAAGATGAAAAGCTGTGAGAGTCAACACCGCCGACAGGGCAGAAGCTAACTCCACACGCTCACTCTCCTTTTCCCACTCTCTTTAGTGGCCACCTCTTTTGGGACTCAGAGGAGATCCGGAAGAGCAAGAAGACAGTTTCATATGTATGCATCATATGTCATATGTCATATGTAAGCACACAGTCCCAGCGTTACATGGCTGTGTGTAGGATAATTCAGAGCTGAAAATTAATAGCTTTAAAACTGGTATGGCTCTGACAGGGCATGGATGAGCCAAGCGTGCATGGCTTTTATGTACCTTACCTGTTTGGGAGCTGCCCTCCAATTTCTTCGGAATTTTCTTTCTAGTGAGAGATTATTTGAATAATTAACACTTGGTGAGGCTTTCCAGTCTTCCCCTACTCTGTATACCCTATAAGCTCCTCCCCTGCTCAAATCCTTTTCTTATCTATTCTCCTACCCCACCCCGAAGTGCTCTGCTTCTGTAGAACAGTGATCACATTGTTTAATGTGCTTTGCTTGGCTGTGTACTCTTTGGGGGAGACATGTTGTTTTTCGGCTTTTTTCTCTGGTAGTTCGGTAAATATGCATCAGACCAGCTGAGCTATATGAACAAAGAAATGAAGAGCTTAGGTGCCAATCCCCTGCCTTAGCACACAAAGCTCAAAGGTGAAGAAGTTGGTGAGTTACCCTTCCTCTCTAACAACCCTCTTAGGTGAATCTTAGGCGATCCAAAATATTCAAAGAAGAAAGGAAAACGGGAGCTTTAGACTTTAGGAGCGCCACTAGATTTATAGTGCTCGATTCCCTTGACCCAGAGAAAACCAAAGAGTGGCTTGAGGCACCCCTCGGCACTGTCTACACCCCTGTCTCCCTGCCTTCTCTCTCCCTCCACTTACTTCTACAATTAATTTTTTCTGTGTTTTGACATTCCTAAGATCTTTGTTTTAATAGGAATTCCCAGAGCCTATTGGTCTTTTGGAATCTAAGGTCTGTGAAGCTAGAGAAGAACTTTAGGGATTTTTATTTTTTAAAAACCTGCAAGTGAAGGTATTTTTGGAAACCTTCATATTCATACTTGTGTTCCTAAAAGCTCATTTAAATTCATATCCAGCCCATGCTTATCCTGTATTAGTATATTCTAAGCATTCTATTAGGTGCCTTTGCATTCATTCTGTCACCCAATTTAATCTTCACAGCGACTCGGAGGCAGGCATTATTATCTGGTATTTATACCCGAGGAAGCTAGGGATCAGGGGGATCAAATGACTCGCTTGTGAGTGACAGGGCTAGAATTTGAATCCAGGCCTCTGATTGCATGCTCACTGATACGCTCCTATAAATTCTGCTTAGAGGTGGGCTCCACTCCAAAGTGGCTTTGGTCTCCCATTCAGTCTGGGTCCTGGAGGTGTCGGGATGAAAAAGGTATTTCTGCTTCAGTGATCAGGACAGGACTCCATATAGAAGGGGACAGAAGGTCCCTGTGGATAAGTCTCTTTGTTTTCCACACGGCAAGGTCATTTGGGTACATGTTCTTTCCGTTGCATCAGGCCAGTGGTGCATGAGTCTCCTACTCCAGTGAAGAAATTAATTGGAGGTATAGCAGCCAGATCCCCGGCTGGAACCTGGATGAGCTTCCTCTCGGTCTCTTCATTATGCCGATTCTGGATTTTTCACTTAAAATATTTACCTATTTTTATTTTCTGTGCATGTATGCGTGCCTTTCTGTAAGTAGGTGCACCATGAGCATGCCTGCTGCATGCAGACCAGAAGGTATTGAATCCTGGAACTGGAGTCCCTAGGCATTTGTGAATTGCCCAATGTGAATGCTGGGAACTGAAACTGGGTCCTCCACAGAGCCCCATGTACTGTTAAGTGTAGAAGCCACCTTGGCAGCCTGGATCTCGAGTTTTCTTATTTGTGCAATTAGAGTGACATTTGGATGACAGTGACATGATTTCCAGGTCTCCCATTGACACTAAGATAGTAGGAAGACTCTGTGTTAGAAGGTGAACTTTTGACCTTTGAGATCAAGGCCCATGTGAAATCTTTAAGCACTCTCAGACGGTGAGGATAACTCAAAAGAAATGGGAACTTGTACCTCTGATTAAAAAATCAACTTTTCTCACGTACAAGCCTCAATTTCCAATTTACAGCGTGCAAGGGAGAGTGCAAGGGAGATAAATAAATAGGTCTCAGGCCCTCCTACGCATAAGTGTCTGTAACATCCACTTTTGAGGTTTAGGCCAACCACTCATGATACATCAGCACAATTAACCCAGTCGTGAGCTCGCGTTTAGAACCTGTTTAGAGATACTTTGTTTGAGTGATAAATAATTCATCACTTCTCTTTTCCTGCTTTTGTTACCTTGAACAGCTCTCGACTCTGCCCTTTGCTGCCGCTCCCTGGAGCATGTGTGAATTGTGGTTTGAGGAAGAAGACATATGAGGATGGTGGTCCCCAGGGAATCTAGACAAACCGAGTCATGGTTTCTATGACACCCCGAGACCCCCAAATTGCTGAGTTTCCCACATCTCTTATCATAACATAAAGAGCCACCTTGTAGTTCACCTGAGGACATGTTCCAAGAAAATCATGGAATATTTATTAGTGTTATTGCATTTTCTTCAGCACCTTTTATCCCAGAGGAGCCCAAAATGCACTGTTAACAGAATATGCTGGAAGATTTTCCCCTATTTCTAAGATCCAGCTGTTCCTTATTTTTCTTCTCACCATACCTCATCAATTTTTCTCCCTTCAGTACATCTCTCCTAACTTGTTGGGATTGCTCATTGCTTAACAAA
This sequence comes from Rattus rattus, assembly GCF_011064425.1. Classification (NCBI taxonomy): domain Eukaryota; kingdom Metazoa; phylum Chordata; class Mammalia; order Rodentia; family Muridae; genus Rattus; species Rattus rattus. Next base: position 26,075,061 of record NC_046161.1, on the reverse strand, counting down.
TAACACTGAAATGCTGGATACCTGGTCATGAGCTTCCTGCGGTGGCTGTAACAACTGTCACAAAGTTGGTGGCTTAAAATAATGCACATTAATTCTACCTCAGTTCTGCATGTCAGAAATCCTAAACGGGTTCCACTACGCTCAAACCCAGGGGTGGACAGCATTGGCATAATCTCTCCAGAGACTCTAGCAGAGTCCCTGGCCTTGCCTTTCTCTGCTTCTAGGCCAGGATTCCCTGCATTTCTTGGCCCTTCTATTGCCCCAACATTCCCAGATTAGCATCTTGAATTCATCCTGCTCAGTCTTCCCATTTCAAAGAATTCCTACTGCTTTTCTTGAAGGGTAGTCATGATTGCCTTTTATGCCCTCTGTATAATCCTCACGATCTCTTTGTCCCACTTATAAAATCACAGTTGCCTTAGAAAGTAACATTCCTGGGCTTCAGGAATTAGGCTTCAGATATATTTGGTGTCCATTTTCCAGTCTATTATGCACGGTAAGGATAGTCTTGGCACCAATCAAGGTCAATATCTTAGCTTCTTACCACTCTGTGCACAAGCGAGGCTATAGCCAACTGGGAGATGCTGAATTCGACTCTAAAAATCGCATGTGCCTGCTTCTGTGCCTTTACCTGTAATTTTCTTTCTTTTTGTGGGTGTTGGGGGGACAAGACGAGAAATGCTTTCTTCCCTCTTCCTTCCCCATTCACAACAACTGGAAGAAAACACCCTGGTGTGCACACTTTCTGTGGTCCCCTTTCCTCAGGGCTCTGAGGGTGTTGGTTGCTCAGCCACTACGTGGCCCATTCCGGAATGCCACTGAGGCTCGCCTCCTCACACCGACTCCCATGAAAAGCCTCTGTGAAATGCCACATAAATTATTTCCATGGGTATTTTAGAGCAGGGGAAGTTTCCAGGTTGATTCCACAGTCTGTGCTTTTGACCTTCAACAAATATTTATTATTCATTGAAAAATATGTATTGAGTTCTTCCTCATATTCAAGTCCAACTCACAGTGATAAAGAGGTAGGGCATGGTCTTTAAGGAATCCAAGGTCCAGAGGGCACTTTTGGTATCAAACAAGCAATTGTCTATGTGGTCTCTTTTCAGCACAAGGGAAGGTAGGCACACTGCAAGATTATGCAGTTGAGGGTGGTTGGTCCTTGTGGTGGGGACTGATGGAAATTAATTTAGTAATTAGAGATACTGCCAAAAGGACAGCCATAATATTATGTATAACAAAGATCTACCTCTCATTTGCATACTGCCTTTTATGAGGTGTGACCAAAATATAACAGAGCAATTTTAAAAAAAATAAACACAGCTAATTATATTACAGGGAATCTCAGTGTGTGTGTGTGTGTGTGTGTGTGTGTGTGTGTGTGTGTGTGTGTGGTGGGGGACACTAAACAACAATAACAACAACAACAACAACAACAACAACAACAAAACCCCAAAGGTCACATTGTTTAGCATTCTTTGTGAGGAGACTTTCTCTCTACAATGTGCCTAGTGAAGATTTTCCTGTATTCTACTTGAAATTTTCTAAAATGGAGGAAAGGTCACAAGCATACCATCTACCTACCCACATGCATGTATATCAGCGTATGAGACTTATGCACATATATTTAGGAAATACATATGTATACATACATGCACTGACCTGCAGTGCTGCATTTCTATAATTCTGAGGGTAAAATTTCAAAATATCTTGGGAAATATGAGTGTTGGGACTCATTAGGATATATGTAAATTCTCTCAGAGTGACGGTCTTTGAATAGAGCCCTGCATGTTTTCAGAACATAAAGGTTCTGAAAGCATTTAAAAGTCATTTAAATTTAATTATTTCAGTGCTGATGTTCAGACCTAGGATTTGATACTCAACATGTGTTCTACCCCTGATGTACATACTCAGCTTTAAAAATTACAATTTTTCTCATTTTGAAATAATTTCACAGGGACAATATCTACACAATAGCTTTTTTTTTCTTTCCCAAAACATAGGTCCATTCTGCAAAAGACTCAGAAAGTCTATGAGTCTCAGGTGACTATAAGATCAAGTCACGATTCTCCTATCTGCCTGCTGCATGGTCTTAATTGAGTCATTTCACATCTCTAAGCCTGGAGTTCACCTATAAAATTGAGCTAATAATACCTTTCACACAGGATAGTTACAAAAAGTAATTATGCTTAGCACATAGCATAAATCAAATTCTTTTCTATTCCTGTATAAAGAAATGGATATAGTCTTTTATCTGGTTTTACAGTATATAAAGGAAAGAATAAGAATATGATATTTTCCCAAGTTTCCACAATATCCTAAATATAAAGATTAGGTAATTGGTATCTCATGAATTATTTGTATGTGTCTCAAATGTTGTGCATTGTTCTTCTTTCTTATCTTTTGGTGGAAAAATACAAATATAGGTATACATGCATGAGTATCTGTATCACCATTTTCCTCAACATCTGACTTGCTATGCATATTGGCCTTCTAAAAGACCCAAGACTGTAAGTACAATAGGTAGTTTTTAAATTTACAACCAGCATCCGGTGATTTCAGACGAAAGCTTATTTGAATACATCTCTTAGGGTTTTTGAGAATGCTCAGAGGACACACAGGAGATCAACTGTAATTTAGCATCATATTTCCAATGACAACATTGCTGTAGTAGTTTTTATACCATGGGGTGGGCTGTATACTATTCTTCCACCCATGGAACCCGTTGAGTGCCTATCACCTTTCGCTCTTACTAAGTGACCTAGTGATGAAGGAGTTGCTCTATTCTGAGTTAGAATTTAGTTAGGGAATCAGAGTCACTGTAAACGAGGTGAACAGGAGACTTATGGTAGCAATCAGACTTTATACAAATAGGAAAAGACTGTCAATATGAAGGTCTGCGGAGAAGTTGACAGAACAGTAAATAAATCAATAGTCAAGTGGGCAGAGGATATGCCCAGCCTATGAACTAGAATTACAAAGGAAAGTGCCAAGAAGAATACAAGATACAGTGATGCCCCCTGGGGGCCTGCAGCTTGGCTGACAGTGAGCCCAAGTCATCAGTTGGACAACAGGGCCATCAGTCTGGAAAAAGGGATAGAGCGGTAGATTGCAGCATTTTCTAATATGGCGTCTCTTGAATACAGTTCCTCATGTTGTGATGCTCCCAATCATAGGTTTTGTTTTTGTTGCTACTCATAATTGTAGTGTTATGAATTTTTGGAGGTAGAGGTTTGCTAAAGGAGTTGCAACTAGAGCTAGAGGAAGTCCAGGGAGTGTGAGAAAGAGGTAGGATGACTGGGCAGGTCTCCATGTTCACCACCACATCTCACTCTGGAAACTTCAGACACTCTCCATTGCCCTTTCACCTCAACCTTCCAAATATTGAGTAAATTCTTCTTTTGGCAATTTTAGCCTTGGAAATACATAGAGAAAAAATTATGTTATAAATTGCTTTGATTGAAACAGGCTGACACAGAATAATCAATCAGCATTGCTTGTTAAAGAAGACAGAAAAAGATACCTGAGACATGTGTGCTCAACTTCTCATGGAGAAACAGCTAAAAGGCCTCATCTTCTGTCGAGGTAGCCTGCCCGTAGGACATTGCAATTTGTTGTTTTTTTAATTATTGTGAAGTTTACACAGTTAAGGTTCATATCTTTCATGTGCAGTTCAGTGTGCTCTGAAAATACATACAATGGATAATTAACACTCCAGTAGAATTGTAAAGTGGTGAAAATAGATAATGCAAATTCTGCAAATTTCTCCCTTTTAGGATTGTTTAGGCTGTTGTAGAGCATTCCTATCGAGGTAGAAACGCAGCCATCAACTGGATACTTTCTGTAGAGTGGTCCGTTGGAAGCATCACTTCAATTGCACTGAAAATAAGTTTGGAGAGTTGCTATTTAAAAATTGAGTTTTCTTAGCTATGCACATCTTAAATTTATTCATTTATGTTTTCTTGAATCTGTTTCAGCAATGTTTCATAGTTTACAGTGTAGAATATATTATATATTCTAATAATATGCAATATATTAATAAATAATATAATGCAATATAATAGGTTATATATATATATATTAATTTTCATTTTATCTCAGGTTTGCACAACTGCAAAGGCATTTGTCTATCCAGATTGTTAACTGTGGTAGCATAAAGCTCTTATACCATTCCTGCTGTTCCGATGTCTGTAGGATCAGTGGCGACGCTCACTCCTGTTAAATGTCCATCCCTGACAATGGTGCATCCTCACTTCTTGCTGCCCAGCCTTGTTCAAGTTGTCATTTCAACTTTTTTAATCTTTTTAATAATTCTCTGTAGTTCCTCACTTTTCTCTACTCGATTTCACGTATTGGTCTACTTTCCAAGTTACAAGCAGAAACTCAATCGCTTATTTTCAAAATGTCGGAATTTCACTACTATTGTTTCAAGGACAGCATAGGAAATTTGGCTTTCTCCCCATTTCCTTTATCTCCCCCTCCTCCCTTCTTCCCCCTCTCTTCCCTTCCTCCTTCTTTTTCCTCCTTCCTAGATGGTGAATCCCTTACGTCGTCTACCACTGAGCACTATCCCTACTGCAGGATGTGGTGTGTTTATTATTTTCCACTTTCCTGATTTTCATGACCTACGGCTTATTTAGAAACAGGTTGTTTAATTTTCAAGTATTTGAGGATTTCTACATATCTGGTTATTTTCTTATTTTACCTTCATTGTTGGCAAACATATGTGCAAGGCTTCAATTTCCTGAGAGGTATTAGAATTTCCTTTGCAATACGACATATGGTCTATATGTACTATCTGCATTTGTATGTGCTACTTGAAAATATGTGCATTCTGTTATTTTGGGGGTAATAGTATAAAAAATTGGTATTAGTATAATTCACAACATGCAAATCTTAGTAGTTTTTAATTTTAAGAATATTTATTTTATTTGTGTATGTGTGTATGTGTGTGTCTATGTGAATGAGTGGCAAATGTGCATGGGTCCCTTCAGAAGCCAGAAGATGGTTTTGGCTCCCTGGGAGTTGGAATCACAGGCATTTGTGACCTATCTGATGTGCGTGCTGGGAACTGAACTCATGTCCTCTAGAGGAGCAGGAAGTGCTTAACTGTTGGGCCCATACATCTCTCTATTTTCTTATTGAATTTTCCTAATAATTTATTAGGGAGAGAGTTTTAAGTCTTATTACAGTTGTTTGTGTGTCTCCCCCTTTCTTCCTAGTCTCTCCTCCTCACGTATTTTAAAGCTCTATTATTACAACAGTCAGTGTGGTTATAACTTGTAGAATAATTGATCTTTTTTACATTGTGATCTCTCTCTCTCGCTCTCTTTGTCTGTAGGAGGATTGCTTGTCAAGATATCTATTTTATCTGATATCAATATAGCCACACATGGGTTCTTATGATTACTGTTTGAGTGATTCATCTTACTCCATTCTTTTACTTGCAACCCATCAGGGTCTCTGCATTTCTTGTGCACCTCTTGTAGACAGCATATAATTTAGTCTAAGTTTTTCTAGTCAGTTGGAAAAAAGGATCTGTGCTATTTATTAGGATGTGTATTCCACTGGCTTTTTAATGCAATTATTGTTGCCCCTGGATTGAATCTACTATTTTACCAGTTGTTTTCCAATTGCTTCATCTTTACCTTGGTTTCTAAGTTTCTCTTTCTCCTCTCCTGAACACATTAGATTATGATAGTATTCAGCTTTCTTTTATTCTACTAGCTTTTTGTCGATCTGTATTTTTTTTCCGAAATGCTCTAAGGATTAAAAAATAATGTTAGGTTTCAGTCTTCTTAGTGTTAGTATTGCAACTTACCAGATAAAATGTAAAGTTGTACAAAAAATATACTCTTCTTTCCTCCTCCTCCCCTCCCTCCCTCCTCCCTCCTCCCTCCCCCTCCCTCTTTCCTTCTTCTCTTCCTTCATATCGTTCTTTCTTGATAGGAGGTTTTCTAGGTATCTCCAGCTGTTTTCAAACCCACGATCATCCTGTTGTGGTCTGCCCAGTGTCAGCACCACGGGCATGCGCAGTTGTGCGGGTTTCCCGTACTCTTCATGTTAACACAAGTGGCCACACTGCCTCCTCTCCTGAGTGTATGCGCTGCAGGGCTCCGCAGCTGTTTTTATATAGTCTACTTACAAATCTGACAAACCGTGTATCACTTTTTGGGGCTTCTAATGATTTATAAAACCAAACGTCTTTAAGATAAAGAGAATGAAAAATGCCATCATTTCTCTTTCCCCCGATGTTTCCCTCTTGTCTGCTCTTATGCTTTAGAAATCCCAAACCCCACTTGAGAAACTGCATTCAGGAGATGTCCTGGTGAAAGACTGCTGAATATGAATCTTTTTGGTTCAGACACAATAAAAAGCAGATGTTATTTTCATTATTATTATTATTATTATTATTATTATTATTATTATTATTATTTGCCAAATGTAATAATTGGGTAATGGTTACATTTTGTTTTTCTTTCATTTATTTAATTCATTTATCACCATCAAGGGTGTTCTTTTTAATCTACTGGCCCTTGCTGGCCAATCGTGCCACATTTAAGATTTTTCTGTTACGTTTGGGTTTCAGCATTTGGAATATACTTAGTTTTTCTTAAATCACACATTGGCTTATTTAAATTTAAATTTAAATTTCCCTTATTTTCTCTTTTATTAAAACACACACACACGCACACACACACACACACACACATGCACACATGCACACGCACACACACACACATACACAGAATGCCAAATCGCTGTCATTTCTCTTTAGAGCAGGTCGTTTCTCCTCATTGTCACTTTGGATGGCACATGAGGGTCTGAGTCCCATCACTGACCACATCTCTTACCAGCTCTCCTCCCGTCCTCAGCCCACTCAGTACATTCCACTGCACACGTGTGCATTTTCTTCCTGGGACCTCCATTTAGGTCCTAGAATCTTTCCCTATACTTTTGTTTGCTTACCTGCATTTTTTATTCATCATTATCTTGCCCTTGAACATATTTATAATAGTTAATTTAGTGCTTCTGCGTGTTAATTATAATAGAATAATATTAGGGTGTGTTTCAGCTTGTTGTTTATTTTCCTCATTACAGACCACACATTCTTACATGCCTAGTAGCTTTTTTATTCTATTTAAGGACACTTTAGGTGACATATCACAAGGAATCTTAATTGTGCTATAGTTTTTTAAAGGGAGAGTAGCAGTGTATTCAGGTAGGCATAACTATTTGTGTCTTCTTTAGATTCTTTTTTCTTTCTTTTTCTTTTTTTCAGAGCTGGGGACCGAACCCAGGGCCTTGTGCTTGCTAGGCAAGCACTCTACCACTGAGCTAAATCCCCAACCCCTAGATTCTTTTAAGAACGTTTACTCATCTTCATTACGTAGGTCCCATCTAGGCTTGTCTTTATCCTAAGGTGTAGCCCTTCCTATGAGCGTGTTCCTTGTTCTTCATAGGAAACTTCCCTGAGTTTCAACCAAAGTTATGAGTGAGCTCTGTCAGAGTTGTGTGACTTCTGGCGTCTCCTCAGGGCGTTTAGTCCCCATGTACCTAATATTTGCTGGGCCTTGTTGGCTCTCGCTGCACGCACGAGGCCCCATTCTTTGTGGCTCTTTCTTCCTCTTTACTCTGTCTAGCCAATTCCAGGGACTTTAGCAGTTTTTAAATTACAGAAAGACTAATATTCTCAGCTTGGGTTTAACTTATGCGAGCTATTATCCCAAGTGTCTCTAGTTGGCAAGCTGAACGCTGGTTCTAAACATTATCTTTTTGGATCAGCCTTCAGGTGAAAGATAGTGACTATTTGGAATAACAACTTCTATACAAGCAGAGAATATACAGTGGAGCACCATTGTAAGTTTCTCTGACCTCGTTTGTCTGAGGAGCTTCGGCCCCTGTTGTTGCCCCATAGCTAGACCCCTGGATGACAGAAAAGTATTCCTGGTGAGAGTGAAAGCTAAGCAAGATGCTGCTACCTAGTTATGTAAATAAATGCTATAATATTTAAAGCAATTACACCTCATTTCAATCTCTTGAAAACAGAGAAATTAGGGTTTTTATTTTCACTTTTAGCAACTCTAAGGGAATCACTTTAAGATGTTAGGGTGCAGAAGTCAGCTTTAGTATCTTGAACGTGGATTATAATGGTTTCCACAGAGTCTATATTTTAAAGATTTACTTCCTGCCAGACGTGAGTCTCCAAATACCAACTTTCAACTTTCTCCAAACTTTTCAAACCATTTTGGTGACCAGCCTGTCATAGAGCACATCATCGGCCCCATTGTTAGTCTACATAACTTACAAGAGGCCAAAGGCAACATTTTCAACAGTTGCTTATTAAAGAACATTTTTTTTTCTATTTAAATCTGGGTCGTTACACATAACAATTCTGAAACTAGATAACTCTTTCAGTTCAGTCACTTAAATCCTGTGTGGAAAAGAAATGATTGTTAGATCTAGAGATACACATCTGCAATCCAAGCATGTGGACATAAAAGACAGGAGGATTAAGACTTCAAGGCCACCCTAGGCTAAGTAATATGACCATACTTAAGAAAAAAATATATACTCAATCCTGGGCACTTCAATTATTCCTCCATTACGTTATATCACATTTTATATTATAGTGTTTTAATGGAATACATCATATTCATTTTCCCATTTATTGCTAATTTCCCCCACTATAATAATAATGTCCTTTAAAATAAAATATTTTTTATGCTTTACCCATTGCTGTCTCGTTGAAGTCTAGGTTCCCCAAGTGCTGCAAAGGTACACAGAGTACATTTTTTTTCATACATACTTTATATCTCTCACTAGATTAGGCAACCCTGCCTGTAGATAGAGTCTTAGTCAGCGCCAACATTTTTTGCCTGTGGAAGTCCCTTAATTAGTAATAATCAATTTAATAACTGAATGAAACCTTGAACACTTCAGCAAATGTCATCGAATACAAAAGTCAAAACAGTACTTGGATATTTCAAGGGAAGAGAGGAAGTTAAAATCCTGACCTTGTTGGTGATGGTGTTGCGTTTGATTTTTATAACAGTTCATTCCAGGCTATGGCCAGAGGCCCCCAAATTCCCTCTGGGATTTTCTGCTGAAAGAGTGGTACTGATTTTGAGCTTCATTGTTGTACTGTGGAGGTCGGGGATGGGAAGTTAGGATTTCACAGTCTTTTCTTGGCTCTGTTAGGCTGTCTTTGCAAAGTGTGACCTTGGAGATTCACAGCCCCTTTGTGCAACCCTGTCCCTATGGAGATGAGCGAGCAGAAGAGAGGCGCTTTTGTCTCCCTTCCCACATAAGTGTTTGTTTTTAGCTTCATGAGTTTGCCAGAGTGCTTAGATACCAAGGTGACAGACGTCACAGGAAACATGACAGCAAAATAACTTGTTAGGAAGACATATATGCATAGAGTGTCTTCCTAAAGGGTGTGGAGCATGGGGTCTGGAATAATGTAGTAATACATTTCATGGCCCTTTCACGAATTTAGCAGATAGCCAATTTAGTTCTGATTTACACAGGACTCGTCTATAGGAGTCTGAGTATAGTCAAGGGCATAAGGGGTGTGAATTTAGTAGATTGGTGATTTAATTGCAATTCAGAGAGGACTTGGCTATAGAATGTTGGCTGTAACCAAGGGAATAAGGTGTTTCTAATGGGCATGGATAGGGATCATTCACAGGGTCTTAGGTAGGGCATAGATGACATACGCAGGAGCCAGAAAGAATTAGAATTGAGTGTGCCACCTGTCTTCCCTCACATGCTTGGCTTGCTGTGGTGTCCCCTGTTCCAAAACTGAGAAGCTGCCTCCAAAAGTGTCACAGACCACAACATCCAACTTGAGCTCAAGTACTCCATAACCCTATTTTTATTGCGGTTGTAAACAGTACTGCTGCGGGGGAACTGGCATGGCCGGCTATTTATTTATTTATTTATTTATTTATTTATTTATTTATTTATTTATGGGTTCTTTGTTACCTGGTTTTAAGGGTACCGGGTTCCCCCCTCCCAGAGAGAGTCAGTGGGGGTGGCAATGAGGATGTAAGTAAAGCTTAGGGAGAAGGCTGTGGGGGAAAATAAAACCTGTCTTCATTTTCTCACCTCTTCATTTGTAGCCACATCACGAAAGGTACTGAGAGCAATACAGAGTTGCCATAACAACTAATAAACTGTAATTAGTCAAGATGGGGGAATAGAGTGAAGAGTATGCAGCAAACACAAACAAGGAAAAGAAAGAATTGAATAGAGGGAGAAAGAAAGAAAATTCACAAGGAAAAGAAGGTGTTGTCCGTGCATGTTGCTGTGGATGTCAAAATGTGTTCTTGTTAACTTAGATCTAGAGATACGCTAGTGAGTTAAAATATGTGAATGGGGATGAAACGAATCAAAAATTTGTGTAGGGATATATTTTAAAACATTAAGTTCCAAAAATGAGTTGATTCGAGATGGCTGACTAGAGGACTAAAGCATTCTCCCACCCCCAACCACACACTATGGAGAGAAATTTAGGATCAACATGAAAATTCAAATTGACCCATGTGGTGTTTGATGAAAATTTCAAAGATATTATTCTATGATTGAACTGATGCATTATCATTATGTGTGTGATAGGAGCACTGTATCCTGGTGGGCCAATGCTTTTCATGCCCTGCTTTATTCCTCAAAGACCACACTTCTACACCACACCCCTGGCCTTCTAACTCCCTGAAGAATTACACCACTGAGAGGCATTAGAAGATGATACTGGGATACGATATGGAGGGACAGATGTTATGTCTGATACTTTTCTCAAAGTCTAGGCTGCTGGATCTAGATGGATATTCATTCATTGAATGTTTTTGTTTTATTTTAATAAAAAAGCCCTACTATAGGTTGGCGATGTTGAAGGATGGTTAGTGATCACAGCAAACCATATATATATATATATATATATATATATATATATACACACACACACATATATATATACACACATGCACACACATATATATATATACACACATACACACATATATATATACACACACACACATATATATATACATATATATATATATATGAATAAAATTTAAGCAGTTGTGATCTGTGATCTTAAAATCCCTGGTGTGACTTGGAAGCCAGAGAGGACTTGAGCTCATGATGATGATGGCTAGTCTAGGCCAAAAATGTGAAGGTGGAAGCTGAAGAATGCTCCTTGGTAAGACAAGCAGGCATATTCTTTTTGCAAAGAAAGAATTAAGATGCCCGAAATTCAGATTCAAATTTCTAGTGATCAAACATCCATTTCATGTAGCTTCAAAGAGTAACATGATCATCTTTTCTGCTGCTCCTTTTTGCCCACCTCCTCTCCCGTGGACAGGGAGGTTCTTGGTTCCCCTCGTGGGCTTGACGACTGTGCCTTAGAACAGAATGGGACTGATGAAGTATGGCTGTCTGCTTTCATTGAGAAAACATTAGCCAACTCGACTACAAAAGGCCACCTTACAGAACAAAGCACTTGCAATGTATAGAGCACAATGGAAATCTCCCAGCTGCAAACAGAAGTGTCTTTGGCTGCCAAGACAGAGGGACCTTGCAGAAGACAGAGCATGAAAGGGATTCTGCACTAAACAAAAGTCAGAACACAATGGTATATATTTCAGGCACATGAAAGCGTATGTGGCGACAATACTAAAGAGACATGATTTTCCTGCAGACTGGGGGCAGAGGGAGAGCAGAAACCCAATCAGCCAATACAATTGTGGCACAGAAACAGATCTGGCCTTGCAAAGGAAGAGGGGAGAGAAGCTTATTTTTTATGAATTAATCTCTAGTTGGTTTTCATAAGTTGTTCAGAAACAACAGAGCCTATGAATAATACATACAGTCCACAGGCCCAAAACCACAGAGCTATCTCTGGTCGCGATTGTGAAAATGAAGGCATTTTGAGGAAGATAATTGAGTACAGGGATCAGAGACAAGGCAACGTAGCATGGGGGTGTGAGGAACAGCAGGGAACAGGTGACTCCCCAGGGAGGAAACTGTACATTTCTAATTTTCCCAGTTAGGTTTCAAATTCCCAGAACACTGGAATAATCCTTTTGTCTTCTTAGAGAATTCCGTTTCCGGGTAATATAATACTTTGCCTATAATAGGTGTTCAAGAGTATTAATAGATAAATAAATTCACTGTTCTTGTGGTAAAGAATTAAGGTTGATTGCTAGCTGGTCATTGTGCTGCGAGCACTGAAATCGAAAAGAAGGGATCTATGTTCTTGGGACCAACATTAGTAGATATGAGGCACTCCTAGGCTGTGGACCTGCTTAGACAAGGGGATGCGTGCCTCTACTGCTCTTTCATATAGTGGTATAATTCATTGATTGACCAATAACCCTCAGTCTAGTACACTTGCTTTATCTAAAGACCGCAACAGAGAGCTAAAGCTGCAGGTCCTGCTCAGTGTTTCCACACAACATCAGTCCCACCAGAAGCTCTGTGGAAAAAGAAGACCGCAAGAGTTCTGTAGTCAGTTTAGCTTGGGAAAGGCTGCTGCCCATATTCCCCTCATTATCATTTAAAACACACCGAGGAAACCCAAATTGCCCAGGTGAACTTTGTTAATCTAATGCTTTCCAAATTAAGTTGATCATGGAAGAACTTCCTTCCCTTTGTATTTGTTGCTTCTTTTTCAAAACCCACCAGTGTTTTTCAGAGTAGGTTTTCCATGAAGTTAACTGTGATAGCTAATTTTGGGTATCAGCTTGACTAGACTGAAGGATGCCAAGATAGATGCTAAAACATGGTTTCAGGGCATTATCTATGAGAGTATTATTACAGAGATTGGCCACTTAATCTATAGATTTGCTATAGAAGGTCTGTTCTCACCACCTTAGGCTGATAGCACTCAATCCATTGCAGGCCTGAATGGAACAAGTCAATGGAAAAAAGTGAATATTGTATCTCTTCTTAATGAGAAATGTCCGTCTTCAGCTTTTGATTATTGAGCCCTGTTTCTCAGGCCTTCAGAGTCTGGAATTTACACCACATTACCCCTTCTCCCCATTTTTATAGATTTTGTTACTCCGTCAACTCCACTGCAAACTTTGGACTCCAGCTTTAGTGGTTCTCCATGTAGCAGAGGCATTTCATGAGGCTTCTCAGTTCTATCATCTTGTGAGCCAATTCCTCTGTTACATCATCTCTTTCTATATCCGTATGTCCTAGTGGTTTTTCAACTGGAGAAACCTGACCAGTAAACAGGGAATCCTGATTCAAGACGTTTGAAGCAGGGTACTTTCCAAGTGAGTGAGGAAGAGACTCAAATTGTGAACTATCACATGGCTTGTCATCAGCCATTCACAATCATGCCCCGTCCCTTTGATCCTAAATATAGGTTGAGTTCCTTTAAGTAGACCCCAGATGTGGTCAAGGAGCTTTTGCTCTCCACCCACTATTTAGTAAGCCCGCTTGGATCATGGTCTCCAAGCCTAGTGCAAGATACTTAAATCCTAGCCACTTTCAATAACAAGTATGTAAATTGGGCTATGAGTATGTCTGGTCTCTGAGCCATCTTCCCCTTGCAAGCCATTGCCACTCACTGACCTCAGAACTTACGGCTATTATTCAGATTGGCCCATTGCACAATCATTTGGAAAAGGGATGATAAGATTCTGCTTTTCAGAGTGGAACCAGAGCCTGTTCCAATGCACTGTAGATTCTGACTGGCTGTTTTCCTAGCAATCTTGCGGAGTGATTCGAACCTATGTTTTTGAGCTTCCACTAGAAACCTGGGCTATGTTAGGAGCTACTCTCATTTTTAAGAGGTGAAGAGTCCCTCTAGAGCCATTACAGGAGAGGATCCAGGGAGCATCATGGTCTCCTGTCAGGTGTGCTGTCATCCAATGAAATGTTATGGCTTCAATAGCTTATTTGTTCCCATTTCTTGGTCCTGTGGAGTTGAAGGCTACTTGGTGTTTGCCATTATGTGGGGCAAGACTCCTACATCCATGAATTTGCTGGGCACTGTTTCTTTCACTGAAAGTATGTAGAGAAGGGGTTGGAGTCAGTTTCCTCTGGTAAAATTAATTAGTTGTATTGCTGTCCCATTCTTCAACACCCCTCACTTACCCCCCCCACTTGTGCCTGCTGCACATTTCCATCTTCCATTGGTTTTATGTCATTACTCACAGTAGAACTTCCAGACTGGACAGTCCTAATGTCCCAGCTTTGCAACTGGCTGCAGAGCTCTGTTTAGGTTAACTTCCCCGAGCCTCCAGTGCCTCATTTGGAAAGCAAGGGTGATATCACTCACCGTACTGATTATTGGAGAATTTAATGAACCCCTGAAGTACAGAAAGCCTTATATGCAGCAAGCACTTAATTGTTGTGAGTTAACTTATGTTTCCCTATTTTCCTAAAGATCAGTGCTGGCCAACAGAATCCTCTGCAGTGATAGACACTTATTGTGTCTGTGCTGACTGGCTTATTAGCTAAAGTAGCATATGGAATACTGGTGGGGTGACCAAGGAACTGAAGTGGCCATCTTGTTTAGTTCTAGCAATTTAAATAAGCAATTGAAGCTAGTAGCGACCACATTGAGCATCAGAGTTCTGTGTAATTTTATCAATGGATTCGAATGCTTGGGGTCTCCAAAAGATAAGGCTGGACATCAATCTCATTCTAGAAAGTCAGTGGCCAGTACATTGGGTTCCAGATTTCCATGTAAAAATGGATCTCATGGAGAAAGTCTAGAACTAGTACCATATGAGAGTTACCCATCATCGGTGTCTTCCTCTAAGCCTGGGGAGAACTCATACACCCAGGAAATTGAGATCAGGTCCTGATGCTATTTCAGTATGCCCAAACTGTGAAAAAGACAGTTCGTGTAATGGAGAGGTTTCTAAGTTCTTCCCACAGAAATGCAGACTCCCCGTGAGACTTCATCTTGCTCTGTTCCAGACAGCTATATACATCTTTCCATTGTTTCAGAGTTAAGAGAATGATACTTGCTATGATTTCAGATCCTTGTCAGTTAGCAGAACAAACCACCTAGGCCCATATGAAGTCACTTCTCACTAAGAAATAAGCTAAATTTATAAATGTCAAGGCCTTGGAAATGTTAAAGCCATTAGAGAAAGAGAGTTGAGGAATCGGGATGGGGGGGAGAATGAGGATGTAAATTTGGTGAAAAATTAGAATAGCATGCAATATTTATTTTTGTAGTGCAATTTACATATCTAAAATCATTTTGCTAAGAAACATAAAATGTATTATGTATAACTTGATTTGCTCATAAAATTATCATTTAGGTAAAATTAGAGACGTGAAGAACAAAATGGAAAAAATAGGAAAGAACAGACTGATTCATTTCTTCATATATTTATTTAACAAAAACATCCTAGGGGAAGTTTCTTGCGACTCTCTCTCTCTCTCTCTCTCTCTCTCTCTCTCTCTCTCTCTCTGTCTCTCTCTCTCTCTGGGTCTTCCTCAGAGGTCTGGGGAGAATTCACACACCCAGGAAATGGAGATCAGGTCCTGATGTTATTTCAGATATTCCCAGTTCTAAACTCTGCCATGGAAATGTATGAAGTCAGTCTCTCTCTCTCTCTCTCTCTCTCTCTCTCTCTCTCTCTCTCTCCTGTCCTCCCTCTTCTTTTTCTTTCTCTTTTCCTCATCCCCCATCTCCCCTCCCCCTCCCTCTCTTTGTCCCTCTCTTGCTTCTCTCTCTATCCCTTCTAGTCTCTCCCTCCCTCCCTCTCCTCCCTCCTTCCCTCCCTTTTGGTTCCTTCTCTTATTTATTTCCTTCATTTCTTTCTCATCTTGGGTCTTCACCCCTTTACCCACATCATCCTCTGTTCGCTTTAAGCCTGGTTTCCTGTTACAGACTATGCAATGAGAATGGTGGGTTATCACCTCCCTCACACCACCATCTTTAATCACAATTATGTGAGCCTTCCCCAGTGGTTCCTTTGTACAGCAGAGGATCGCATATTTTCCCTTGGTTATATCAGTCTGTTCAATGTCATCCTGGCCCCTTTCTCCAGCACAGGAACTCCCTAGACCAGGGGGCCAGAGCTCCAGAGTAGATCCATGCTGCTATTGCTGCTGTGTGACTTGGCCGTGGCTGTTGGTGAATGGGACAATGCTTTCATTGTCCTCATCATCCCCTGGTGAGAAGAGTGTGCTGTTTGGGCCTCCCAAATAATGATAACGAATGTTATCATAGCAACTTGTGTCTCTGAACTGCTTATCAAATGCCAGACACTGTCCTGGGCAAGTTATGTTCATTTCAACTTAGTGTTTACCATACTCTAAAAGAATAATGCTAGAATTATTCTATTTTATAGACAGTGCATGGCTCAAAGAAGGGTAAGTAAGTATCTAGTAGGAGGTTCTGCAACTGGGTAGCTAGAGAGCCAGGATTCAATCCAGTTTGTCTGAGTCTGTTTTCTGACCTTCTGGCTATTGTCCCTTGGCTCCATAACGCAGATACATTTATTTACATGGGACTTTGTGGGTTAGGATTTTTTTTCTCTCACATACCTTAGCCTGTGTGACTCTAAGCAACAGCTTTCCCGGAGACATGACAGTTGGCCTGAACAAAAGGAAATGGCTTGGAAGCTAACATGAGCCCGGGCACACCTGCAAACTTTTCAGGCCTTATGCCAGTGAGACAGAGGTAGGCAGAGGGGAGGAGGCTGGCACAGCCAAGTAAGCTGCAGTGACAAGTTTACACGAGGATGGAGAGACGCAGCCGGGAGGGCAGGCTACAGCCTCTCTTGCTGTTCTTGTTTATTTGTTTCTCCTTTTAAAATTCTGCTTTATGAGGCTACCATAAAAACACTCATTAGGCAGTGTTGATTTTCATTAATGTTGATTCTCCGAGAGCTTAATCAATCTTCTGCGACCAATGACCTCATTCCCATGGGAGAAGAAAGCTGTTTAACAAATTAGCTTTACAGATTGTAGGTAAGGCATACAGATGTGAGGTAGCCTGTGTTGCCAAAACAGGACATAGATTAGTGGTTTAATATGCATAAAAACAGTAGCAGTAAATTGTCTCCTTGCTGTTACCAAATGCATCATTAGGAAGCAGCTGTCCTCTTCCCCTCTGGCCCTCCTCGCTCTCCTTCTTAGGCTCACTTTTGCCTTCTGTGCTAGCTGACTTCCTACAGCACCTAGAGGCATGCGCACATCTGTGTTATGAGGAAGGGAGAGGACTCACAGATGTACAGGGACTCAGGGGGAAACATCAACCTCCCTGTCACTGTTGACTGGAGACTGCCCTAGGAACAATTACTCTTCAAGGTTACAGGACAAACTTTTCCTCATGATTGGCACTTCAACAGAATAGAACTCTGCTGATTCTCTTGTTCCGAGGGTAACTTGCTTGTAGTGAATTATCAGGGCCTCTCTAGGGGACAATCCCCAAAGCAGGGAGGACTTTCCTGGCCAGGTAGCTCAGTCAGCCACTGGGAAAGGCCCTAGGATGAGAGGGTTGTAGGCCCAGGGACAAAGGCCTGGCAAAGAATACCTTCTCCTGTGGCCCAGTTTTGCTGCTGGCTGTATCTGGTAGAACTGACTTTCCTACATGAGTCATAGATGTTCTGTTGTGGCTGCTGGCCACTGGTCCTGGCTCCGCTGTACAGCTGGAAGTGACTGTAAGTGCTTCCTCCAGGTTACACAGGGGACCTGGCACCTGAGTGGGCCTGGGCACCAGCTGTGCTTCAGCACCAATGTGTTTTCTCCCTCAGTCTTCCATGGATGCCAGCCACTTTCATTTTCTTAGCTTTCCTCTGGGGGACAACAAGGAACATAGTCCTTTTCTTGTATGGGGAAGAAAAATAAGAGGGTCAGGTTGCCCTGATTTGACTATAGCTTCCCAGTAACAGAGCCAGAGTTCTGCAGGTCAGGGTCTTCTGAGAGGAGAAGGAAGGAGGGGTTTGATTGGTGGGTTAAGAGAGGGCCCAGTGGGCTCTGTTGGCAGAGCCCATTCCTCCTTTCTGTATTGCTGCTCTTGCTGCCTTGGGCTCAGGTGCTTCGTTAGCTGCCTAGCTGGCTCAGCAAGTAAGCCTTCTCTGTGGCCATGCGTTTATCCGCAGGGACAGCACACATTTCCATCCTGGCTCTACCAAAGGCTGCGCTTTGAGATGTTCTTGGCATCCAGGTGCCAGGGCAGCAGATGTACGGCAGAGGTTAGCCCTAGGAAATGCTAACCCCTTGTCATAGTCATGTCCCCGGATGGCCTGGCTTATACAATAGGGAGTCTTTCTCCCTTAAGCCTCTAACTCGTTGGTCTGCAGTGCTTGAAATCAGGTCATCCTCTCGACTGTGCAGTCACATGCCACAGTGAGTCAGCTCAGCTCTGCTGTAGAGTTCCACAGACTGGGTTGTAATCATTGGGGTCAGAGCAACTGTAAGTACAGGTTCCAGGAGCTAGCTCTGGATATACAGAAAGGAGGAGGAGGTACCCCAGACTTGCTTCTTGTCACTCTTCTCCATGTATCTAAACATGTCAAATACGATTTCAGTGCCCAGTATATACCTTAATAGACACCAGGGTGGTCCTGACTTCAGTGAGCTTCCTGGTATCAAACAGAAGGCTTTTCGTCTGTGTTTGCTTGATCAGTGGGTATTGCCTGTTTCCTGCATCCTGAACTCTTGACATAGTATTTAATTAATATAGTTTGAGCATGCCTAACTGGAAACTATAGCACCTAAAATGGCCCCAGGATCAGAAAGTGTTTTGAAACCTGATGTGACATCACAACGAAAAGTTCCACACTTAACCTCCCATGTAAGTCAAAGAAGAGACAGGGGTAACATTTCATATGCAGTTGTCTGTCAGCTGTGTTAGTAAGGAGTATATGAAATATAAATTTTGTCTTTAGATTTCTGTTCCATCATGTCATTATGTCTTTGCAAACATCCCAAAATCTGAAAAATTCAACTTCCAAAATACCTTTGGTCCAAAGAATTTTGCCTAAGAGGTGGTCAACTTGTATCTAGCGCTGTGCCTATGGCATAGTTGATCCTCAAGAAAAATATAGGGACTTCTTAGATAGAGTCATACATTATCCATTTCTTGTTCCCAAAAAAAGAGGATCCCTGCTGCTCATTTGATGCAGTTTCTTGAATTCTGTGCTCAGTGCCTACGGAGCCCTGTGTTCAACTTGCACAGTAATGATATGCAGAAGGAGTTCCTTCCTAGTTTACAGATAAGGGGAGAAAAGTGAGAGATATTAAAGGATTTGTCTGAGGTTGTAGCCAGAAAACGTCAATCCAGGATTGAAAACCATACTTACAGGCTTTAGAACCCATGTCCTCTCCCGCACTGCTTATGACCAGATAGAAGAGTCTTATCACAAGGATAGTTTATACCCAGGGGTTATCACCCAAGAAATGTCACCAAGAATAGTAAAGTCACAGCCTAACTGGCTGCTCCCACAGTGTTGTGTAGAATCCATTTCAGAGGGCGGACTCATTCTGGGGCCAGGTGAGGCTTTTATGGTCCTCTGTAATCCAGGGAGCCATTAAGTCACGCTTTGAGTTGCCTTTTAGAGGACCATGAGTATAAGATCACATATATATATATATATATATATATATATATATATATATATATATATATATATGATTGCTATGTCTGTCCTTGGAAGAAGGTATGGCCTTACATTGAAACTCAGATTTACCTGTTTCCCAAAGATCTTGGAACTACCCCCCAAGAATAGTGCCTTTGAGCTGCAGCTGTGTCTTGGGCTGGGAGGGAGGCAGTAACCTCAAGGTGAAAGTCTCCATATCCCATTACCAATCCAATTACTGGGCACTTGCAGGTTAGATGAGAACTGCCGGACCGGAACCCAACAATGGATCATTTAGCTCTGTGTCTTGTCTCTGACAATAGTCAGGGCTGAGTGTCTCACTCAGGTGCTTCTTATTGGCAGTCTGCAGACACGCTGCCATGCTTCCCTTTAAATGAAGGAATAGAACTGGTCATGGGGAACAGCAAGTAGTTAAAAGATTCACTGTGTTACCTCAGCTCCCACCTAGCTTCTACCCAATCCCTGAACACATCAATTACTTCATAGAACACGTATGCATTGAGCAGGTACTGTGCCCTAAGCAATCTGGGAAACGATAGCCCAAGCCTGGGTGGTTTCTTGGATCTCAGGGGCTTTGAATAGGGAGAGCACAGGTAATTAAACATATATCGTGATGATTGCTACAAATACTGTAAAAAGCAAAAAGAATCTCAACAAGAAGGATGGATAGGGGCAGCACCTCTTTTCAACACAGCCAAGGAACTCTCTTGGATAAGATGATGTTTTAGCAAAGATATAGAGGAATTTTAGAAGCACAACATGGTTACTTGAGGGCAGTTCTGTGGAGAGTATCTCTCCTGTCTTTGTGTATTGGAGGCTGAGAGACTTCAAATGTTAAAAGCAGAACAGTAAGCAGTAGGGATGTATTTGAAGTGCAGGAAGAAGGGAGGAGGGGCAAGGTCATTGGTGTGGCTGGAAGGGATGGGTGAAGAGAAGATGGGAGGTGGTTTCTGAGAGGCATAGGGCCACAGAGGCTTATAGACTGATAGGAATTTCGGTTTTCACTTTGATAAGCCCAGGAAGCCATTTGAAGGGTTTTGAGTAGTACAAACGACATAGCAACATAGTATTTATTAAACATGTAGTCAGATAAATATTTGTTGAATGAATACATGGAAGACTTGTGGGTGATTGAAAGAACAAATATTTCTGAATCACAAGTATAAGTACACAGAGATCCTGGGAGATAACTGTCTATATTTGTTCAGAGGAGAAGGAAGGTTTCTCACTGAAAGAATGATTAACTACCAGCTTCCTCCCAGTAGAAGCTAAGGATGAACAAGTTTGAAGTCACAGGGCATAAGACAGGTAAGTAGCCCAGTGTCCCTGTAGCAGTGGGAATTGGAGAGAAGCTTGCTCGTGTGACAACTCTTGGTCAGGGACATCACCATCTCCCTGGATGCAGCTATTTGCTTGAAGACAGAGATGTTCTTCATGGAGCTAGAGTTGAATATGTGTAGATGCCCCCACATTAAAGTCTGATGGGCTTTCTGCCTCATAGGCTGGGATTTCACATTACAGTTGCCTCATCTTGAGCCCTGAGAAGGTTTTCCATCTTTAAGTCTCATCTCAACTAATGTCAGAGGGTAGATTACTAGTTTTGTACCAAATGTCAACTCTTTAAAAGACCCATCTAAAATTCCTACCATTGATTCCCACTTTTTAGGGACTGAAGGTTCTCTCCTCTCACATCTAAGCACGACCATTGGCCACTGTTCTGGGTTGGGTCTAGGTTCATCATTTCGGCCTCCCTTCTAGACCCCATGTTTCTTGATTCTGAAATGATGTTCCCGTTTTCTGCACTGAGTGTGATATCTGTATTGTAGATTTGTCTTTCTCTTTCATCTTCTCTCTTTTCTCCTTCTTTTCTTGCTTTTGTTTTTAAGTAACCAAGCACAACACCAATCTTAGAAACTACCGGAAGGGAATGATTAATACAGTGCTAGGACAGAGCTTGATTGGACACTCAAAATGCAGGCCTTAGTTCGTTGATTAGTAAAAGGAGTATTTCACTTCTCTCTTAACAGACTTGTGTTGGGAAACGACATAGATGAATATTAAAATTATTTTTCAGGCTATAAGACATCCATACACACTTTTAGACATTTATATTTGACACCCCCCAAAAGTAGCCGTTATAAAGAGAGGTACCAGACCTGGAAAGCTGCTTTGAAAGTCCTCCTGGGGAAGGAAAACAAGGGGACATGTTCAGTCACCAATGTTGAATGGCAAAATCCTGGATAGACACATTTTTTTCTGGCTTGTCATGGGCATACATGTTACTACTCTGACAGCTGTTACTTGGATACTAGTTGTTTTGAATTTGTTTATTATTCGAGACAGGATCTTATAATATAGGTCAGATCTACCTGGGCTCTGAACTAACCTCTCCTCCTCTCTATCCATATTTTGTTTTCTCTCAGACTTTCTGGGATCTTCTTTGCTTTGTAAGGCCCTGGGCCAGGTTGCTTCTACACCCACATGCCTCGGTTTCAGAATAGAAGTGTCTACTTCACTGGAGCCTTTCTAGGCTTGACTGGTTCACTCACCTCAACACTGCTGTTTAATTGACTGGACTTACAAAAAACAAACCCAAGCCGATCGATAGAGAAATAATTTTGCAAATTGTGGGCATAAGTCTTTAGAGATCTGTGTGCTCTGTTATTTGTTAAAATGTTGAAAAGGTAAATCAATGTTCTTTATTAAAACACAATTGCTAGTTTAGGCAGAGGCCGGGAGGCAGGGAGCAGGAGGAGCAGGGAGGAGGTTTTGGCATACTTTTGTACCTTTACTCAAGGGTCACTTGTTAGTCTAAAAGGGTCAGGTGCTGGGAAGGGGATGAGAGCTTCCAGCTTGGCAAATGTATTAACATTAGAAGTGGAAGGAAGTCATGGGATAGAGGGCTGTGTGAAAACAGTAGGGTTTGAGACTGTAGAAGATACAGCTGTGATGTGCCCATGTGTAGACATCCTTGTCCCCAGCTTGGTACTGTTGGGAAGTGACGCAACCTTTCAGAAGCAGAGGTAAGTGAGAAGTCTTTGCTCCCTGGATGTGCTTTTGAGGGGAATTATGGGAACCTGGTCTCTTTGGCTTCTCTCCTGTCCTGCATGAGATGAACAAGATTTTTTTTCTTCTTCTTCCACATATTCCCATCATTATGTCCTGGCTCTCTGTAGACCCAAAGACATAGGACCAATCAATTACAGTCAGAAACCTCCCAAACTGCATGCCTGAATGAATCTTTTATCTTTATAAAATGATTGTCTCAGGCACTTGTTACGGTAACAAAAAGCCAGCTAACAGAGGTGTAGAGGAAACCCCAAGAAATTCCAGGATCGTCAACATTTCAGAGTTCATTCACCTGGATAAGTTAGATTGATATGTGGCAAGAGACTCAAAGTCACAAGGCTCCAAATCACAGTTCTGTTTCTTGCTTACATTGCATAGGAGTTGTTTGTCAATGTGACGAAGCTGAAGGTAGAGCTCCCATTGCAAAATTGGCTGCTCCATGCACCAGAGAGGAAAAGAGACAGAGATGATTCTGTTTTGGCTCCTAAAACTTCCACTCAGAACCAAAATTATCATCCTAAGCTCTAGTGTTATTGGGCAAAGAAAGGGACTTGGGGAAAGATGGGGAAATATGGGCATTTCTGCTCATCTCCAGGCACAGCAGCACTCATCCTCTGCCTCATGGCATCCTATACTGTGTTGGGATGCTGGGTCTTCAAGCACAACATAGGCTGCATGTAGAACTGTCAAAAAGTAGTAGTTGGCTTCGTCTCCTCTGCTTTGCATCCAAGAAAAGCAAAGTGGCCAAAGCCTAGAGACTCTCCCACACTTACAAGAGGAGTCTGCTCAGTGTGATGATAATTGTGACACAACTGCTCTGCCATAAGACGGTTTCTGTCTTTCTCTTTGACAGTTTTCTGGTGTAATCAGAAAGATACTGAAAGAGCTTAGATTCCTGAGTATCTGAGGGAATAGCAAGTCACCTGTGAGTCACATTCGAGAAGCAGTCAAACTTGAAGAAGCCAGATTTAAATCCGCAATGTTGTTAGACATTATTGTTCTGCCAAAAGTCTTCCAGTGCTAACAAACCTTTGTGAATAGTGAATTTCAGGAAGTAGTGTGTCTCTAATGTCACAGAGAGTGTACTTGGGAGTCATTTGAAGAGAAAGATTTGAGGACAGGATGTTGAGATGTATTTCCTTAAACGTTGCTGTCATAGGCTGTACTTGAATGTGTGTGTGTCCTTTTTCCCTTCCCAGGATCTTAATAAACATTAGGAAAATGACTGGGAGTCCTGGAAACCCTACTTCTCTGCTTATAACAGAGACGGAGGCAAATGGTTAACCCCCCCTTGGTGAGACCTAGGAAGGCTGAGGTCTTAGGAAACACTCTCTTTGGATTTAACATGACAGAATGACAGGACCAAGAGTTTAGTGGGCTGAGGAGGCAAGAAAATTCAATGCTCTGTGGCGCACCAGGGCAACGGAAAGCTCACGAGTTCGCCCATTAAAAAGTCACGGCTGTCCTGGAAGACCTCAGAACAAATGAACTGGTTCAGAGTTATTGGATATTCAGTATGTGCCAGAAACCACTCCCGGCACCCCACAGCATTATTTGATTCAATTCCTTTAACATCAGCATGTTTCACACGAAGGGAACTGATGTCCGAGCCGTTTGAGGGACTCCCGAGGACTCATGAGCAGTAGGTGCAGAAATGGAGGTCACAACAAGGCAGTAAATTCAGACTTGTGACTGTAATGTTATGGAATCTCAGTGGCTGCTGACCTCTTAAAAATTCACAGGTACACGTCAGCTTTTTGTGGTTCTTAGAAAATACCCAAGAACAAACTTACAAGAAGAAAGGGGGTTATTTTGGACAGTATTTCCAGGAATTTGGCCCACGGCCACTTGGGTTTGTTATGTATAGCCTATGATGAGGCAGAATATCAAGCAGGAAGTATATTGCAGGGGGAATTTCTTATCTCATGGTGGCCAGGAAGTAAAGTAAACGAAGGAAGATGCCAGAGACCCAGGACTGCCTTCAAGCACATGTCTCTAGTGACCAGCTTTCTAAAGGCTTTATTTCCCATGGTTCTATCACCTTCCAATAGTCCTGTAGGCTGGAGCCATTCCTTTAACACATGGCTCTTTGGAGGATTTTCACACCTAAGCCATAGCCCTGGAATGCATAATAGTTCAATGATAAAGGGCAGTTGCCTAACGTGAACAAGTCTTGAGTTTGATCACAACAGCACAAATAAATAAATGACTAAGACACAAGAAGATCCAAGCCATGTGTGGGATCATGACTTGCCTATGCAGGACTACCTCAACAGCACATGCAAACCAGCAGTCTTCGGACTGCAGGCTCTGTGTTGCCTGCTGTGGCTGTTTCCTCACACTTTCTTCTCTGAGGTCCTAACGAGAAGGAATGATGTTTCGATTGTTTCTGCTTCACTTGTCTTAGAAGTCATCTGTGGCTTCGAAGGTGATCATTAACTACATACTGAAATTAAAAACATAGCTAGAACTGGCTCTATATCCTGTAAAGGATATGAGAAATCTGAGGCCAGGGCATCTGGTCCCATGAAGGACACCAAGTGGGGATTCAAATAGACCAGGAGGTGTGAGTGATCTCTAGCCTGATTATTTTTTGAACTTGAAGACTAGGAGGCAAAGGAGATAGAGGAATAATTTGAAACCTATTTAACACATGTTTCTTGAGTGTTGCCAGATGTCAGGAACCACCCGGTGCTGCTTCTGCAATCGGACAATGGAGATGCATTACCCAGTGACCATAGCGCCCATCTTGCCCTAACATGGTGAAGGCTAATGGCTGCAGGAGTTCAGCCTGACCTGGCCCTAGGATGTGTGATGAAAGCATCATGTGCTTTCAGAAGCTTTAGAAAGGAGAGCTGCCTGGTGAAGAGCCCCACCCAGAGGAGAGAACCCAGCTCACCGAGAGGAAATAGCAAACAAAATTGAGTTTGTAATTTTTCAATTTTGTACATCTTCAGTGTTTTTCAATTCTTAGGGATTATTTTTGATTTCTGGGCTCTATAGGTTTAGGGACAATGCTGAAATAAAATGTTCACAGAGCAGCTGGAGTGAGGTTCTATTCTGCATAACCACTGCAATAGCTCTGCTTTGTTCTCTGTGAACACACACACACACACACACAGAGTATCATACACACCTTCGCACACATACACACATACTAACATGCACAAACTCACACACACTGACACACACATACATAGGACACACGAGCCCCTTGCTTTCATCTCAATCATGACAGGTTGCGCCTGGACTTTAGGGTGTGATTTAGGCAATTTTGTTGGCTTCCTCCTTCTGCTCACTTACAGCAGCTGTTAGGAAGGACACAGTCATCTTGAACAGCTCAGAGCAGGGAGGCAGGACCGGGAATGGGCTGCTACACTGATTCCTGAAATGAAACACTTGCTTTGCTAGTGTGCAGGCAGCAGTCCTATTTGGGTTACTGAAGATATTTCTTCTGGCAAAAGAAAAAAAGATCAGAGACTATCTTAGGCTTTAATAAGGAAGAGAGTCATTGTTCTTGTTGAGATAGTTGTTCTAAAATAAAGGGGCCCCAAGAGGCACCAGAGCCTGGGACGGTTATTTGAGATACAAAGGGGTGATCAGGGATAAGGTCTCTTATTCCATCCTAGGTGGCTGAACAAACTACCACTGACTGGGTGACTAGTGAACAATAGAAAGTTATTTTGCAGCTGTGCTGGCTAGTATTTGTCAACTTTCCCTCGGGGAAGGGGGAAACTCACTAGAGGAATTGTCTCTATGGGCTTCCCCATAGGCTGATGTAGGAAAGCCCAGCCAACCATGAGTGAAACCACATGGTACAAGAAAGGTAGCAAGCCAGTGGGAGTAAGCCAGTAAGCAGCATCCCCTCATTGTCTTCGCTTCAGTTTCTGTCTTCAGGATCTTGGCCTGAGTTCCTTCCCTGCCTTCTTTGGATAGTGGGCTATAACCTTCAAACAGAAATAAATTATATTTTCTACATGTTGCTTTTGATTATGGCGTCTATCATAACAACAGAAAGCAAATTAGGACTTCACTGATCCTCAACTGAGGGTTGGCTTTCTGATTCACAGATAATAATAGGAGTGAAAAGGAATCTCTCCTGGGTCTCTCTCAAAAGCAGTAATGCCCTTCTTGAGGGCTCTACATTCAAGTCTCAGTCACCTCAAAAAGCATATCTCCTAATGCTGGAACCTCAGGGGTTAAAAGTTTAACTTGCATTTTGGATGAGATGGGCATGAACATACCAACCATAGCAGAGTCCAGCTGTCTCTTAAGTTTGCCCGGAAACCGGGAAAGGGAATAACACTCGAAATGTATATAAGAAATACTCAAGTTAATAAAAAAAAAGACTAATAAAGAGACAGAGAAATTTAGTGAGAAGCAGAAGGTTCTAGAAGGTTCTAGAAGTTTGGATTCAGATTCTCCTTCTGCGGTTGGATGACCAGGAGGATGCAGGTATTTTAAAGCTATCTCTAAGCTTTCTTCACTATTACGTTGGGTATATTGCTGCATGCGAGCAAGAAGCTCACACAGGCTCTACAAGTTTTAATTGAAATAATTTAAAAATAAACCCGAAAACTCTTGTCAAGAAAGTCATTACTGGGTAGACAGTCTCCCTTCCAGAAGCATTCTTTCCTAATGAGTAGACATTAGACAGGAAGTGCTACACTGGGGTGATAATCAGAGAGTCAGTGCCAGTAGTGATAAGGAGTTGGACAGAAGCAATCCTGGAAGAGACTTCCTGGCTGCATAGCATCCTCCATGATGCTCGAGTTGTGAGGGAGTTGTAAGGGTAGGGGAGCCAACTGGAAAGGGCCTGGTTTCACTGGTATAGAGGCCTGGAGCTTGGTCTCAGAGAAATCATATATTCTTCAATTTTGTCTTCTTATCAGTGAGAATGTGAGATTAGACTGAGCCAGAAGACTTGGGCATGGCTCTCCAACTATGAGAGATGGGTACCTCTGGCACTACCTAGAGATGAACAGGAGTGATGGAATGGAGGGCTCTGACAGGATAATGGAGAAATGAATGCAAAGGTAGAGAAGGAGAAGGAAAACTATCTAACTTCACCTTTCACAGGTAGGAGAGACTACCTCAGTGGTCAGATGACCTGTCACCCATTGAGCTTTACAAATTCATTGAGGTTGACAGTCAGTTGTCATTTTCCTTCCCGCCCACCCCCTTTAGTCTTGTATATGTGTCCTATAAGGTTACCATTCACATTCCTGTCCAGGGGTGGGGGCAGCTTATGCTAGGCTTCAACACTGAAGAAGGAGTGCCTGTCTAAGTCAGCTCAGTCCCTGTTGTTGACATGCTTATTTCAGAAATCATCTGTTGTGTGACATTTTTCCTGTTGAGGCATGGATAGACTTCCACTCACCTCAGATAGTGAACTGGCTGCAGATCAAACTATGAATAATACCAAAGTCCAATTAGGTGAACCAATGAGTTTTATTGGCATTATCTACAGTAGCATGGGTGAGAGTTTTACTTATAGTAGCAGAAATGACTTAGACAGTTGCATCATCAAAGCCCTCCAGAATGTGGGTGACAGCTCATGAGAGCTCAGTGCAAAGCTTACAGGTAGCTCAACAGGTTGGAGGGATTCCTTTCCAGGTGGCTCAGTTAGTTGGCCTCTGCCATTTCAAGGCTGCTGGCCTAGTCTGAGAGTCTTCTATGTAGTTTGGCTTTTCTGAAGGTGGTCTTTATTGCTTATATACCCTTGGGAGGGAGGGTCTTGGTGAATCTGATCAGTTTCAGGGACTTCCTGAACCTATTTTAAGATGTTTACTTACTGTCTAAATGAGCTTCTCTGCGGGGCGTATTCTTTCACTGTCCCTAGAACAGTGGTTCTCAACTTTCCTAATGGAACCTTTTAATACAGTTTCTCATGTTGTGGTGACACCCCCAGCCATAAAATTATTTCTGTTGCTATTTCATGACTGTTATTCTGAAACTGTTATGAATCATAATGTAATTATCTGGATTTTTTGATGGTCTTAGATAACCCCTGTGAAGGGTCATTTGACCTCCAAAGGGGTCATGACCCACAAGTTGAAAACCAGAGCTCTGGACCATCCCGGGGTTTCTTAACCTCAGAGGAAAGTGCTAC
Source organism: Rattus rattus (assembly GCF_011064425.1). Lineage (NCBI taxonomy): Eukaryota > Metazoa > Chordata > Mammalia > Rodentia > Muridae > Rattus > Rattus rattus. The sequence continues at coordinate 26,046,291 of NC_046161.1, read as the reverse complement.
ACAATAGCATCTCACTCTTTACACAAATTTTCCACTCGGTCTCTTATATGTCAGTCGTACTTTTCTTCATTTCTTATAATTCAGTGTCTCCTGGTAGCAGTGAGTTTATGTGTACAATATCCGTTCCTGATATCACGGGCATGCGCATTTTGATCTACACTAAGCTGATGAGAAACCTAAAACACAGAGTGTTTAGTCAGGTATACAGTCCCCGTAACATAAAATCCCAAATAACAACTATAATTTTCCTTAAAAGAAACATTTCCTTCTCATTTTAAATAAGGCTTGGAGGCAAGTAGTCTAGAAGCTGTGTGGTCCCAACATGAAACTGTTAGGGATTCAGGTTCTGCCATTCCTAGTGAAGCCCTCACCCAAATGGGTTCTGCTATTATATAAGCTAGCAGCAGCAGCAGAGAGGTCAAAATTCCACATCTGACCCCTTTGCCTGGAACTTGATCCTGTGCCTACAAACCTCAAAGGGGGTCGAGAAATATTACCATTCTCACTGACGATTTTATTGTTAGGGAGAAGGGTGTGATACATATTGGATCACATGCTTCTTTCTAAGGCCACAGGGCAGAAGTTAAACTTAGGTCTTTGATTTAGGATCAGCGCTCTGTCACATACATGGGGGTTTCCCAAAGGTAGAGGCAGAGCTGAAACAGGAAGAACCATAACTAAGACATCAGGTGTGCTTCCTGCTCGGAGAGATTGTCCAACCTTTGAGAAATCCAAGGTTGCACAGTAAATTTTATAGTATACTGTATACTACACAGGATAGTATAGTCTGTTACAGTATAGTATAGTAAATTGTACACTATATAGTATAGTACAGTACAGTATAGTACAGTACAGTACAAAAAATTGTATAGTATATTGTAAACTGTTTCTTGTGAGTATCTGCAAATAGGACCCGTTCTTGTTTTGGAGCTCTGAGGGGAAAGTTTTTCCCAATACAAGTGTTGCAGCTCTGAAGGGAAATCCCTAATGCATGCATTACAGCACTGAGGGGAAAAGCTTCCCCAGTGGAAGTGTTATTGCTCTGAGGGGACAGGTTTCTCCTACGTAAGTGTTACAGCTCTGAAGAGAACAGTATCCTGGCAACTGGGAAGGAAGGAATACTACAAAGTCACACTGCACAAAAAAAAACTCACACAAGAGATTTATCAGGAGAGATACAAGAGGGCAGCTGCCTTTGCTTGGGTGGGAAGCAGCAGGGAACTGAGCAGCAGCAGACTTTTATAGGGTTTCTTGGGGGAGGAGTTTTCCAGGGTGGACATTTCCATGGTGGGGATTGATAAGATTTTAAGCCAAGTCCAGGGATTGGTGAGATTTCACGTTCAGGGGTTGGTGGGGGTTTTGTGCTTAGGGATTGGTGGGATTTTGTGCTCAGGGGTTGGTGGGGGTTTTGTGCTTAGGGATTGGTGGGATTTTGTGCTCAGGAACTGATGGATTTTCTAAGTTTTCAAACCTGCCAAATGGGCAAACCCTACAATTCTTGTTTTATTTCTGTTGCTGTGATTAAGTATCTTGTCAAAACATAGGGGAGGAAAAGGTTTATTTGAATAAACATTCCGGGTCACATCCATCATTAAGGAAAGTTAAGGCAGGTACTTAGGGTGGGAACTTAAAGAGAGGACAACTTGTTATCCTGTATGGTATTGCCTATGACCAGGGAATTCATTTCATGTGTAAGGAAGTATGGCAGGATACTGTATATACTGTATATAGAAGATGCTGTTTGATGGTTGGCAGGCAGGTGTATGCTCAGCTAACTTTGTTCCATAGTCAGGACCTCCTGCTTAGGGAATGGTGTCCCTCACAGTGGACTGGGATTTCCTATATCAATTAGCAGGGTTATCCCCACAGGTATGCCCACAAGCCAACCTGATCTAGGCAACCCCTTAATTAGGAGGTGGTCTTTCAGGTGATTAGAGGCTGTGGCAAGTTGGCAGTTAAAACTAACCATGACAAGACCCATGTAACAAATGCACCAGGAGAAACTTTTCCTTGTGGGCTGGAGAAGTCATGTAAACTTCTAGACATGAGGACTGAGTCCAGCCCCGAGGGCTAGCTTAATTTACACATGGGGATGGATGGCTTCTTTGATGGAGGACTTGTGGAAGAGACTGGCTTTTTGTCTTTGAAGATGCAATTCTCAACTGCGACCCTCTTGTCCATCTGACCTTTGACATAAAATAAAAATTCCCATCTGCACAAATGTATACAGAAAATTCTTAATTGCGATAGCAGTCATCTGTCTACAAATACCTCCTGCAGTAACAGTAGTGTCCACTAACATTTAATGGACACTTCAGTGTCCTACGCCATCTAAGTGCATTAAGAATTTATGCTTCCCACAGCCCATGGGCTTGGACATCCACACTCTCAGGGAAAATGAATCAGAGTGAAGTTCAGTTAGTTGCTAAGGATCACGTATTTGATCCACATTAGAGTTAATGTCTGAATCTGAGAACTCTGTCCCAGACAGCAGAATACACAGCTTTGCCTGGGGGTGGTTCTTGTTTTCTGGAACCCATCCTTTTAAAGCTGCAGAGAATTGCTCATGCCTTCAGAGATGCAGTTCCAGGGGCACCAGGGCAGAGTAAAGCCAGTGTCATCAGAACTACTTTGCTGTGTATTTGTTTTATTGAGGGGAATGTTACTGTATTCAGGCTTTTTATTCCACTGTCCTGTCTCTAGAAGATAAGATGAGAAAAGAGTGGGGCCCAGAGACATAGGGACAACTTTGCCTGTTCCCTGGCCTTGGTTTCTGTATTCTGGTTCATTCTGACTTCCCAATGCAGTCCTTACACAGCTGTGTCTCCTAAAGATCAAGCCCTCCATGACCCACGTTCTTCTTTTCAAGGTGTCCAAAAGCAGGACCCACTTAGGTCAACAATGTCACCTCGTGCTTGCATAGTCTAGAGACCAGATCATCACTTGCCCTGGCTGCTTCAGTTATCTGAGAAGGAGAGCCACAATGGAGAAACTACCGCTGTAAGGTTGGACTACAGGAAAGCCAGTGGCTTGTTTTCTTAATTAGCAATGGATGTGCAAGGGCCCAGCCCACTGTGGGCTGTGCTGTCTCTAGCAGGTGGTCCTGGGGTGCATAAAAACAGCTTGAGCCAGACGAATAGCAAGCCAGTGAGCGGGTTCCTCCACTGTTTCTGTGTTTCTTCCTTCAGGATGGTGCCCCGAGTTCCTGCATTGGCTCCATTTATTAAGTCCTGGCTGTAGACTGTAACCTGCAAGTCAAATAAACCCTCTCCTATTCAAGTTGATTTGACTCAAGGTGTTTCATCACTGCAGGAGAAACCCTAGGAATCCCATTCTTAAGCTAAACATACTTGAAGCTGGGGCTCCCAGTATAGCCTAGACTCTAACTCTTGACAGACTTGGAAAGACAGCTGACATGCATTATTAAAGCACATGCTGTATGCCATGTAGTTTTCCAGCTGGAGGCACAGAAAGTGAACAAAACACTGCCCTCAGACAGCTCAGTCAGGGCCTAGTTTCCTAACATGAGGTTCTGAATGAGCTTCAGTGGATCTGCATGAACCCTAGAACTAGAGATGTTTTGTACTTCTGTCAAGGTGCTCACATTTTTCCCCAGGGAGAAACGTCATTTTAATTTTTTTCCAAATCCAACTCTATTAAGGATTCTGTCATTTAGAAAAGATTGAGGAACACTGACAATGTAGGCAAGTTAGAATCTAAGTAAATAGTCATTGGACCAGACAGAAGTTTTGTAGTGAAGACATAAATAAATCATCATTAAGACTATGATGATGGGGCTACAGAGGTGGTTCAGCAGTTAGGAACACTGGCTGCTCTTCCCAGGGACCTGGGTTCAAAGCCCCATGGTGCGTCACCTTTGTAACTCCAGTTCCAGGGAATCAAAAGATCTAATGCCTCCAGGGGCATTGCACTCTTGTGATGTACACATGCAAGCCAAACACTCATATACATACATTAAAGACAGAGTCACACACGCACACACACACACACACACACACACACACACACACACACACAGAGAGAGAGAGAGAGAGAGAGAGAGAGAGAGAGAGAGAGAGAGAGAGAGATGGCCAGGAGCATAGATAAGGGGTAGAGCACCTGCCTAGCATGTGACTGTTTTATCAGCACTGTGATAGCCACTAGATGACAACAATAACAGTTTTGACGATAAAAACCAAAGATTGAAACTCTTTTATTAGAGATAGAAAGGTCCAAGGTTCTATTAGCAACCAGTAGCATCTGGAGATATGTGATTAAGTATGGAATCTAATCAAATAAAAGACCAGGGAGAAGGCAATCCAAGTTTTGGACTCAGAGCCCAGAACATCTAATCTGTTCTGTGCTATGCACTTCCAGTATTTGGATGATGAGTATATGGGCCATGAGGATTTGAATGCTGGGTATAGAGGGTCCCTAGAAGTCAGTGTGTCTAAGTCTCCTGGCCCAGCAGAGGTTGATCATCAGTCCTACTGATGAGAGCAGAGAAAGGTGAGAAATCTACAACAGGACTGTAGCAGATCAGCAGGGGTCTGATCTCAGGATACAGGCTGTCTCAGCACGGAGAAGGTCAACTTCATGTTTCAGCTTCCTCTTCCTGAAAACAGGGATTGCTATTTGATAAATAAATCCTGCAATCTTCCCTCCACACCCTGCCCCAAACAAAAAACATCTATGTTACCACCACTTCACAACTGGCCACTGTGGGCCCCTGACAATCAATTACCCACCAGAGATGAAATTATTGTTTAATGGCTCCCACTCTGACATTCATCCCAATCAATAATACATCAGCAGGGATGAAAGAAATTACCTGCCTCCTGCTAAGTGAAAGAGTCCATTTCTATGCAGCACAGCCTTCACGCCTCCTGAGCAGGCCGGCGCAGGTGGGTGGCCACGTTCTGAGTGCCTCACTCTAGAGAGATGTGAGCAGTCTCAGTTGAAGCGCTGTGTGCAGCTGCCCACTCATGCTCAGCAGAGTCAGGCAGGCCTTTGAGGTGGGCAGAGATGGGGCTGATGACAAGCAATAAAACAGACTGGGTTTATGATAAACTCCTTGCCACTCTCTCGCTCCATACCCTCTCGCTAAAGTCTTCCACTCCCTGATTTCAGCTACAGAGAGATAGAAAACAAGTTCCTTATGGAAGTTTTGCGAACCGTAGGAGAATCATAGCTCTGCTAATTATGGGTAAGCTTGGACAAATCTTTCACCACCTAGACCTGAGATTTGCATCACTGACATGGGAGGACTGTTGAGGACTACCCGAGAGTCTCTCTCTCTCTCTCTCTCTCTCTCTCAAAACACACACACACACACACACACACACACACACACACACACACACACACACACACACACACACACACACATATATATATTCCCTTTCCTTCCTATGTGCATTTAGGACCATACCATACATATACTGTGATTAAATCCATTATAGATGGATGGTGTAGGTTTAAAGACTATTCAAGAGACTATCTTAGAGCACATTTGCTTTATTTCAATATTCAAATGTCATCAGAAATCAGAGAGGTCTAGAGATAATGTTCTTCATAGACCAGCCTAGAGGCATTTAAATAACTCAAAACTCAAAACAAGGCTTTCCCCTTTCCCCCATCCCATTTATCTGCATTCAGCTTTTCACCCATCTGTTGGATTTGTATTGAGTGCTGCCTGTTGACCAAGAACTAATAGGTCTTATCATTATATTATATATTAATATACATATATGTATATATGAATGTATATATTATAGTGAGTAAATACAGATATTATAAACAATATGGCAATATTTGTCTTTTTCTGCCTGTCTGTTCTTACACTAACATAGAGAATTTTGAGTACAGAACCACAGAGTGATCATTGTCACATGCAGCAAGTCACTGTGACTGATCAGGGTTTTAATGAGCAGGCGATGGGTGAGCCCACCATAGTGTAGGGGCAGGAGGTTGCTGATGCATAGGCAATGAAGGCATTTAGGTAGGGTAGGGTATGTCTTATTGCTACTTGATCTGAATGGCACAATCAATTCCTTACTTGATCCCCATCCTCCTGTTTTGTGTTATGTTTATTTTCTTCAAGGATGAAGGGAAGCCAAGTGAGTCATCTGAAATCCTAGAGAGACTGGGGACAGAGATGGAACTGAAATTTGCATGTTTCAATTCCCATCCTTGGGCCTTTAAAAATTCACTTTTGAATGTCTATTTTTCTCCAAAAGTTATTTGTGGAGAAACACTTATATGGCGTCAAGTCATTTTGTTCATGCCTTACTGAGCTATAATTGACAAGCACAAATGACCCATTCAAGGTATGCACTGTGATTAGACACAGGCACACTCTGTAATGATCACCACAATCAAATCAATTGACAATCTACCACCACTCTTACAGTTATTCTTGTGTGCGCATGCTTGTATGGAGAGACATAAGAGTCACCTTCTTGACCAAGTCAAGACAAAATAACATTGTACAATTAGCTGTAATCAGCATGCTGTTTCTTGGATTTCTAACAAGTACTCACCTTACAACAAAATTTATAGACTCAGACCAAAAACTCTCTACTTTCCCAATGTGACAGCATCTGGAAGCCACCTTCTACTATGCTGCTTCAGTTTCTACACATAAACAAAGTCATTCAGTGTTTGTCTTTTTGTGTCTGGCTTATTTCACTTTGCACAATGTCTCTAGGCCTATTCCTGTTACTGTAAAAGACAAGCAAGCACATTGCCTTATATGGTCAAATGACATTCCTCAGATTGTTTTCTTTAGCCACTCACCATTAGAGAGCTTCTTAGGCTGATTCCAGGCTGGGCTAATGTGAGTAGTTCTAGAGTAAACCTAAAAGTGCATATGCATCTTTGATATGTCCATTTCATTTCTGTGTAGGGACCCTTCAACCTTTACGGTGCCTATGTAGCTCTTTAAATAATGAACCATGATCCACACCATCCCAAGTAACAGTGAGTGAGGAGTTACTGTAGGATAACAAAGACATCATGCTCAGATAAGCAACTGAGGAATACCACAGTAAATGTTCAATAGAGTCAGAACATTGAGGATGTCCTTTGAGGATGATGGGAAGTCTTTGGGTAGGATGAGAGCTATCTGTGCTGGAATCTGCTAGCTCAGATCACTGTTGATTTGATGTAATAATGATCTCTCAACAACTTTAGTATTGTCATTGTTTGTTACCTTCATGGGGCAAGAAGGGACACTTCTTGCCATAGGGGCTTCCTGATAGAAAACTGATATTTACTCCTTCAACTCCAGTTTGGTTCTAACTGTCAGAATTCTATTCAGCTTCACCTGGCGGCCTGGGAATAGGGAAGCAATAAGGTTTACATAAGTGCAGGTCTCTCTGAAACATGGGAGTGTGTCATGGTGATTGAAAAATATAATTCCTAAACACACCAACATAGTAATTCCATGCCGAAGTCCATTGCTTGGAGCTCCGAATAACACAATATTGTTGTGGTAAATATGTGCTTGTTTGTGTACAGTCTTGGCTTGAACCCCAGGCTCTAGCTTAAATATCACTGGAGAAATCAAGAACGAGCCACATCCTTGTAGATATGGTCAATGGGGTGGGTAATGTGGCTGGCAGCAGAAACCTCTACATGCAAAGGAGGAGTGTAAAACCTGGAAAACTGCCCAGCAGAGAGATGGATTCCTGGAGAGAAGCAGCCATGCACTATACGCTAAGGCAGAGACTTCATTTTGAATTCATTTTCCCATTAAACATCTCAGAATTTTGATGTTCACTACTTTGGGCTAATGGCTTATATACTTCCTCCTCCTCTTTCTCCCTGTCTCCCTGTCTTGGTTTCTTCTCCCCATGCGACACGGGGACCAGTTTATCCAGAGTCTTTAGCAGACAGAAATCAAGTAAATCTTTTCTTTACAATATACCATGAAGATCTTCACAGGGCAACAGTTAGAGATCCAACATGAATACAACAGTTTATTGAATGAATATTTGATGGCGCTCTTTTCAGGATATTCAACCATTCCCCTGTTGGGACCTTCCAGTTCCTGTCCACTGGAGTCATTGCAAACTGCTGCACTAAATACCTGCATCTCTGCCTGGCTTAGTTCTCTGCTAACTTCTGGGTTAGGTTCTCAACATCGTGAGTATGCAGAAAAAGCCTACATACATATCTAGGATTTGGTGCCTCTTACCAGAGCCCTGGGGCTACATACCTTCTCAACAGCAGTGTTTGAGATTGTCCTACTCCACGTTTCTTGCCATTTTATAAGGGGAGGTGTCTGTTTTAAAATGTTAATAGTTCTTCGAGAGATGTTAACTAGCAGCCAAATCCAGTGCCTAAAACTTATATCGTCTTCTTCACAGTCCCCAAAGTGGATCTTATCACATCCATTGACTCATCCACCTCCCACAGCAATGCTGAGGCTTGTTTCTATAGCAGCAAAAACAGAGAACACCTCGAATGTGCCCACAGCCTGGAGGTTGCCTGATGCCAAGAGGGACAGCATTCTACAGCTGATTTATCCAGGGAGCCTTTCGCACACCTTGGCCATGCCTTTGTAGGCAAGTTTAAGTTATTTGATATCAAGGGGCAGTGAATGAGCCTCCTCTGTGCCTTGGGCCTGGCTCCCCCATCTGTGTCCTGTCTTCTGAGTCCCTCCATTCTTGGACCTTCACACTTTTGTCTGGAAAACAAAGGACTAGAGTAGATGCTGTCCAGGGAGCTCCAGCTCTAGCTGCAATGACGAAGCTAGTCTGGCTGGGAGATCAGCATCAAGGAAAACGCTCTTCTGGAGATGAAGGATGCTTTGGAGAAAGAGAAAAAAGAATTCCTGGAAGATAATACATTTTACAACCCACAGCATAGTTAGTTCTGTCCTTTTCCGGTGTGGTTGAAAGAGTAAACTTTTAAGATACATTCCCAAGATCCTGGGATCAACCAACTGCATGCCTTTATTTGTACTAATGCATGTATCCACATGTGCACATGTCACAGCAGGAGTGGAGGCTAGGAGACAAGTTACAGATTTTTTCTTTCACATTTGGGTCCCAGGTAGTCAGGCACGGTGACAAATATCTACATGCTGGACTCGTTGCCCGCCCCAGTTCCTGGGCTTATTAACTGCTAGCCACTAAGTGTGCTTCTGGGCACTTTCAGCAAAGCAAAAAGGATGTAGGGATTGGGATGTAGGGACTGGGGGAAATGCCATTTCTTCTTTCAACAGCTTGGGGGCAAAACGGTCTCCCAGCACAAGGTCTTGAGTGTTTCATAAATTCCGGTCTCCCCAAAGCTTCCATGGTCCAGAAAGAGTGCTAGTGGCTGATGCATGTCAGCCCTAGAGGTTGCCCCTGGTCACCAGGAGGGTTGTTCTAGCACCTTATTTAAATCCAATAGCTTTGCCCTGTTTGTCAGGTCACTGGGGACACTTCAGAAGGTTATGCTAAGGTGCTAAAGTTAGGTCGCACAAGTCCTGGGATTTTAGTTTTGTTTTTCAGTACACCTCGTCAATCCAGTCTCCTACTCTATCTGATCCATGAATCACCCTCCTTTTTCTATTAGTGAAGTAACATTTACTGACTATGGAGGTATTGATCCTTACTAGCATGACTATACGTAGACTCCTCACCCTTAAAACAGACTTTAATAGACAACTGAGGGCCTACTGTGTGCACGTGTAATTTTGAGCCTGGTTGATTGGTTGGTTTGGCTCCACTTAGCATTGCAGCACCAGCCTGTGTTCTTCTGACTAGATGGAGCGTAGAGACCACATGAAGCTGGGAAGACAGAGTATTTCCACAGCCCTCCTCCCTATCAGCTTTCAAAGCAACAATTATATATCTACTGTGGAAAAGAGCTCCCTCTGATCTCAGCCTAAACAGTCAAGTGAGCAGACTTTCCTTCCTGAGGCCAAGTGGGGAGAGCACAGAGACAGAGGAGCCCCATTCCTATCCCATGAGGCTTTCCCATGAGGGAATCAGGCCTGGGTTTCCTCTCATGGTTGTGCTTACCTGTCTTCAGGGGGACAAGATAATGAAGTAGACTGGTGTGTACAGACACTTTGATTGTGTTTCTTCCCTGAGGAAAGATTCTAGGATGTAAGATGACTGGGCTAAAGATGCATATTTTAAGTTTCTGCACATTTGTGCAATTTAACTTGGCAATTTATATGAATGGGGAAATGCTTTGAAACTGCAGAATAATATCCATATAACAAGAAGGCCATCATTGCTGTTAAGTTTTGCTTGGTTGTTTGAGGATCTTCTTTAAGTACGTATCCAAAATAGTAATCACTGTGAGTTCTCAGACCAGAGCAATGTCTTCATCTGCTAGATGAGAATAGTGATAGTAGTAGTAGTAGTAGTAGTAGTAGTAGTAGTAGTAGTAGTAGTAGTAGTAGTAATAATAAATACCACTTTCCTTATTAGTTTTTATGAAGGCCAAATTAAACACTGCAGGCAAGAGTACTTTATAACTATAAAAATTAAATAATACTAATAGTGATAGTTTTATAAAGTTAGTCTTGCTTTCTACTTCTTCTTATCTGGTTTTCAAACAAGAGTCAATACCTTGGCATGCACTGAGGAATATTTTGGGTGTTCTGAGAAAAGGAAGAGTAGTCTTGCTAGGTGGGTCAACAGTGATGACTTAAAGTGGTACTTGGTTGGTAAAGAGAGAGCCAGGTGACCACTTCATCCTAACATCCTTGGTGATGACAGCAAAAAAAAGTGCCTGAAATGTTCTGTCATATATATCACCTGTAAAAACCACTCTCTCTCTCTCTCTCTCTTGTGTGTGTGTGTGTGTGTGTGTGTGTGTGTGTGTGTTTATGAAATGTTTTGGAGTTTCTTTTGTGCTTGTGTCTTTCTATTTGTCTATATGTGACTGCCTGTCTGAATATTTGTATGTATATATGTATGTATTATGTTTGTATATATATATGTATATATATATATTTGTGTTTGTGGGCTTTGGTATGTAGCAATAACTGGCATTGTGTTTGACTTATCATTGTGGCTTGGTACCAATGATATTAGTTGATGGTCCCTCACCCCATGGCAAAAATAGGGACAAGTAACACACTGGAGTGCTGGATGTCCTAAGGAAACAGGTCCAGTTCATGCAGCAGAGGGATCTGAAGTTACTAGATAATATGTCAATCGCTTCTTGGCTCCATGATGGCTCATTTGACTTTTAATGGGAAAAGCTTTGACTCGCTATCTTTATCAGTGACACACCTGAGCAAAAGTCAGCCCAGAGGATCAGAGATTGGGACTCTGTTTTATTTTATTTTTTCCCCCCAAATAGCAGAAAGGCACCGGAAATCAATGACACTGAGAGAAAACTAAGTCCAAAAGGACGTTTTGTTTCTGGCTTTGTTCTGAACACCTTTCAGTTGGGGGAGAGCTGCAGACTGGCCTCTTGACTGGCAGGAGGCTGGCCTAGAGTACAGGCTTCTGCTGGCAGCATCTTCTGCTTTCTTATCCTTCCCCACCAGATCCACACTCAGCAGCTGCCCCAGGGCTGCAGGGGGCCTCCTGAGGCCCAGCATCCCTTGAAGTCCGGGGAAGGAAGTCGCTTTGGAGGTCAGGTTTCCTACAGACAGCTGGTGCAGCCTGGGGAATAGTGCGCTGCTGCGTTTCTGAGCCATGCAGACAAATGAAACTGGGGCTGTCAGGGTGGAGCCGAGCCAGCCGGGAGGTTAAACCCAGGAAAGGAAGAGGAAGGAGAGTAGGCAAATAGAAATCACAAGGTGCCCATGTTTGCCTGTAATCTAACATGACTTTCCCCTCTGCCGGCAAAGGGGGGCACATGATGTTAACATTCATTATCATGTCATATTCGATTGACTGCCAGAATTTATTATACTCTCTGCTGTTACGTACTGAATACTGACAAAACCCATTCCCGCACCCAAGAAAGGTCTCTGCTTTCTAATCTGCACAGAATAACGGGGAGGTGGAAGGCCATCAATACCAGAGTAATGAGTGTCAGAGTGAGGCCAGACCCACGGTGCCTTCATTCCAGAAACAGCGGGAAAAGGAGGGAAGAGGAGACGACTGAGGTATGTGTGTCAGCCTCGGGATAATGAAGCAAGAGGTGGGCATGGCTTCCCACTAGGAGCAGAAGGCTTTGCTGTGGCCATCATTTGTGGGGGTGTCAGGGTTATCACCAGCCATGTGCCGTCAGACAGTCTGGGAAAAGATCCATTTGTATCACTTGGAGATACTGGCTTAGAGGCTAGGATGCTTGCTGTCTAAGTCAATTCATTAATGCCTAGATTATGTACTGAGCAACCCCTATGGACCAGGCACTGTTCTAAACTCAGAGAGTTGTAGAAACAAATAGTTGTGAGACTTCAGAATGAAGTAGCGGGGAGAGCAGACAGTCTAAGCAATGCTGGAAAGGACTCTAAGTTCATTAATGGAGTTGTGTTTAGTCATTGGAATATGTATTAAGACTTTTGGTTTAAACCACTGAACATATTGCTGGAAACATGAAGATAAAGAGAATAGAGTTGTTGTCCCCTTGGGACTTCAAGGAGACTATTAGAAGAAGAAAGCAGAAATCCATCTGAAGGGAAATAAGAAAAATGCTAGAGGGGAAGGAAGGTGTCTGGTAGTCAGACAGATGTATAAGGGGAGCTGATGATGCTAGGTCTAGTTCCCTGATGGGCTCTTGATTTTGACAATAAAGAAGGCCGGGGGAGCCATTTTCTGGGCAGAAGGTACAGGGGGGACATCCAGATCCCAGAAGGAAAAGGAGACACAGGGAAAGAGAGGGTTTTTTTCTGCCATGCTTTGGAATGAGAAGAAAGCAGAAATCATGTTAGATCTCAGGGCAGCTAGGGCCCGCAGACTCCACTATAGGCGGATGGCCAAGGTGGTTGGGGGATGGGGGGTAGCTGATACAAGCCACTAACTTTAGGGCAGGAGAAGAAACGGAAATAATATTTGATGAGAGTCTATCTTTATAGGCAGAAGATTCTGCACCCAGCAATTGCGCCTAGCCAGCAAGTTCTAAAATAATAAAGCTGTCTCCGTGTCCTTTATCCGTGGATTCTAGAATCTTGGGAATAGGTTGGTAATGCAACTCCTCCAGGAGCAAAGGCGAGTAGAGGGAGAAACCGGGTTGGGGGATGGTTGCGATCCATCCTGGGCTAAGCAGGATGGAGCAAAATGGAGCTGGGAGGGGCTGGCAGCACGGTTGGTCGTGGTTGAAGTTCTATATACAAGCAACACATATGTGGGACAAGGTGCTCAGAAATTAGACTATCATGGGAGAAAGTTCAGAAAAAGATAGAGAACCATTGGCTGAAAGACGGCCACAGCAAGGTGTGATGTACCAGAGCTAAGGCTGTGGAAGGGGAGAGGCCTGGAAAAGCACCAGGACTTACTTTGCAAGGGCGCCATCTGGGGACGCCTGTAGCCTTGGGGAAACCGTGGCTCCAGCCAGCCTTTGCCTCATAGCCTGTCTATCTGCTTCACTTTCCTTTCTTATTTGTATTTTCCCCCCTCCCACTTTATCTTAGCGTACATGTTCATAGGCGTCTTTATCTGAGTGGATGTCGTGATGATCCCAGGTGATGCGCTTTAGTGGAACGTCCCAGAGATGAGATGGCCATCAGGCCCACCACCCCAGAGAACCGGGAGGGAAGAGCGAAGGCACTCGGTTTTCTTAGAACCTCTCAAATTAAGTTATCTGCTCAAAAGACCCATCTGCTTGTGGGAGGTGAGAATAGAGAAAGAAAAATTCTCGCGGGTCTGAATTCAGGTAAACATGTGATTACAGAAGTCGGATGCTGAAGGCTAGAGTCGTGGCTCAGCCTGAATTCTCCAAGATGGAACTAACATCCAGACTTTTTTCTATATTGAGAGAGAGAGAGAGAGAGAGAGAGAGAGAGAGAGAGAGAGAGAGAACTTCAGAGAGAGGTTTGCTTTTTACATTTCTCCCAGCCCTGGGGAACATCATGAAGAATCTAAAATATCCTTGATAGGGGGCCAGAAAATCAGTACTTTAAAGTCTGAAAGAGTAACTCTCATATGGAATGCTGAGATTTTATTTATATTACAATGATTCAGATTTGCCAGAGCCCCTAAGGATGGATCAACTGAGGGAAAGTTATCTTACCAGTTTCCTGTAAACCCAAGGATTCATTTGCATCTTTGTTTGTATAAATTAAAATAATCATTTACATACACATTTGCATACCACACAAACTGTGTACATAAGATTAAATTAATTAGCAGCTCTGATACATAAGTTGCATACAACAAGAACCAACACTGTGGTGTTGTGGAAAAGGTGCAGGCTTTGGAGTCTCTGCCATAGGGTTGGGTTTGAATAACCCACTCCTTATGGGTGGGTTCTGTGTATTCACTTTCCAGTTTTTCACACATATAATTTTGTAGAACAGTATATACACCAAAGGCTTGTTTTATCTTCAGGCAGTTTATAGTAGACAGAGTATGCCTAGGACCACACTTGACACAAGGAAGAGAGAGACAAGCTTCAGTAGAAACCTCTCCCTAGTTCACATATCTAAAGAAGGGTGGGTATCTGTGACTCCACTCGGTTTGAATTCCATGCTCAAAGTTAACCCTGCACATATTATAACTCTCATCTCTTCCATACTCCTCCATGCATACTGAACAAAGGCTAGCTCTTCGCTCAGCTTGTAGGTTCACCATGACCTGTATCATTGAAGGCACCAGGAGGAAGAAGGCTCATGAGCTTGTATTGGGTAAACTATCTAGGAAGCAGAAATCAAAATGGACTTGGCAGGAAACAGGGTTCGATGCATCTACTTAGAAGCATAAAGCTAAGAAGGGGCAAGACTAGGAAAGGAAGCTTTTCTAACACATGTGAGAGAGTAGGGAAAGCCTTTGATGCCCCCGAGGAAGGTAGGACCAGTCTAATAAAGAAATCTAATGCAAACTTTCCAAAGGACAGTTTTGTCATGCCCATTTATGAGCTATAAGTTGCTGCTAAGAGTGTAGCCTTGGCCTGTATATTTCAGTAGCTTGTGAAGGCAACCTACCAGGAGCTTAGCAGCTGGCTTCCTCCAATTGACCTGCTTCTCCCTTGAAGAGGAATCTGATTTGTGTTATCTCCATGACAGTGTCTTGTGAGTGTTGAATGGGCCATCAGCATTTCTGGCTAATCCTACCATGGGCCCTTGGTTTCACTTTCCTTCCTCTGAGGTGATTGATATAGCACTCTTCTTTCTTCTGCTCTCTGGTGACTCCATCCTTTATTTCACTATGATGAAGAAACAGAAATAACCCACCATTCCAATCTGCTGCCCTTCCCGCCCCCAGTTTGTCAGTCCCAACAATGATAAACTGTGATTTCATCTGTAGAGATCTCCTCCATGTGGACTGAATCCTCCCTCATGGTCTTTAAAGAACCCCCTTTGCCCTCTTCATCACCCAAGCAGAGATATCTAGTGGTCATCAAAGTTACCATCCCATTTCTCTGAGCTCTTACAGTCATATACATGGACCAGAGAGCTGCACTCCATCTTAACATTTTTCATGTCCAGTTTTTCTCATTCTCTTTCCAATAAAATGTTGCCTCTACTGCGTTGGTAAATTTGTTCAATTTTACCTGGCTCAAGACTCTGTGTTCTTGGTGTTCTGCCTCCTCCATGGCCCCTTCTTTATCTCTACCTTAGTCTGTTCAGACTGTTGGAAAAAAGTCTGGGCATCTAGCAAGCAGGATGACTAATAGACAACAGAAATGTATTTCTCACAGTTCTGAAAGTTGAGCGTGTGAGACTTCTGATGTTAGTGTCCGCTGAGAGTCTACTCTCTGATTCATAGGTGGTAGCGCTCAGTGGTGTTCTCACATGGTCCAAGAGACAAGACAGATCTTTAGGGTCTCTTTCACAAGAATACTCACTCCAGTGATAAGAGCAGAGCCTTCCTTATATAATAATCTCCCCACAATCCATCAGGGTGGGAACAAGTATCCAGATCACAACAAGTACATCCATATATTTTTTAGTTTTTCCTAAACTCTGCAATGTTTTAGAGTAAGAACACGTTCAGGATTCGTGTTTCTATCCTAATCTTATCTAACTTTACTCCTTAAGTGATCTCCTCTTTTTGCAAGTCTTTAAATATCCTTCATTTACTTACAGTTTCTGTCACTAACTATGTCCTTTAATTGCAAACTGGAGTGTCCAACTGTCCCCACTTAGTTATGTAATGATACATATTAAAAGAAATTAGGGTTCTTCAATCCAGATCTTCCTTTAAACCTCTCTCTCTCTCATTCATTACCTCTCTCTCTCATTCATTCAGGCTATTTAGACCACAACTCTTTGGTGTGCATGTGTATGAATGTGTGCATTTTGGTTTTTGTGTGTATGAATGTTCATGCTCATGTGTTTGTGTGTACATGCAGGCATGCATCTCTTCTCTCTCTCTCTCTCTCTCTCTCTCTCTCTCTCTCTGTGTGTGTGTGTGTGTGTGTGTGTATGTGTGTGTACACACACATGGAGGCCAGAAGTAAATCTTGGGAACTGTGTCTCAGGTATTATCCATCCTGCTTTTTGAAACAGTCTCTCACTGGCCTGCATTCACCAAGTGGATTAATCTGGTTGGCCTGTGAATCCCAGGACAGGTGAGTCCCACCTGTCTGCCTTCACAGCATAGGTCTTATGAATGTGCATGATGATACCTGACATTTTTATATGGTTGCAGGAGTCAAGTACTGATCCTCATTCTTTTGCAATGAGTAACCCACCGAGATACCTCTGCAATACCTTAGCAAAAAGTTTTGCACTCATCCACAACGCCCTTCCCACAACCCCATAGTCAAACACTCAGTAAGTGATTCAGGGGCAGCCTTTGCCATACCTTTTTTGGGGTTGATTACTTTCGTCTCTTCTACCCTAAACCACAGTACCATTCCACAGCATTTCTCTGGTAGCCACTGATTCATTTTGCTGCCATCCTTTGTGACCTCTCATGCTTTGTTCTTCATACAGCATTAAGGCATTCCTCTGCCAGCAAACCTCTGACAGTGCCGTTGCACTTAGCGCCCGAGTTTAAAGCTGTCCCTAACATTAGTGACTTTAAGCAGCAAGTAACTTTTATTCGGTCTCAGGATTTTATGGAAGCCATCTAGGAAAGGCGGAGTGAAACAATTCTACACAGCATCAATAGGAGGTACTCAGTGGCATTCAGCTAGGGCTGCTGTGTGCTTGAGGCCTCAAAGATGGTTCCAGTGACAGAGTGCTTGTCTAGCAAGAACAAAGGTTAGGTTTTACTCCCAGCACCGAAAGCAAGCACAGAACAAAACAAAGATGGAATGTGAGCTGACCCAAAATAAATTATTTTTTCATGATTCTACAGTTTCATATTTGTTTTTGTTTCTGTTGTAGTAATTTCTAACTCCAATAATCCTGTACAAAAAAACATATAATACACTTACTCTATTTATGAGTGATAAACTTAGATTGGGCAGAACTAGCACTATACTAACTTATACCCCAGGTACGAGACCCTTTGTCACTTGTAGTTTCTCCTGGCCACATGGTTCTGCTCCATCTTTGCTTCTTCTCTCCCCTCCTCTTTTGTCTTCTTTCCTTCCCTTCTAATCTCCTCTCTCTACCTACCCCCACTCCAAGACCTCCCATCTCATCTCCCCTCCACTGCCAGTCACACAGGCTGTAGCCTCTATTGACCAATGAATAGGGAAAAGATTCACATGAACACACCCGAGTACTGGATTGACTGCTCATCCAAGGGCCACCTCTCTTAGGAAAGCAGAATTAATATCAGAATTCAAACATCATCAGGACAACCTACAATATTTCCCCCTTTTTGTCCAGTTAAAAAAGGCTCTTTCTCTCAGATATAAATTGACCACAACCATAAGAATTATGAAAATTATAAAATGATATACACTTAACATCTAGTCTATCATATTTGTCAATTTAGATAAAATACTCTACCATCTATCCTAACTTAAAGAAGTCACAATTCTGCGTCTGAAATTAGGTTGATTTCAAATTTTATTGCCACTGGAAATCCATCATTTCAATATGGAACATCTTTAATGCTAAACAACTTAAGTTATGAGACTATAACTAGTCTTCAACCACACCAGAGATCTGAGAAGGAATTAAATATTACCTGAATATATAGGAAGCACAAAAACATAGCTTCCAAAACTATACAATTTGTAGAGACAGTTGACTGCCTGGACAGTTCCCTGCTTTCTTATGATGTTCTAGCATCTGTCTCTAGTCTTCTGGCCCAGAACCATCTGACAGACCTTATGAGAAGCAAAATTTGTGAAGGACTAGCTTACTATGTCTTGTCAGAGCTTAGCAGTTGACTATCTCAATCTGTTTGTCCTTTTTTGAACAGTATTTTTGTCTGCAGATGAATTAGGGCAATTCTTGCCCAGTGGCTACCTTGCCATGATTGAAGCAACCCTCCTAGATGTAATGATGCTCAATATCTTCCTTGAAGTAGAATGTGGATACTGTTAGAAGCACAAATGTCTTGTAGTAAATTGATCTTAGTAATAACATAATATTAAATTCTATATTCTGTGGATCTCTGACACTTTTGAAATATATATATATATATTGAATAGTCAAATATTGATTATTCATTATTTACTACTTGAATAATCTTGAAGACACTTGTAATTAACTAACCTAGAATCTAATGACCTTGAGTTTCAATATCTGACTATTAACTTGTATTACTTAATCGTCTTAAATAGCTTGTAATAGTAGCTATTATGAGGACTGGGTTTAAGCCTTTGAACTCTTAAATGATTTACACAGGCACAATGCCAATCTAAGAGTGATGATAATCAATGTTTGACAATGTATATTAATATACAAAATATTATATTAATGAAAACCTTAAACCTTTATCAATATGTAAATTCTGTACCAATGTAAGAAGTTATAACTTGAATTTTTGCACCAAATATAAAGATTTTTATCAATGTAAGATTATGGCTATACAATATTTTGCTCAAGAGTAAATTTAATATCCTATCCTATTTGTCTATTTTTTAAATTTCTATAACAATAGTACTATATCTCCCCCTTTCTTTACCACTCTATACTTCATCTAAGAAAGAAGGAAAGAGAAGAGGAAACAAAAGTTAGTCTTAGTCCCTGAGTCTAAGGTCTTTAGTTTCCTCCCTGTCCAAGGCTATTACATTTGCAAATTATTCCTTGAATGACAACATATTTATAATTCACAAAATAACCCAACCCATCCACCCCAACCTAATGAATTGTGATGTTGATCTTCTTTTGTTTGTTTTTCCCTGAATTGTTTCTCCCTGAATTGGGTCAAAGAATTCCCTTCTGGGGGCAGAGAGGGAAACAGGAAAATTGGCTTTGTTAAAGGAAGGCTAGCTTAGATCCATTTTTTTGGTTATTATATTCTGTGTGTGTGTGTGTGTGTGTGTGTGTGTGTGTGTGTGCATATTTCTACCTTCTAGTGTCTCCAGTCATCCCTGGATTGTGGCTAATGATTGCCTTCATTCTCTCATAATCTTCTCATTCATGTTTCTTCCCTGCATGCCTTCCATAGAGAATTATGCCAATAGATTTCAAACTTCCATGAATATTTCAGGATGAATCCCTTTACAGTATCTTTCATTATATCTTTGTAAAAGTTATTTTGTGCAATGTAAGGTTTCTGCCATGGGTGCATTCTGGCTTTCAGGATGTGGACCTAACTTTTAGGGATTCCATAATTCAACTCTACCCTAGCTTGCTTTCTATCACTGTGATCAACACCATGACCAAAATCAACTTGGAAAGGAAAAAGACTTAATTCATCTTATGACTTACAGTTGGTTATGAAGAGAAGTCAAGGTAGGAGCCTGGAGGTAGAAACCTGGGCCCAAAAGCACAAGTCCTCTCGAGGACTGCAGCTACCTGGCCTCTTATGGCTCAGTTTGCTTTTGATACAACCCAGGACCACTTGCCTAGGCATGTCACTGCCCACGATGGTCTCGCTCCTTTCCATATCAATCATCAGTCAGGAAAATAACCTCAGACTTGCCTACAGGCCAGTCTGATGGAGGCATTTTCTCTGCTGAGATCCTTTTTTCCCAAATGACTATAGTTGGTATCAAGTTGTCAAAAACAACAGACACAAACAGTGCAATTTTTCTTTCTCAATTTAAATCTAAATTTCAGGGGAGTAGTTGGGTTCTGGCAAGAGCTGTAGTAGTTTTTTGCTTCCTAGGTTAGAAGCATATGAAGCAAGGAAAGTGAGGTAGAGTAGTTTTCTAAATTTCCTTGCTATTTCAGTGTGTGTGTGTGTGTGTGTGTGTGTGTGTGTGTGTGTGTGTGTGCATATGTGAACACATACATGTTCTCATGTATGCACTGCTGTGTGACCAGAGGAAGCCAGAGAAGGACATTGGATGTCTTGCTTATCTCTGCCATGTTCCATGTTTTCTTTTTTTATTTTCTTTTTCTTTTTCTTTTTCTTTTTTTTTTTTTTTTTGGAGCTGGGGACCAAACCCAGGGCCTTGCGCTTGCTAGGCAAGCGCTCTACCACTGAGCTAAATCCCCAACCCCTTCTGCCATGTTTTCTTGAAACAGAATCTTTCCCTGAGCATGAAGTTATGCTTGCAAGCAGCAATACTCCTGTTTTTTTTTTTTTTTGTTGTTGTGGTTTTTTTTTTTTTTTTTTTTTTGTTTTTTTTTTTTTTTTTTTTTTTTTTTGTTTTTTTTTTTTTTTTGGCTTGGCTTGGCAAATGCTATCTTGAACTATCTTTCTAATTCCACCTTGCTATTTAAAATTTTTTTCCAGTGTAAGTTATATGTATGGACTGAATTATTCTAGGGTCACTCACAAAAGGTCTTGTGTTCTTCATTAGTCATGCATTCGCAGGCTACTGCTCAGTGAGACCTTTGCTTACCTATCTTGGTCCACCTCTATCCTTTTACTGCGGTGCAATTGCTCTTCCAGTTCTATTCATAACCTGACCTTATGAGACTCATAGTTTGCTTCTGTTTTATCTTGCCATGACAAAGGACTTTTTGTCTGCATCATTTACCACCGAATCTCCAGCTTCAGTAAAAGAGACTTGGAAGAGATGAGACTTAGGGGAGTCTTTGCTGCAGGAAGAGAAGACACAGAAGTCCCCGGGAAGTGTTTATTAAACGATGAGGAAATCCAGTAATGCCTCTGTGTTCCCGGAGCTGGGTAGGTGGGGGGAGAACAGGTAGTGATGCCATTCTTCTTATGCTCCTAGGCAACTCATTAGAAATGGTTTAACTTGACTTGTATTTATTTCCTATAACTGCCTGTGGGAATCCAGGGAAAGTCAGGTCCCAGATGTAGTGATAGAAAAGAGGCTCTGGAGGTATCCTTCCATCAATGCCACTGGCAGCCCCCTGTTCTCTGTGTGGCTTAAGTATGCCAGCCATGTTAAAGCTTACACAGAGGGAGAGAATCTAGGCTTTGCAAATGCTCTTCTCTGGCAGAGGTATAGGAACGAGTGGAATGTTCCCTTGGAGTGAACCCTTCCTACTGAGAATTCTAGAATGAAAATGAATTTAAAATATCATGGCTTGGCAAGTAGTTTGTTTTATTCTTCATTAAATTCCCAGCACAGAACCTAGTGCCTGTCACATAATAGGCACTCAATAAATATTAGTAAAATAATGAATTCCACTGGGGATTCCTTATGCAGCTCCTGCAGAATTCAAATGTGAGACTTGATACTGCTGAAGAGAAACCTGGCCATGTCTTAGGACCTGTGGCACTAGCTGGAGGCCATAGTGTCCAACTCGAACCATCTTCTGCTCCTTGTTAAAATGGTTAAAACTACTTTTGTTAGATGAAAAGGAGCCTATGAATTGGGTAGAGAAGAATGCCCCTTGCAGGGAGTTCTCTGGCATTTCCAATGGAATCCACAGATCTGAGGACCAGGACAGTGTTCAGAACTGGAAACTCAGCCAGGTCTTGGGAAGAGCATCCGAAGACTTGAAAGACTGCCAGCTTCCCTTGCCCCCGCGTCCTACTATTCCTTGGCTGCAAGCTGACACCTTTCTCTTACTGGCAAACACAATGACCGTGAACAGCTCTTACAATTCATGCTTACGTGAAAAGACAGGCTCAAGTGACTTCCTGGTGTTGTCCTTCAGACCTGAGGAGAAAGGGAAGTTGTTTTAGCTGCTTATGGGTGTCACATGTAAACCAATCCATTGCCATCAGAGGGTAGGATCTTGTGAGAAAACAGCCATACCTGGAAAACTATGGGAGAACTGATGTATATGCCATCTTTCTGAGAGCTAGTTATGCCTGCACCACATGAACATACCTTCTGCCTCCAGACATCCCTCATATCTTATGGACTATTCCACGAGGAAAGCTTGGGTCACATCTGGTTACTTTCTCCAAAATTTGGAGTTGCTGAACTCAGGCTGAAAGAGTTGGCAGTGGAACAGAAGCTGGAAGGGTACTGTGGGAGATGACCTGAATCAGGTTGGGTATAACAGTAGTCAAAACCCGAGAGACTCAGAGTTATGAGGAAGCAGGGGATATATATATATATATATATATATATATATGGAAAGAAGGTACATTCTCAAGAAACATCACACCCTACAGACAAGAGCCAGTGACTCATGAACTTGAGGATGGATGTGGAGGAGGTGTGAGAGGTGTCACCCCTAAGAGAGAAGCCAATATCTGGTACTAGTTTATCATCTGACCTGGTTAAGTTGTCAGTGCCACCTTACTACAACCTGGATTTACCTGGGAAGGAATTTGATCAAAAGATTTCTCAGATTAGATTGGCTGGTGGTCGTGACTGTGAGAGGTGACCTAGAGTGATGATTGGTGTGGGAGGGCAGTCCACTGTGGGTGGCGCTATCCCTAAGCAAATAAGCCTAAGCTGTGTAAGAAAGCTAACTGATACGAGCCAGAGAGTAAGCCAGTAAGCAACATTCCTCCATTGTTTCTGCTTTCAGTTTCTCACTTCAGTTCCTGCCCTGACTTCTCTTAGCGATGCACTCTAACCTGTAAGATGAAATGAACCCCTTTATCCTCAAGTTGCCTTTGGTCAGACTGCTTTATCATTGCACCTGAAACTAAACCAGAACATCTTAGTTTTACTGTAAGTACAACTGCAGCCCTAGGGCTGAAACAGAAGGAAAAAATGAGGGCCAGAGTCTTTATGGCAAAGCTTAACAGGGCAAAAAGGGTTTTGGACACTTTATAGTGAGGGAACTTTTGGTCTGCAGTAGAGCATCTGGCTGGAGGTCAGACCATCAGTGAAAGATCCTAAGCCATGTACTTTTACTGAAATTACCAGTGATTTTCAATTCATCACAACACATTCATCTTGAGTTATCTTCAGCCAAGGATAGGATCTCAGCTCATGTTGGATTGATAGAATCATGGAAAACTAAGAACATACACTTTCATTAGGCACTTTAAAAAGTAGTTCCCTCCAGCATGAAAGTTTAATTTACCAATTCTGTATAACACACTCAAAAACACCCACACCCCCAACTATAGAAGAGAAAAGCTGTAGATAACTCTGCATTAAATCATTATTATCTCCGCAAAATATGTGTTTATTATGATAACATTTTCCCACAGTGATTGATGGAAACATTTTAATTAATAGCATCAAGAAGCTGATTTTAAATATCATCTTCCTAACTAGATTTTATCATTTAATTTAAATTTACCAGTTATTGCTTAATCATCACAGGTAGCTCGTTACTGGTAGTGGGTCCTAAAAGCGCACACACATGTCCTAGTCCCTAGAACTGTCAATGTGGACTTATTTGGAAAAAGTACTGTAATGAATGGAAATTGTTTTTATGCTTTTGTGAATATAGTCCAAGGACCCTGAGTTGGGTTCATTCTGATTGCTAGACCAGCCTTAAACCCAGTGGCAAATGTCTTTATCAGAGTCAGAGACAGAGGGAAGACAAACAGATATAGGAGAAGGAGATGGAGGGAGAGACCAATGGT
Organism: Rattus rattus; assembly: GCF_011064425.1. Classification (NCBI taxonomy): domain Eukaryota; kingdom Metazoa; phylum Chordata; class Mammalia; order Rodentia; family Muridae; genus Rattus; species Rattus rattus. The sequence goes on along the minus strand of NC_046161.1, from coordinate 26,022,289 downwards.
TAGCCTTAGCAGAGAAGCAGCTGGAGCAGCCAGCAGCTGCAAGAGGCAAACAGCCTTCTCCTGAAGCCATCAGAGGGGTCTTAGATCTGCCGACATCCTGACAGTACTTGTGACCTCTAAGGTTATAACTGAATAACTCTGCCAACAAAGCGACTTCCTTTCTGCTAGTTTGTCCTGATGGCCACAAGAAACTAATGCCATTCCATCCCCTTTTCTTTTCTCCTATGGAAATCTTGAGGGGGGGCAGAGAGAGAGAGACAGAGAGAGAGGGGAAGAGAGACAGAGGGAAGAGAGAAGAGAGAGAGAGAGAGAAGAGAGAGAGAGAGAGAGAGAGAGAGGAGAGAGAGAGAGAGACAGAGAGAGAGAGACAGAGAGAGACAGAGAGAGAGAGAGACAGAGAGACAGAGAGGAGAGAGAGCGCTATTGGGCCTGGTTTAAGATCTGAAATCTCAAATTCACTCCCAGTGTCACAGTTTCTCCAACAAGACTACACCTTCTATTCGTACCTAAAAGTCCCTGTGGGCCTATAAGGGCAATTTTTATCCAAACTATACTGCATGGAGGCTCGATAGACATAGCCTCCAAGTACATACCTCCAAGGATCTACTACCTCTGACCAGACCCTCTATCCAGTATTTCTTAAAAATCGATTAAAAAATGTGAAGCCATTAAGTGAATTAAGCCTTATATAATTACCTCTGAAAAGATCCTCACAGGCAGACTTAGCGATTCTCGTCACCAGCTCCTACCTGAGTCTCAAGTCAACCAAGCCGGCATTCACGATTAACTATCACAATCTATTTTTCGAAGCTCATTTGTCATGCTTGCTTTGTGTCTTGGGCATGATTTTTAAAGCATGTCTTCAATATTTAGTGTATCTTAGGAACTGTGTCCAGTGCTCAGTGGGATTGCTTCAAACTACACTATTAATTTATGAGCTCATAACATTATTGTCCTCCTTTTGGTGAGAGAAACTTTGGTCAGAGACATTCCTGTGCTTTCCCGTCATCACAGAGCTGACCAGTGACCTGATTATCATGTGTACTAGGAACATCTAATTCTATAACCCACAGACTTTGGGTTTTTGGCAGAAAATTCTGTTCTTGCTATTTTGGAGACAAAGACAGTTCAGAAAAGCAAAGCTTCCCTCTCTGGCTGATTGTGTCTTCCTTGGACTGGCGCATTTCTACCTGTAAGTTTTCTCTTGTATCTTGGTGTCTCCCTTGCCCCAAAGAGTTTTCTTTCTCCATGCCATTTCTCTGAGCATCTCAGTTTTCCCTTGGCTGACTGAAGCTCAGATCCTTTTTCCAGTCCAAATTAACCAGAAAGGTAAGTATGGAGAAGGTTCTGAAGTATCTCATTCCAGCTGGGCCACAGATAGAGTGTTGTAATTTGTCTCCTTGCCTCGCTACGGAATCTCTTCTCTCGATGGTTGGAGTGAATTAATATTACTGCATAATACATAAAATACTAGGGGTCATATTTTATACTCTTCCATCAGAGGTTTTGGGGAATTGTATTAAAGGGTTAGGCTTGCTCATTTTTTCCTAAACCAATGCAACTAAATTCCATCACCCATTCCTTCCCATTTTCCAAGACTTATACATATGTGCTTTGTGTGTCCCTGTGTCCTTGCCATTGTGGTCCCCTTAATGCAAAATTTTAAGCAAGGAAGAGAAAGGGTACAAGAAATGAGATTGCCCATCTCCTGATGCTCTGAAGAAGTGTAAAAGAAATGTAGAAATCAGGGCTAATGCTAAAGCTAGTTTTAAATTAAAATCATCATTCCTAACACACACACACACACACACACACACACACACACACACACACACACACACACACACCAAGTTCTTAAGAAGAAAAAAATATAACTTATTCACTTGAGATTATTTATGTAAATACTTCCAAGAACAGGCCTAGAGACATTTTTCTTTTCAGCAGTCCTTTGAATGGTTTCTATCTTTTTCATCTGTTTTCATCTAAGTTCCACTTTAATGTCCTTTAACTGTATAGTTTTATGTGTCACCACTGATGCTAGTCGCCAGATAAATACTGCAGAGTGCTGGCATACATCTTCTTTATGGGGAATATATATACAAAGTTACTTCTGCATTTGGACACGTGCTCCATATATTTGGAACCTGCAGCTGACAGACGAAATAATAAACCAACTTTGTAAAGTAACAGATTCCCAATAGTTTAAGGCATTGAAGAAATCTTGACAACCCTTTTTATTATGATGTATAGACAGCATCCATTCAGCAGCAAACATTGATTTTTGTTGTTGTTGTTGCTATGCCTAGGCATTGGAGGATACCACATGACTAAAATGCAGGCTGCATTTGAGACTTAGGGTTTTGAGACTTAGGGCAGGTCTGGGTATAAATGACCTGAGAGAGAACACTTCAAATGGAGTATCATGGGGACTAAGAAGAGAGAACTAGTGACATTTTGTGGACATAGGTTGCAAAATACAACCAGATTTACCTACTTTCCGAGCAACAAAGAGTTATTAAATGAGATTGACTCAGATCTTAAAGAAACACTTATTTTAATTAAAAAATGGTGATAAGTGGGTGACAAATTATTCCATGTTTGTTTCTTCTCTAAGAAAGAAAAATATTACAAGCCGTCATGAACAGTGATTTTCTGTTAGTAAGGTCTGGCTCCAGTTCATGTGAGAGGAAAAAAAAATCATGAAAAGTAGCCGTGATAGCTGCCTTCAAATATTTGAGGTGCTGTCATGTGGGGAATGAATTACAGTTGCTTAGAAGTCTTCTAGAGGTCGCTGGCTGGGTCCCTAAGGCAACACTTACAGGAAGCAGTGTCTCTAGCTTTGTATGAAAAAGAACTGTCTCTTTGGGAATGGCTTCCCCAGGGAGCAGTGAGTTCCCTGTCAGCAGGTAGATTCAAACTGAGCCAGATGACCTTTCTAGTTTCCTTCCTGGGGTTCCGATAAAACACACTGTCCAAAAGCAACTTGTGGAAGAAAGAGTTTGTTTTATCTGCCAGGTCACAGTTTACCATTGAGGAAAGTTAGGGCAGGAACTCAAGGTAGGGCCTTGATAGGAGTCCTATGTGCTAGTCTACATAACATCATCTCTAATCGGGGAACTCATAGCCATGGAAGAATAGCGGGGACCACAGAGGATAAAGCCTGCTAGCTAGTTCACTCTCAGGCTTATGTTTAGCTAACTGTCTTATATAACCCAGGACCACCAGCCTAGGGAGAGTACTGCCCACAGTGGGTTCGATCCTCCTAAGTCAGTTAATAATAATCAAGACACTCTTCCACAGTCATGCCAACAGACCAACCTGATAATGACAATAATTCAGCAGTCTCTCTGTCTCTGTCTCTCTCTCTTTCTCTGTCCCTCCTCCTCCTCCTCCTCCTCCTCCTTCTCCTTTTCCTCCTCCTCCTCCTCCTCCTTCCTCTTCCTCCTCCTCCTCCTTCTCCTTCTCCTCCAGTGATTCTAGACTGTGTCAAGGTCATAATTAATGCTAACTGGGACAAACCATGGGAAGAAGCTTGATTTTTTTTCCCTCAGGCCCAGTGAGCTCTTCATTGTGTCCAGACATTGATCCCGGATTAGAAATGAGAAAGATGTTTTGTAGGAGAGCCTCCCATGACACATAGCAGTGGTGTTTAGGACAAAAGATTCTCATTCCATTCTTGAGATCTCCAAGCAGAATAATTCTATTCTATTATCCACTCTAACTTCCTCAGGCCCTGAGAGAGAAAGGCAGATGTTATCATTGCAATCCTATAGAGGAGGATGATTCTAAAACACAGCTAGGATCACATCTACCTTCCATCAGGGTAGGAATACAAGGCTTATTTCATTATGAAATGGCGGGGACTTTCAGGTTCTCAGAAGAAAAGGAGACAGAAGGGCAAAGTAGTGTTTATTTATAAAGCCAGATTTTTACATACAGTGCCTGCCAAGGATTTAGTGCCATGCTTCAAGTGAATAAATCCCTCCTGTGTCAGAGACATAAGACATTGTCAAGCTGCCTGTGAGACAATGTGATCATAAAGTCTTAGAACTGAAATACCTCCAGTCACCTTGGTAAGAAAATAATCCTCTCTCAAGTGATGCTTTGAAGTTTAATGGAGTTGCTCCCTATGCAGTAAATGACACCTAGTGCTGCGCTGAGATGTTGGCGTGTGACTGTGGGAGCAGAGGAGGGATGCCACTCGCTTCCCCACTCTGAGGCCGCCCAGACTGACCCCAATCTGCTTTTATAGCACCAGTTCCCATAACTGTCCTATCCCAAACACATAAGCTTCATCCAAACCATCTACTCGGCTCGCCTAGGACGGCAATAGGGAGCTTGAAACCCTGGGGCTCTGCCAGGGAAGGGGGCAAAATACCCTTTTGATTTGAATGTGATTTTAACTGAACAAATAGGATGACGTTAAAAATCAAGGCCGGTCTGGGTGTGGTTAGATAGCTAGTTTGGACCTGTGACAAGATACAATCTCTAGGAAGGTAAGCAGGGTAGAGATGTTCACTGAGAGAACTCAAGCTAATGCCATGCTTGGCACACACAAAATGGAAGAGACAGGATGAACAGGTTGAAGTTAGGAATCTTCAAGGCTGGAGTTGGGGCTTCAGTCAGCTCAGGGTACAAGTCACAGGATTTACCTCCACACAGAGGCATTTCCCTGGAAGAGGCTGGCAATCAAATACCACTTCGTCATGGGATCCTCCTGAACAACATTAAACCCCATGAGCAGAAGAGGGCACAGCCAGTGTCATCCTTCCTGTGGGACAGTCTTCATTCTTATTTTAGTAAAAGCTCTGAGCACAGGTCTCCAGCATTTAGGACACGAAAAGATTTCCTCACTGGAACACCGAGGTGACAAAAGGGTTTAAGACTGACAGGATTTACAACACACTTACACTAGAACTAGCACAGACCAGAGGAAATGCAGCGATTCCTGAGGTTGGGCACCCAGCTTCCTTTTTTTTTTTTTTTTTTTTTGAGAAACTGATGGCTGTCCTCCCTGCATCGCTGATGCAGTCTGGATCCTTTTCACATGCTACCTGTGCTGTCTGTAAATAAAAATGTCTGCCTGCGTGAGTTTAAATATCCCCAGTAAAGGAACTTTTCTGCCAATGCACATTTCACAAAGGGAACCTCTTAAGGCATGGGTCATTATTGGATGAGTGCTATAGGAGCTGAAGTTTAATATATTTCTAGAAAAGCTGGTAGGACTGTCGTGTGTTTGAGGCATGCTTTGCCTCCTCCTTCAGATCGACGAGGTCAAGTAGATAGGCAGGAATTAGATCATACAGGACCATGAGGTCACAGCATAGCTTTCCTATCAGACTAGAAGTCTAAGGGCATTGGAGAAAATAAGCAACAGTAAATAATTCTGCGAGTAAGGCATTGAAAATGGATGACAGAGAAACAAAATCCCCGGAACCTGTGGGTGTGTCATCTGATTCATCTCTCCTGAGGCCGGGTCCATTTCATCCTCCAGTGGGCAGATCATCTCCCAGGCAGACTGGAAAGCCAGCAGTGGAATGCCAATTGTGGCCCGTGTACACTGGGGTAAAGAGAAGATTCCCTAATATGTGAATTAAGAAGTTCACAGTAGAGATCAGGAAATAGACAGGGAATTTTTAAGTATTTTCCACATTGGGAATAGAACCAGCTATAATTGGATTAAAAGACACCTAAAAGAGCCATTATGTGCAGAAACAGATTTCTCTCTTTATTTTCCTAGCAATTAATAATTTCTGACTTGAACCAAGTACAGTGCTTTTGGCCTTTGGAACCTGGGAGGTTTCGTATTTCTAGAAAGTTTGTCCATGTGATGGAGAGATGGAGAAGGTGATTCCAGTACAAAAACTAGTTCTCACTGTGGACCCAAGCAACCTTTTCTTGTTTGTTTGTTTGTTTGTGGTTTTGGAGTTTTTGAGGTGATGAACTCTATATTTGGACTAGCCTATGATGATGGGGCTAGGACAGGTTTGATCAAAGGAGTGGAGTGAAGAAGACAACTTTCAATCAAAACTGGAAAGCATATGGGATTCTTCAGAAAAAGGTCTGGTCTGCAGGGTAAGGAGATGGGATGGGTTAGAAGAAGTTGGTTGTTTCATGAGTATAACAAGACCTAAAAACCACGGTGCAAAAGTCTGTCACATTCTATTTTGTGTTGTTAGAATTCAATACCCAAACCAAGTCAACTCATAGTGAAATGTATTTCTTTTAGGTATGGGGGCTAGAGGACCAAGGAGCTAGCTTTGACATGAAGCCCCTCTTTTGCTCTAGGGCATCACATGGCCACACAAAGACAACAAGGGTTCTAACTTGAGACTTACCCTTATTTTAGAAAACAACTCTCAAGACTGAATTAGATTCAGATCATCTCTAACAGGCCCTAATTTCAAAGACCATCAACGTATGTCTTCAGGGATATCATAGGAGATTTTTGGGGACAGAGCCAAATCATAGCACCTGTTATGGTTGCTGTAAATAATAATACACAACTAAGAACCCTGGAATGATGACACGTGCCAGTAATCCTAGCACTCAGGAGGCTCAAGATAGGAATAAAAGCAAATCCAAACACAACAACAGAAACAAGGATGGTCAACACAGGTTTTGGAATTAACAGGCTCATCACATTTCTGCCATTGAACTATAAAGAGGGAGTGAGAACTAGTGAGTAAGGAATAGATGGCAATGGTAACTTAACCTAAAATATCCTGGACAGAGAATGTCAGTTCAAAAGCACAAGAGTAAAAAGGAGCTCATTGCTTTAAGCACTTTGAAGGTAGTTTAGTGTGAATGGTAACAGAAGAGGGATCATAAGAAATACGCTCATGAAAATTCTTGTTGGACAGCTTAAAGAACTTTGACAAGGAAGACCTTTAATGAGCTTTAAAAGCGAGAACAGAGGGCACACTCTGCTTTGGAATCCAGGCAGCCAGTAATAGTGGACTGGTTGAGAATGAGAGACCTCACGATTGGCCAAGAAATGATGTGGATAGGACATGATGAATATCTGCATTAAGAGCTGACTGCAGGCATGCAGAAAATAAGAATTCCTTAAAAGGAACATGGTTGGCATGGCTAGATGTTTTGAATCCTTGAAGCATTGGTGGAAGTGAGGTGACGAAAAATGACTGGTCAGGTTGCAGGTTATAGTGATGGGGACATCAAGGAAGAGGGAGAAACCAAGCATGTTTGGAAATTCGAGTAGGGAAGGAGATCAGGGAGAAAGCAAGCCTCCTGGTTTTAGGTGTGCTAAGAAGAATACTGCGAGGGAAGCGAGAGAGGACATCTGTAATATTCTGGAAAGAAGTCAGGGTTGGAAAGTTGGATTTAAGAGCTGTCAACTCACTTGTATGCAGCCAACCAAAAAATCTAAAATGAATGCAGCCATGTGAAAGCCTGCCATTTCTTACATGTACATAATGTCTAAATGGTCAGGGCTCTGAGGATACACCCACTTACCAAATGAAGCCATGATAAGGTATCAACTCAGCAGTCCTCAGTTAGCTCAACACTTACCCTCTTATAGACGGTACCAGACTGTTGGCATCAGCCAAACCCCGCCCTCCTCATTTTACAGCAGCATTACTCCTTTGAAAAGTTCTTTCCACTTTAAATTCCTAATTAGATTTTCTCTGTTCCACTTTCAAACTCATCTACAAAATTATAGACCAGTCCAAATGATAGAATCTTCACTTAAGATGGTGAGGCTGGCCATGTTGGCCTAGACATCTTTGTGGATAAACATCGAAGACCTGTATGTGTCTTTCTCTTAGGATTTCTTCCGCATAACTCTTTCACAGACTCAGTGTGTGACACTGTGAGGGATCTCTCCATGTCTGTGTTCATTCACACCCCTGTCTGTCTTGGAAGCCATGATTTTGGATGAAATATCTGGGAGCTACCCTGGGAATCAGCTTGAAAGATTAGGGGTGTGCAATCTATCCTCATCAAGTTTACTGCAAGATTTTATGCAAGGGGATGACATGGCTTTCAATTTTATTTTGAGCATTAGCAAGAAATTCCATGAGGAAAATAAAAGCCAGCTCCTTCAACATTGCCTTATAAAGGTCAGTGTCATGGCAGAGAAGGACCCTGTAGTAGTGCGGATATGAATGGCTAAAGGCTCATGTGTTAAAAGGCTTGGCCATCAAGGAGGAGCTCGTGATTCTTTGAGAGGCAGAGCATTCAGAGGTACTTAGGTCATTAAAGGTATCCCCTTGAAAGGGATTGTGAGACCCTGCATCTTCCTCCTCCCCTTCCTTCTCATGATTCTCCTCTTCATCCTTCCCCTTCCTTCTCTTCCCCTCTTGTTTCTGGCTATAAGATGAACTTTTCTGCTATGTCTCAAATGCCTCACACTATTGCTGTGGGCTTCTTTTCACAGACTCAATGTGGGCAGCTGACTGTGGGCTGGAGTCTCCAAATGTGGTTAGTCCAAATCAACCACATCTCTTTCTAACTTGACTATTGCTGGCATTTAACATAGTGCTAGAAAGCTGAATGGCACGGCTCCTGGACCTCAGCATGCTGAGCCTTCCTCCTAGCCTTCTTTTGAAGTTTTTGAGTCTGTGTCTTTCTTGGACACCTCATTTTTTTCTTTATGACATGTCCTTTTATATTCATTCAATATGCTCCTGAGACAAGGTCCAATGTCTTCATTCACAGTTTCAAAATTGTATAATCACTCAGTAACTACAGGCTTTATTAAAATTCAGTTATATTAACGATGAATACTTTACAGTCAATAATTATTGAGTGTTTACTTCATGTCAGGAATTATCTCGAGTCCATTACATACAATATCTTATTCAATGTTTGCAATAGCCCCATGAGGTAAGTCTCGTGACTATCGCCATTTAAAAGGTAATGAAGGGCGGCAGAGAAAGAGTAAATAACTTTTCCAAGATTGTTCAGCTAATTAGTAATGGAGTCAGGGTAGAAAGTTAGCAGCTTGCCATGCTAATCCTTGTTCTTGACTGCTCTGACATACATAATGCATAAAGGTAACATACAGCTAAGGAATCTCATGGTCTCATGGAGTCCTCTCTATGCACAGTCCGTGCCTCATGGGGACTAATATCTCCCTTTTTGCTCTTGAACTTGTCCCTTGTTCTAAATATCAGTTTAGCATCCACTCCCTGCTATTTTCTGATCTGGAGCCCTGCCTGTGCATCTGTTCTGTCTGGGAGACTGTCAATGGGAGTTACATCTTTTGCTGTTTTGAGCCTACCTCCAAGAAGAAGCAGGTCCCAACTCTGCATTTCTCTTAGCTGAGCAAGCCTGAAATACATACAAGAATTGCCCACGTCTACCATAGTGTGGGTGGCCATGGTGGCTTGGTGGCTGGTGATCTTTTGATTCCTCTAGTAGAACTCAAAGTTCTCATTGTTTTGGTGCCCTTCAAAATATGTTTGGTTTAACCATGGTACCTGCTCCAGTGTCCTCTGATCAGCTGTAGGCTCCTTGAGGACAGTGATGCCTTGGCCTGCATTATACTTGTTCATGGTAGACTGATAAATGAGAACATGAGAATCTTTAATGTAGTTCAATCTGTAGTTTTAGAACCCAGTCTTCTGCCATCATGTGCCTCCCTCAAAGCCATATCCATTAAAAAAACAGGTCACACAATTTGGTAATAACTTAATATACTCTTCTAGACTCTTTGCGTAATTAACTTGGTGATTTAACAACACTGGATTTTATTGTCATTTTATAGTGCTTTGTTAATACTTCATTTTTATTCTCATCTTATTTCCACACCTCCTAATCTGAAATAATTTTTATTATCTTCCACACAGTCCCCTTTAAAAAACCCTTCTAATCAATATTAATTTCATTCCAAGATCATATTTTGAGATGGAGCTGTATTCTTGGTTCAAGTCTGAAGATCAAGAAGTGGTTTGTAGAATCTATGTTTTCAAAGACATTTTCTTATTAAGATAATTATCTTCTAGGCTGGCAGGGTCTTTTCAGTTATATTGTGGCAAACCCCACTGAGGGGTGTATTTCTGCTTCAAGGTGACTCGGTCATTCTCGGAGAGAGAAAGATTGTCACAGCATGGGGGCGGCCAGCAGAGGCTGGAAGGAAGAGAGATCTGAGGGCAGATGGGGTTCACCCCACTACCCTGGATTCCTGTATAGTTGGCATGTTTGGGTTTGGCACTAGGAGACAGAAGCCCACTGCTCCAAGCTCTCAGAAGCATTTGACATGCTGTAGAGCGAAGGTTCTAGGAACAAAGCCATTAGTGGGATGGAGCCAACAGGAGAAAAAGCTAGAGTGAGCAGGTGGCTAGCTACCAAAAAGGAAGCATGCGGAAGACACGCAGTGATTGGCAATCCTTCTCAATTTTGGTGAGTTTTGCTCCACATTCCAAGTACTTTGTGAACTCTGGTCACTCCATGAGTCAAGAAACTTTAACAAGGTTCAGTAGAATTACTTTTATTAAGATAAAAATATTAAGAATATTGATTTATTCATCATTTGAAAAGCCAGCAAGTTATGATATAATTGCAGAATAGGGGCAAAATAAACAACTGGTTTCTAGCTTATTTTGACAAAAGGCACCCACCTGTCCCTGAGTTGGAGACAGAAGACGCATAGAGATGACAGGAATGGCTGTTGTCTATTGTTTCCATGTATATACACTAATCCTTATTCTTCCTACTCTCTGTTTTGTGAAATTAGTTCCAGTTTCCCACCTCTTTCTTTCTCTGCAACAAACACTCAGAAACTGACTTTTTTGAAAGCACGGACTCCTTGCTTGGATGCCCAATGTACCTAAAACCAGGGTAAACCCTTGGTATATCTTCTTTCATTTTATAGCTGCCACCTACATCTTTGGGCCAGAATCCAGAGAGATGGCTCAGGTAAGATCACTTGCTGCTCTTCCAGAAGACCCTAGCTTGGTTCTCAGCACCAGCATGGAAGTTTGCAACCATCTATATGTATAATTCCATGGGGCCTGACACATGGAGTCTCTTCTGGTCTTTTTGGGTACTAGGTACATATATACCTACATGCAGGATAACACTCATTCACATAAAACAAAAACAAGTCTTAAAAATTTCCAAGCCCACTTCTTTTTCCATCACATCTAGCTCCTTCCTCTGTCTCATGCAATAAGCGCTTCCAGGGCCACTTCCTGTCATTGCCTTCAATCTCATTTCCAAGTAGAATCCCAGTAGTCTTTGAGCAACACAGAGCTGTTTTATGTATAATGATGCAAAAAGGTTTCACAATGCTCATCAGATAAAGACCTGGCTATCTCACCAGTTCATAAGCCCCTCCACATGCCTCTCAAGTGTCTTTTTTCTCCTTTGCTCCCCCTATCTCTCCATCTTGTCCCTTCTGCATGCCATGATCTTCTTTCTTCCTACACCCTCAGATGCTGGCTCAAGTGCTGATTCTCTAGGAAGTCTTTCCCCTCCACCCTGGGTCAGACGATTCTCTATACATTTCACAAATCTTTTCTTCTATTCAGCCTTTGTGAGGCAATTACTTACTTTCTAATGAATCTATTCCAATAGGTTTTTCAAAAGTTATTATCTAATGATGAAATCTGATTGTCTAGGAGCCATAGAAATATGATTTTTGCATGTTACCTTTCATGGGAGGGTGTGACTTTGGGACCTATTCAATTTAACAGTAACTTTAAGGGCTTATGTAGAATTCAATTGTAAAGTATAAAAATTGAGGACAGTTCAAGATAACCTCAAAGATTAAGATAAAATCATTAAAAGGACAGTAAACACACATCTAGAACAACATGAAATAAATGCTATGACATTGGCAAAGTCTTTCTTGGTCATCTCACGCCCTGTTGAGTGACTCCTGAATTAATTCTTCTACAGCCTTACAGAGTCCTACTTGCTTAAAATTCCATTTTCAGCTTTGAAGTTTACCTGTCAGGGCAAATAATGTACCCTGTTTCTAGTTGCCTTCCAACCTCCTTGTGGTTTCTAACATGGTGGGGACTGGACTAATATTTTGTCTTCAAATGAATGAGTCTGTGCTTATAAAGGAAATCCAAGCCATACTTCTTCAAATCCAAAGAGCTGAGCCACTTACTAAAGATAGGGCCTGAAAAGATATCTGTAGGTCCCTGCCATCTGGGAATGAGTGTTCTCTGGTTATATCTTCCACTGGTGCCAGTGAAGGATGGTGAGACAGGCCTCAATAATCCTATTGATTTTATTGTTAGGGTTTCAGATATTTACTTTTTCCAAGGAAAAGTGTGGTTAGGTGGGGAAATGGTGCCCTTTGTTTTCATACAAATTTTATCTTTAAATGCTATTGCTTGTTAGGTCTGCGGCCTCAGACAACTTACCTAGATTTCAGGTTTCTCATTGTAGGGAAGAAACAAAGACGTTTTCTTCCCAGCTTGTCCAGCATATCATGTCAGTGCCCCAGCCCGTCCATTCCCTATCACACCTGGTCCCAAGTCACTGAGGAAAATTTTGTCTTTGTCTGAAGCATGCACAGCTTTCCTTCCTCCTGTCTCCTAATGAGAATTCAGCCTCTGACAGCTAGTGCTGCGGTCTTTGTGATGTAGAATCAAGGGAATGCTTGAAGAGAGACATGACTAGAGAGGTGGGAGGCAACAGAGAAAGGAACAAAAGACCAGAGCCTGGTGGCAGAGGTTCCAGGAGGAGTCTGGGGGGTGGGGCGGTTAAAGGAGGGGGTGTGGAGAAGATGCAGGGCAGAAGCGAGCTGGAGTTGAGTATCAAGACTGGTTGCTTTTGTCTGATTTTAGGACATGTTGTTTTGTCTTATGGATTAGATTCTCTTTTGTGGATTTTAAGATTTAAAATTCCAGTTCTCTTCATATGCAGTTATGTCTTTTAGATGTTGTTCGGATTCTTTGGGCAGGTGAGGGCCTATTTCTTAGTGGATGAGTCACATGCATCAAAATGACACTTCAGTCAATGATAGGCAACATTTATGATGGTGGTGGAGCCGGTCTGTGTTACATAGTGACATCATAGTCATCATAACATAAGTCATAGCTCAAGGACATCGTCATCATAATGTAAGTCATAGCTCAATGTACCTATGTGTTTTGCTGATGGTAGAATAAACAAACTTGCTGTCCTGCCAGTTGTGTAATCATGGAGCACACCTGATTAGGCACAGCATAGCTTACTTGATGGTAATAGTAAATGCCTACACTCTTGGTTTATGGTTTATCTTTATTTTAGAGAATACTACATTTACACATAAATATATGTATATATTACACTCATTCACACACATATATGTGCATATGTTACATACACACACTCACATGTGCACACACACACAGGCACCCATGAACATGCGTACTTTATATGTAATACTTAATGTAAAACATATCCTGCACAGCCTGCATTGGCCTTGAATGTTAGTAGGATGGTTTAGAAGCATTTTAATGAGAATGCTCCTCTTAGGCTCAGATATTTCAACACTTAGTCTTCAGCTGTGTGGTGCTCTTTGGATAGGTTTAGGAGGCATGGCCTTCCTAGAGGAAGTATGCCACTGGTTTTGAGATTTCAAAAGCCATCAGGTTTGAGGTATGAGCTCTTGGCTGCCTCAGTTGCTTGCTGCCATGCCTTCCCATTTGAAAATGATGAACTCTTTTATCCCTTTGGAATCATTAGCCCAAACTAATATCTGTCTTTTATAAGTTGCCTTGGTCATGTTATTTAATCACGGCAATAGGAAAGTAGTTAAGACATCTGGTGTCCACTACATCTGATCATATCAATGGGCCATGTTGAATGACTGACTCCAACTGTCTGGTTCTGTGTAAGCACAGTCTGATTTGGGCCCATGATGATGCAATTGCTCGATGATGCATTTGTCAAAATGCATCTTTGTCCCTAAGTGAAGCATAACTCTAGTTAGTTGTTCTGTATGCAGAGCCCCTTGAGAGTGCCCGGCGCATAGGAAGCACTTGATAAATCACTGCCTTTGTAAATGCACACCTATCATGGCCACCATCATGGGCTAGGTAGGTGGAGAAAGCAATGTAGCAGCTAGAGGAAGCTACTGATGTAGATCACCCTCAACACCTCTTGGCTTCCATTACTTGAGTGTTTCTAAGGGAAACAGAGATTGGGGCTTAAATTATTTAGAAAACTGATCCAAATTTCCACATACTCCCTTTAAGCCAGACAGCAAGCACCTCAGAGATTGTTGCAAAGTTCTCATCGGTGGTTGTTTTCCTTTTCCTGGTTGCTTATTGAAAACGGTGAAGGACACCTGTTCTGAAACCAGCTGCCAGTCATGACCTAGATTTTTGGGTTCCATTGGCTAGACTTAGGTCCATGGGCAAACCTGGCACGTGGAGTTCAGCTTCTTGAAGATTCCAACTGCCAGAGCTGGACCGACCTTTCCAATCGACATTGGCAGGTTCAGAGACTGCAGTTCTGAGTGGCAGCTTTCGGGAAGAAAAGAGAGAAGAGAAGAAATCAAAACCCAAATAAATAAAATACAAGAAGAGAGAGGACATTTCAACATCAAAGGAGATAAGTGCTAGGAGAGAGAGCCATTTCTGCTTCTCTGTTCTCATTGGTCGCTCCCATTGCCTTTCCCTTTTGACACTGCAGTCTGTGTTCTGGGGGAAACAGAGGGAAACATTCTCACTGATTTTTGTCAAAAGCAAGATGCTTAATATGGTAATCAGTCCCTTCTGAGGAGGATGAATGTGGAAGCTCAGCCCAGCAGCAACGATTATACGGTCCCTAATTGTCTCTAGTGTCAGCCCAGACCAAAAAGGATGAAGGCAAGAGGAGGGGGGAGCACAGAAGAGGAACTTTTAATCATGCACTACGGGGCACTCCGGATTTCTCAAGCGTGGGGGAGAAGAGCTGATGGAGGGGATCTGTACAGAGCTCGGTTGCCACCTTGACACTTAGCGAAAAATGATGTTTCATCTTTGCTTTTGTTTTTAATTTCCACAGCTCGATTCCTCCAAAAGGAATTGGGCATTTTGCGCTGAGTCCTAATCCCCTGGTTACTGCCTATGCTCAGTGTGCCTCACCTTACAGGACACGAAGCAGAAACTCTGGCCCAGAATGACCCTGAAGCTTGGCACAGGTGACCTTGGCTACTCGTGTGATTTCCTCTAAGCCAATAAAAAGAAGTCTGTGCCTGCAGGTATATTTTGGAATGATGCCTTCTGGAGGCAGCATCCTTAAGGAGACCAAATGTCCACTCGCCATCCACTTTAACTGGAGGCAAAGGGCTCTGGTGAAATATGGGAGCTTCGGAGCCAAAGGGCCTGCTCAGCTTGTTGTATGGCCTTGGAAGAGGGCTGGGGGAGGGGAATTATCCATCATACTGAGTGAGGTAGATGTGGCGATTACACACCTGTAGGTGTTAGGTAGACATAGGTTGAGAGAGAGAGAGGGAGAGAGAGACACACAGAGGGAGGGAGGAAGAGGGAGAGGGAAATGGAAAGGGAGAGGGAGAGAGAGGAAGAAGAAGAAGGGAGGGAAGGAGAGAGAGGAGAGATATCCAGGATTGAATACAAGGTCCTAATATTATTCTGTCACCCTATGATTATGGGACCAATATGCTAAGTGAGGTAAAGGGTTAGGAAAAAGTGAGAAATAAACATTATTATATAGAACTGGTTGCGAATGGAAGATTATTTGTAACCGCTTGCATATCCAAGTGGCAGGCCACGTAGTCTTCTTTGGTAGGCTACCAGTCATGCCTGTAAATTACCAGGCAGCAGCAGAGGCAGCCGGCATTTTGACATGTTAATGATATTTTCCTACCATCAGTGCTTCGGTGCGCCTCTGGGCTGTTTCACATCACTGGTGATTAAGAAAAGGAACACTCGGGCTCACAATAAACACTGTGAGTTGCTGCTGCCTTAGAACATTTGAAACGCCTTTTGGGTGAGAAACGAAAGGTTTTAGGGAAGTTCTACCTTTATAGATCCTAGAAGGTCCACAGACGAAGCTTGAGGCCTACAGAAGCAAGACCCTGTCCTGACAGGGATTTGCTGCCACAAATGCCTTTTCAAAACATCCGGTCTCAGCTGAAGAGAGTTAAGTGTATATGTTTTAAGCATCTGCAATGGAGCTTATGGAAGGAGATGCTCTAGGGAGGAAAAGGGTATATAGCCTTTAATATGCCCTGCCAGTCAGAGCTTAGGAAGTGACTGTGTATAAGGAACACTCAGAAGTATTGTTAAATCCCTGACTTATATGCAGCCAGTCTTGGCATGTTTTAATAGCTATCTCCATCCCCATACCTAGGGCACATGGCACCCCTGCCTGCGGGAACGTTCAACTTCTTAGACGGCCTTTTACACCCCACTTGTCTTGCTTCATCTGAGAGTCTCCCTCAGATACATCTGGTGAATTCTCCCCAGCCTCCTGGAGACGTATCTCCTAAGATGATGAACAGTGGCCCTTGGAAGCATCCATCCTTCCTCAGCAGGTGAGAGACTGTGTGGCTTTCCTAGATTTACTGGCAGGAATTCTCTCTGCTGGCTGCAGTGTATCCCGTGTTCAAACAAAGACGATGAAAGACCTGCCTATTTCCAGCCCTGTCTTGGAGATTGGCTGGTGGGCTCGAAAACACCAGTTTTTGAGAGGTCGGCCAGCCTTGGAGAAATACTTTTCATGCCGAGCAGGACAATGCAAATGGCCCAGCCTCTGGAACAAATCACCGTCTGGATACCTGAACCAAAGCGGAGCAAGCAAAGGCTGCCAACGGGAAAATGAAGAGAGGGTGTGGGAGGGGCAGCCACGGGGCTCTGGGATGTTTGCTGCCTTCCTTTTCAACACTGAGGAGTGACATTCCCCTGGCACAGCTGAGAGGACAGGACGAATTGAGAGGCTTACTCTGCAGTCGCTGGTACAGTCATACATCATTTAATGTAGGGACACATTCCAAGAAATGTGTTCTGAGGTGATTTCATTATTGTATAAACGCCATGGAGCATTCGTACACTAACCTAGAGGGTATACTCTACTAACACCGAGGCTAGTCTCTAATCTTATAGACCCAGTGACTTATATGTGGCCCAAAACTCGGCATGAATCACACCAAAGTTTCAGTCCCTGCAAGAAGTCGTGTATCAGAGGCCTCTGGGCACAAAGTCTGCGCCTCTGTCATTATATGGATGCTTATATAGATAACTCTATTGATCTTCAGAACCACCTTTGGGAGGGATGGGGCTTTTTCAGTCTATTTTATTGCTCAAAAATTGAAGTCTGGAGAAGTGAATTGATGTACAACATGGCAGAGGGCGTAATCTGTGACTGTGCAGGACCTGGCATGCTGTGATGTAACTTGTGCGGAGCCCAAAGTCAGCTCAGAAAAGGCACTAGCAGGCCTCTTATTCTTTGACTTGGCCCTCTCTCACGATGCTGACCAACCTCCCTGGGTATCCTCTGGAGATTTCTGCAGTCTGCCTTCAAGATCCTCTCAACTGCCCACCTTATCTCACCCCTTCTCCAGAATGCCTTCTCCTTCATGCCCCAGTCAACTTGGGTCACTTTCATTGCCTCTGGGACGACAGAAATCATAAAGGTGACAACCGCTTCACTCCTGAGAATAGTCTAATCTAGTGACAGACAGGTCTGTGCAAGTCTCTTTCTTGGCAAAGGGAAAGTTACAAATTCAGTGCTGTAAACATTGGTGAGCAAAGCCTGAGTCTTGACAGTTACTAATACCCTGCAGTTGTTCCTACCCCAGGGCAATATCAGATGGGAATCACACTGGAAGAAGCAGCTGTAAAGACTCACCCTTTCTTGTCCCATGCCTCTTGTTACTCCTTTGCGAGCTAGTTGGCTCCTTCTGATATTTCTCAGCTCCAAAATTTCACTCTGCTGTTCACCACAACTCATTTTATTAACATTTTTCTTTTCATGTCTTCTCCTCAGCCTAGTAGTATGCTGCTGTCCCTGTGGTAGACTTAAAGAATAGTTTCCCAAAGATATATTCACTTCATAATCCCCAGGAACCATGAATATCACTTTATATGGCAAAAGAGTGAATGTCACCATCTACAGCAAAATATGTGATTAGGTTAAATTTTTGAAAGAAAGAACACGTCCTGGATTATTAGAGCAGGTCCTAATCCAATCATAGGTGACCTTCTCGCAAGTAGAAGACATTTTGAGATTGATACAGGAAGAAAAGAAAGAAGACAGACACTGAGTAGTGCAGCCCCAGTGACCAGAAGGAGAAGGGAAGGTACACCCCTCAACCTCTGGAACCTACGGAGGAGATCGGCCTTGCTGGAACATTGATATTAGACTTCTGAGATCCAGAGCCATGAGGAGTCTGTTTCTGTTGCGTAGAGACACTGTGCTAATGCGAATTTGTGGTAGCAGCCCTTAGGATATTAACAAAACTTTAGAGAACAAACATCCTACTTAGACAGTCTCTGCTAAGCAGCACTGAAATGCTAGCCCTGGTCCTACCCTGAAGCCATAGAGGGGAAGAGCTAGTCTATATTAATCGGGATACTACTGAGAAGCTATAAAGGGGAGGAGATAGTCTATATTAGCCAGAGTTCTACTCTAAAGTCACGGAGTGAGTAGAAATGTTCTATATTAACCTACCCAGAAGCAGGATATATTCTATATTACCCAGGGTCCTACTCTAAAGCTATGGAAAGGAAGGAGATATTCTGTATTAACCAGGAGCAGTCCCCAAGGCCATGCTAAAACAATAGCTATTCTAGAGAGACATTATGTCCTTTCCTTCTGCTGTGAAACTACCCCTTCGTTTCACTCAAATGGACTTATGTCAAAGAAATGGACTTAAAAGACAAGAAACTCTGCCAGGCCTAGAATGGGTGTGGATCTTATATTCCACACATCCTGAGCTTCTGTTCTCCTCCAAAAAGTGAGGGGCCAAACTTAACAAAGATTCAGTTTTATAGCTGATTATCGTGAAAAGGTCATACATGTCCAGAATGATTCCGGTCAAATTCTCTTCCTTTATCTTCTCTTGACCCCTCCTCCTCCTGCTGATCCCTTATAATTCTCAACTAACTCATCCCATTTCTACTTTTTAAATCGTCCCTTCCTTGTTTTCTTTCCTTGGGATCAATTGCACTTAATTAGGGTTGCTTGCCTGAGCATGGGCAAACTGTTATTTAGGGGGACATGAGAACTTATCAATGTCTACCCCACTGTAGAAACTATGACTCCCTATCTCCGTATGGGAGATCTTTAAGCCTCCATTTTCCTTGGCCTCAACTTGTTTGAAAAACTGTCTCTATAAAGAGAGAGCAGGCAAGCTTTAGCCTGGTTCCTTTGTTTTTTCCCACTTAGGACGGATGTGTCTCTCTTAAAGTTAAATTTACATACACTTTTAGCGTTGGTATTAGATAAATAAATTGTAGCAAACAAGCAGGCATGATAGCCCCATTTTCTAACTTGTGTAATTGCAAATAAACACATTTCCCTTTCCTACTGAGTTTTGTTTCTGTGTGTGTCTAGACCTGCGTCTAGGAATATTTCATTGTAATCTTTGCCTCCGAAGGTCTGTGTCCTATTGCTGCCGCCTCCTTGGAATCCGGTCTGATTTGTACTCCTTTGATCTGACCATGGTATCCTCTTACTGTCTCCCCCACATACAGGGCTGCTTCTTTCCTCTCAGACATTAACTTAATTGTTAAATGCCTCTTCTGCTCATCTCTGAACATTGTCTCTCTGCTGGGTTGCCTCCTTCTCTACAATCCCAAGAGTGTATACCCACTGCTCCTAGGGTCTGTCAGGAGCTCCAGAGTCACCTGGATGAGCTTACTAGAGTCCCTGACAAGCTGCAATCCCTAACTCTTCTGCTCCTGACTTCCAGGACCTAGGCTGACTTTTCTTTGCTTTTATTAGAGTCAAATGTTACACTCACTCCTTGCCACTAACCAACCAGCATATTAAATTTATCAGTAGAGGTTGTGGGCCCTGTGGTACTCCCCACACAGCCTTTATTCAAGACTCCCATCTTCAGCTGTCTTGTCTTTTCATATAGCCTTTGTTTTGCACTCTGCCAGCACAGGCACAACGGGGAACCAAGATGGGTATTCAGCCACGTGGTGCAGGGATCACACCAGCTCTTACCAGCCTCCATCCTAGCTATTCCACTGGGATTTAAAAAAATTCTCTCATTGGTTCTAAAAATGTGGGATGTTCTCATTGACAGGTACTCAGACACTGCTCCTGGCTCATCTAAGCAGGCTACCCACGCTCTGCTTCTATGGCTGAGGTAAGAAAGAAAGGGCCATATAACTGGAGCCTGGGAAACTCTCATATTTTTAGTTACCTCCCATCAAGGTAGAAATCAGAACCCCTTCCCAGACTGTACTTACCTAGGCAAAGGGCAGAATTATATGTCAGCATTCCAACTGGCATTGCTGACTGGGGCAGCTTCTAGGAATATGTGGAAGATTCCCAGATCTTCAACTCTGAGACTGTCCTCTCCCTTAGCATTAGCTAAGAGGCCTTTACCAATTCTATAGAGTACAGAGGGAGAGAATGACTGTCTTTCTCCAACTGCCTTCCCATCCACTATTCTACTCCATGGCAAGCATCTCCATGGGCTTCCCAAGTCTCTCTAGAATCCTTCCCCTCTGCATCAGTGTTGCAGATGACTTGGCATGTAGTGTGGGACAGATTCATCTTTCCATTCTCACCTTCTCATGTATGACGTTGAAATCTACACAGTGCCTTCTACAGAGGTACCATGGATATTAAATACAACTTCTAAGGGATTCATGGACTATCAATGTATAACGTGCACTATGTAAATATTGTCCCTGTTACTATTGTTACTATTTCCCGTAGGTTTAGGATCCTCCCTATACAACATTACTGCTTTGCTGACAACAGGGCTGTACAAATCTGGTTTCATTAGAGTCTGAAAATGAGGGATGAATAATAAAAACGTTAAACGTATTCTCAAGTCTCTTCAATGGTTCCTCATTTCCTGCAGGATAAGGCTGAGAGGTTTTGTTTGTGTGGTGCTGGGACCAGAGCCCAGGCTTTGCATGGACTAAGCAAGTGTTCTACCACTGAGGTGTAGCAGACAAGACAATTTCTTAATGAGGTGTATGATATGTGATATAGGTAATAATATTCCAGCTTTGCCTCATATTTTGTGATCCATATTTTATATCTCACATGCACTAAACACATTCATCACTGGAGGAGAGCGCGTAGAGGTGTCTGAGTTCATGAACTTTTTCTATAATGACACCTTCACCTTCAATGTAAGTCTTCAGTCTCAAAGCTAATTGTAGTCAGTTTAAGGCTTGGCTCAGGTGTAGTTCTTCTATTCCTCTCTTATAACATCTACCACCTTGGCTAGGTACCCTGGACTCACTGGCAAAGAATTCATCCTATTGATTGTTTGTTATTTCTCACCTTTTTTTTTTTACTCTTTATACCTACATACAACATAGTAGGTGCCCCAATCATTTTTTTAAAATTATAACCTAATGACAACATTTTACCTCTCCCTGTTTTCTTTCAAATTTGTGGAACTTTTATTAATTGTCATATGCATATGCATATGACATATATATATATATATATATAAAACAGTATATATATATATACTGTTCAGTCCATATAATGCTAACTGATGTAACTGTATGTGTATTTTCAGAGCTGACTATTTGTCACTGGAGAGCCAGTAGGAGTGCTCTTCCCTGGGGAGGACCACCTCTCCCTTGTCCAGTCTTCCTCAATTGCTTTTAGTTCTTTGTGTAGGGTTGAACTTTTCTGGGCTTCTTACTTTCTAATTTTGTGTGTTCATCGGTGTCGTCTTGTTCAGCTCACAACTGGGCAGTCGTGCTGTAAGACTGTGGGTATAGCATCTGATAGTGCTAGGAGACACAATCTCACAGCAAACTCCTTCATCTTCTGGCCCTTACAACTTTCTACGGTCTCCTCTGCAATGTTACCTTAGGTTCTCAAGTGCTTTGTAGATGTATTTGTTGAGACTGAGCTCCAGAGCTCTGCTGTAGTTTTCTGTATTGGTCTCCATCTGTTCCAAAGAGAAATTTCCTTGATGTGGGATGAAAACTACACTTATCTTGGGTATAAGGACAACTATTTATACATTGTTGTTAGGGATTATACTGCTTTTTACTGTTGAAGACACCATGAATTTCTGAAACATGTTCCAGAGACTTGAGCTGAAACTGACTTGAAAAGCCCCTCCATGAGCACTAGCTTCAATGGTTCCAGAAGGCAGTGGTTGAGCTTTCTAAGGAGGAAGACAACCAATGGTTCTATACAACTATGATGACCATGACGCACATCAATGACCATGGCATGATAACCAACAGGATGTTGTAGTGGCACAATACCTTGGTGGTAACTAATACATCTCTAGTTGGACTTAAGAGTAATTCATCAATTAGGAGACCATGCCTGGTATTGGAAATCTACCTAACTACCAAATGCTAATGAAGCAATGCTTATCGGAGGAGAATCTATAAGCAGTGATTTACTATACTAGCATAAACCTAACCACAATATAAAATATTTTAGTAAGTTGTCTCTTCTATCCAGGATTAGGATTTATAGGAGCTATTGTTCTGTAACTTGGCTGAACTTGAAAAGTCAGAAAGCAAGTTGTCAGCAAGGTTGTCATGCTCATCCATGGAGGTTGAGGACTGCACAAGTCCAGGGACAGAATGCTGTGTAGACCTCTGCGGTGAAAATAACTGCATTGTGATACAAGTGCTTTGAACCCAGTTCAAAAGGTTGGTTAGACCATGAGGGCCAAGTACTGAAATGCTAAAATCAGAGTGGGAATACTGAAACACTGGAATGAGAGAGGCTATGGGGGAGACAAACATCTGTGGTCATGCGCCCCAGAAACACGTTTGTAAGAGGTAAGTTCAATAATATAAATAGTCCCTATTTTTCTGGGAAGGGTTCAATTGAGTTTCCTTCCAGAGGAACACATCTTCTCCTTGGCAGACTAACAGACAGGTTTCCTAGTCCAAGGAGAAAGATGACATGAGACACAGGTAGAGTATAAAGGTAGAGTATCCTCTGTTTGCTAGGTAGAGTATAAAGGGTCAAGGATTCAAGTCCTGTTAATCAAGGCAATCAAGCAGAATCAAGGAGAGCTTAGAGTATTCTCAGTTGTCTGAAAAAGCCTGGGCAGAAGTGTGGGAAGATAACATTGTGACACAGGGACAATGATTATGGCCATCAGAGAAAGGCAAGGAGAAGCTATGAGGCCTGATAGAGTTATGGGTCCTCAGTGCTGTACGCTAGAGTCCTGGCCAAAGGTGTGCATCAATCCAAACCTCAGGGGACACTGTGTCATACCTAGATACCTTCAGTGACAGAATGCAGCCCTGTTTCCAGAGTAGTCTTCCAGGGAAAACAGGGTACACCTCCCCATGGAACGTGCAAAAGATTTTAAGAGGGACCATGCTTTCTGAAATACCCAAATCAGTAGTTTTGAATGGGAGGTAGAGACATCAGCCTTCAAAGCTTTGGCGATGTCAAGGCTGCAGAGGATTTTAGGAGTCCACGGTGGGGAGCGGGAGGCTAGACACAGAACTTTTGCCATCTCCTCTCAGCCTTACTTCTTTATTTGTGGGGCTGTAAGATCCTAAGATGACTCTGCTCTTCCTTTCTCCCAAGCAAGTCCGGCTTTGCTTTTAAAGGATGACTCATGGGGTTTCCCTCAAAGAGTTTGTCCCAGCCTTTCTTTGCTAAGGACAGATGTCCTCATTTCTAGGACAAGTCAATGTTAACTGTGAGCGTTAGTGGCAGAGCCCCTGTTTGTCCTTCTTTGGAGTTATTTTATTCTGGTTCTCCATTCTCTTCCTGGCCGACTGACCCAGAAGACATATATTGCAGAGCATCCCTCTTTGCCTCCTGTACATGGCCAGGAGAACAATTTATCAATGCATTTAAAAAAATCCTCATTAAGGCAAATTAAGGCAGCAAAGCTGGCAACAGAGAGCTTTTTGGAAAAAAAAATAGTGTTCATGAAATATTTATTAAAACAGCCATTGTAATAAATATTTGAAAAGCAGTTATTAACGTTAAATCATATCAGTGTCAAGCGTACGTTACATGCGGTCTGTTCTGCTAATTGAGTGTCAGGGTCAGATGCTCCATCTCCTGACAGGTCAGGAAGCCTTATGTCTGTGGGCTGGGAGAATTCCTCTAAATGTTCACTGAACGCTGTTCCAGAATTGGAACCAGCACACATGGGAGCCCAGAGCTCCAGAAACACAGGTTCTCAGAGCCTCATACTCAGGGAAGGACAGCAGGGAAATCCCCACGTCGCAGATGGAAGGCTCTGGTATAATTTCTTTGGAGATGAGAATGTCAAATAACAGAATGACATGATTCTAGAAAACACCAGACTCCGTCCATATTTACTCAGCCTAGTGTCTTAGTCTCTAGATCTCACTGATTTCTGTTTTCATTTGTTTTACACTCTCTTTCTGATAAATGCAATTTGTCTGCTCACAACTGCCGCATGCCAAGGCACCTGCGAGCCTGTGTCTGCCCATGGGGGCTCACAAAAGACCTACTTTCAACCTGCCTGCCCGGGCATGGCTCAGATTACCCCAGCAGCCTGAACTCCTCCCAAAGTCACCAGCTGTTGTCCTGGCCACATGTTACCTCATTTGCATCTTAACCCCTGGCTTGGATTTATTCAGTCTTCCTTTAATACAAAGGTGGCATGAAAATGGAAACACAAACAATGCATCACACATCACTGAGTACAATCATGGTCACTTGCCATCCTACTATGGTCAACTTCCCAACCTGCCACCTGTCTTTGCACTGGCCTCTGTACTCTGTGTTATCCCTTAGTGAGGACATCATCGTTTGTCAGCTGCTCCTGCTTTGGATGCTTCTGCCAGGTCCTGCTGTTGCCTATGCTGTTCCCTTTGCCTGGATTATTCCTCAACTTTAGCAACTGGCTATCCCTCTTGTTTCCCCCGAGAGTTCAGGCCAGGTGCCATTCACCAGGATAAATGGCACGCTATGGACTTTCACTTCAAGATTTTATTCCAGCTGCCATCTGACACTCTAAACTAGTGTGTGTTATTTCAGCCACATGTCAAAGCCATGAGAAAAAGTGTCATGAATTTTATCTCCTTTTACAATTCTTGGACTAAACACAAAGGGTGGCGTATCGCAGATGCTTAGTATTTGTTGAGTGAATAAGTGAATGAAGGGGTTTCTTGGTTATTATGCCTATAGTCTTTTCTGTATAAATGCATATTTAAACATGACTTTGCATATATAATTACTATACATGGTACCACTTAACTCATACATAAATCCAAAAACTATACCCGCCCCGTGTAATTATTGCTACTAATATGTCCCTTGGGCATTCAGAAAGCTTAGGAAATTTACTTAGTATTTGTAGCTAGCCAATGGTTAAATCCCAACTCCATTGGCTTCTGCATTTATACACTTTGCAGGTATGTCTTGCAGCTTCCTATGCTTGAACTACTTGTAAAATGCTTTACTGCAAAGCCATCTTGTACATAAAAATTCAGCTGTCGGGGTTGGGGATTTAGCTCAGCAGTAGAGCGCTTGCCTAGTGGGTTCAGTCTCCAGCTCTGGAAAAAAAAAAGGGAAAAAATTCAGCTGTCCCTTAGTGTCTAGCTGCTGTAATTCCAAGGTCCTCAATGGGCAGCTGAAACTGCAGATGCTCCTGAGCTCCATGTATACTGCTTGTACATACAGACCTTGCTAAGAGTTTAATTTATTAAATAGTCACACAGGAGAGTAATAAGGGTAACGAATGATGAAATCTGATTATTATAACAATGCACTGTGATAAAATCACCACCATCACTTGTGCTTTGGAATCATTGTCAAGTACAGGTGTCACTTGAACACAAACACTGGCGCAACAGTTGGTCAGACTGTTAAGGCAACTACTGACTAATCCTGGTTAGTGCACACAGTGTGGTTACACTGCACAGAGGGTAACTTACCTCCTGAGCGGGAGGAGAAAGATGGTAGGTAGTTTCATCTGGTTATTAGGTTTCAAAGGTAAGGATTATTTCTTTTTGGAATTTTCTGTTAATCATGCTAGTCACTATCTCATGTAAGAACAATATCTTTTTGGAATTTTCTATTGTACATATTCAGATTGCACTTGACTGTGGGTGATAGAATCTGCAGAAAAGAAAACACAGATAAAGGACAACAGTGTGTGAAAGGTGAGTTCCACTGGGGCCGTCCCTTCATAACCACTCCCTTGCTCATATCACACAGACTGCCCTGGCCAACCTTAAATCTAGATCTATCACAGGCTCCTGTATCTGCAACACAGGCAAAAGCCATGGTAGAAAATGCTTTGCAGACCCCCTATGAGCTTTGTACTGTCCAGTCAATGAAGTTCTGAAGACATCGAGAATGAAGACCTGCTGCCGTGAGCCTTGGCTTCTTGGCTCCGAACAGTTCCAAACTCTGCAAAGATGTTATCACAACATACCAGCAAATATAATGATAATAAAGCTGTTCAAACCTGATGAGGGACAAAGCCAATTATTATTTTTCAATACAACATAAGCTGAATGATTTGCCAATGGAGCAAGATAATTACCCCAGGAGCCTTCCCAAAGGAAGGGAATAAATGTGCCTTCTGTGAACTACAGTCTCATGCAGAGTGAAGCTGGGAAATAAATCTTGATGTCAGGATGATAACAGATCGAGTAAAATCAATATTGATTATTTGGAGAAGAGGCAGTAAAAACGTTAAGTTCCAACGCTAAAATTATACTAAAAAGCTGGGGTTTAAACACAGAGCATGGCTCTGGAATGCATATAAAGCGTTGCCTGAGCACCAGGGTAGATGTTTTATTTCCAGTGTCAACCACTCTGCTTTATGGGACGGGAGTGCTGCATTTAGAGGCCCCAGAAGCAGAAGGCTGCCATGGTCCCAATGGTTTCTATTAATTGGGAATCTCGCAGGGTCCATAAATCTCTTACCTTTGTTTTGGACCCTGTCATATTTCTTCGTGGCTGTGGAAACAAGGATGGAGATATATGCATCCTTCACACTGATATAAATGAAACGAAGAAATGAAGAGCAGAAACTGCCAGAAAGACAAAAAGTCAAGTCGGCCACTCTAGATGCGTTATCACAGCGAGCCCCGTGGCCTGCTTTCCTCTGAGAAATACAAGCATCTCTGTAGCTCCTCCCGAGACCTGTCTCTTTATGAAACCTCCGAGCCCCAAAGACAAAGGAAACAGAGACCAAGCAGGAGAGAAACACAAGACAATGTGAGAAAAATGACCCTAAACACATGGAGTGTAAACATGCTAAGCACCAAGTTCAGTAGGGACTGAGGGTGGGGTCTAGAGTGTGTGGGGCTTGTCTTGCTTTCTGATGCAGCTGAGGTGAAGGGAAGGAGAGGAAGCGGGGTGCTTAGGTGGGCGCTCCACAGAAGGAGCAAGGCTGGCAAAGAAGGCTCAGAGAGAAGATGCTCACATAGGGAATGATATAAAAGGTGCTCAGAAAACACATCCAGCACTTGCTGATGTGTGTTGCCTTTATTTTAAATAATGAATTAATTCGTTAGTGTATGTGTGTTTGAGTTAGCACATGTCATGGCACACACATGGAGGTCCGACTTGCTTCTTCCCTTTACCACGTGGGCGGGGCCTTTACCCGTTCCTCCATTTTACTGGTCTCTAGTCTAACTTTAATCATCAAGTAATAAGTGCATATATTTATGTCATGTAGTCTAAGACTTTGAGATGTGTGTTCATTCTGCAGAGCTTAAATCAAGTTAATTAACATACCCTTCACGTCACTGACTTACACCTTTGTGATGAACACATTTACCTTCCTCTCTGTTAGTGCATAATATTAACTGTCATCACAACACAGTGCGGTAGGACCACCAGTTCTTACCCACCTTGTCTCATGGAATTTTACCCTCTGAGGAACGTTGTTTTTTGTTCATCCCAGGCCTCTGTAAATCACTGTGTTGCTCTCTGCTTAAGAGTGAGGTCCGGAGGAAACATCTTGCTGTACCTGGCTTACTTCACCTTTTGCACGCTCTTCTATGCTGTTGCAAATGACAGGTTTGATGATGGTTCCACTGTGCACATGTGCACATATTACCCAATTTCTCTGGGCTTCAGGATCCTATTTTTCTAAAACAACAATAAAATGAGTTAAGAACTGATAACTGAACTCTGGAACCTTGGAATTTATAATGCTCACAGACCACAGACCTCTCCTTCACCCTACATATCAGTGATCTATCCCATTATCAGATTCTTTCTAAAGTTTTAAGATCCATTCTAATCGAAGTCTTGAATTGGATACTAACCATGTAAGACAGAGCAACTGATGTAAGCATTTGAGGCTCTGGGCTCAGCTCATATGATCCTCTAGTTCAGTTGTTCTCAACCTCCCTAATGCTGCAACCCCTTTAATACAGTTTGTCATGTTATGCTGACCATGCTATCATAAAATTATTTTGTTGCTATTTCATAACCGTAATTTTGCTATTGTTAGAAATCATAATGTAAATATATAACATGCATCATATCTGATATGTGACCCCTGTGAAAAGGTCTTTCAACTCCAGAGGGGTCACAGCCAACAGATTGAGAACCCTTATGCTGTGGTCCCACATGGCTTTATCTCTACAGGGAAGTAATTCTATTTGAATAGTATTCCAGTCATCCAGAGAGCTTTAAGAAACCATACTACTGGTCCAGAGCAATGACTGTGGGGATAAAGGCACTTGCCATTCAATCCTGGTGTCTAGAGTTTAATCCCTGGAATTCACATAAAGGCAGAAGGAAAACAAGCAAGGTCACAAAATCTTCACAATATTGTCTTCTGACTTTCACATGTGTGCTGTGGTGGCATGACTTGCTACCCTCACATCGTATGTGCACATGCACAATAATAACAAGTAAAATTTAAAAGATCAGTGTGCTATAAGCTCACCCATAGTAAGTAATTAGAAACTTTGGATGGGTTTCAGGCACCTGTGTTTTTAGAGCCCTTAAATGTGAAGCCAAGACTGACACCTTACTCTAGTCTAGTGTCTGACAAAACAGCTTACACTCAGTATTTATGTAGTTATTTATCAATTTTAGTCAATCTTAATATAAAGGGTCAGAGTGTAGATTATCAGTGATCTTATTTTATATGCACAAATATTTTCAATACTTGAAAATTGGGTTATTGTCCTGTGTATTTACTCCTTAAAGTCCTCCCCTCTGATATATTTAAATCCTTACTTGGAAGCATCAACCTTCAATGGTGTTTCTTCATTTATTGGGTTTTCTCCAGGTATCAGGAAAGCATGAAAGCCTCACTCTTCAATCATCTTCTTCCCCTCTTCACACACAATGTTCTTTCCACTCATGGTGTCAAGGTTGATAAACCACATACATTACAGTCTTCAGCTACAAGCAAGACTCTGTTCTGTGTTCACAGATCTTTAAAAGCCAAATGCAGATCAACAGTGTTCTCATCTGGCGGGTATAGAAAATATTTAGCCTTTGGTTGTGGGAGGCCAAGACTAAGAAATCTCCTGCTATCTGGGAGTCCCTCTGGGATATTCCTGGAGATAGAGGTGTTTAGCTCCAGGACTAAGGTATCTCCTGCTTTCTGGGAGTCCCTCTGGGACAGCCTTGGAGACAGAGGTGTTTAGCTTCTCTCTGTTCTCTTGCCTGCTGTTTGCTCACCCTGTCGCATTACACATCACTTCCTTTTAGAATGTTAATTTCATATGCATTTTTTTCCATCTGGAAAAACAGTGTCTTCTGTAACACCTTGCCTTTCTTTGGTCTGGAATTATTTCCTTAGGCTCCTACATGTACCATCTGTTCTCCCCAGACCACGGACCTTCCTGCCCACCTCACCTTGGAGCTCTGTCCTTTTCTTCCAAACTCCATAGCTTGAACTCATTAGATTTCCCAAACACTAGTGTTAGTGGGACAGCATCTGTGTATAACTTAGTAATCCACTGCTTCTCTTGAATTACATGGTTTCCCATTCTGGGACTGACTAGATACAGAAATCTATCCCCAAACAGGTTTTCAAGGAAGAAGGCTCTTTAAATAAAATGCTTTCACCCAGGAGATGTTTTTAATCTAGTGGTAGGATTGGCCAAATATCCAGGTGAGCACAGAACTTGGAATATAAATATGACGTTCCCCTGTACCTTAGCATCACTACTTTCTCACTCTCCTGCATCCCATGGCAAACAGGAGACAGGTAAGTTATAGGATTCATCCCCATCCTCTGGAGGTCACTTGTTTCTGCCCCACCAGACCCTTTTGTGGTTTATTTATTTGTCTTCTTATTCTACTTTTATTTTTGTGTCTTGGGGACAATGTTTTGTGTATATAATATAGGCTGGCTAGCCTGGAAGTCACTATGTAGCTCAAGCCTGCCCCAGTCTCATAGAAATTGTTTTGCTTTGGCTTCCCAAGAACTGGGATTATAAACGAGCCACTCCGGCACCTGGTTTGTGATGTCGTTTTGAAGACTTACGTCTTTCTGGACTATGCTGGGTCCTTTGAGAGCTTTGTAAATATAAAGACGTGTGCCCTTAGCACTGGACATTCTAATATGCCTTGTTAATTCTGTCCTGTTTACCCACATTTGCTTCAGGATTTGCATGCTTTGGGACATAGGTTCCTTGGGTTGATCTCTAGCTCTCATCATGGTTCACTCCTTGTTGGCTCTTGTTGCTTTACCATCTGGGAACTTCTTTTCACAGTGGTTCAACATCTCCCTTTGTGTTTAGTGTTTATGTACTGGCTGCTCTCCTGTTTGCATTATCTTGAGTATCTGCTTACATTCCCCCGCCAATACCAAAATGATGGTGACCACAAAACCTTTGCTTGTACTCTAGAAGGCACACGTTTTCCTTTCAGAATCCCTTTGGCCTTTTTCTGGTTGTTAATTTAATACTTTTCTCTTTCCCGTCCTTTGTTCTCCACACGAGCCAAATGGGCTTCATTAGACTGAAGCCTTGGGAATGGTAACCCTGAGCCAAGGGGGAGATGGTGAGGAGACAAGTGAAGGAAGAGCCCCTCCCCGTATGCCTAAATAAAAACTTCTATTTTCAACTTTTTTGCTTATTTTCATTTGGGACCCATTCCCTCTCTGCCATTCCTACTCTCTGTTAGCTTAGAGCCTCCCGAGTTCCACAGAGGCAACCTGAGCATCACCTTATCTGCTAATCACTGTAACTAATGACTTTGTTTACTTGCTTCGTTAGTCAGTCTTGCTGGCTGTTCTAAGAAATACAGTAAGATTTCTGATTTGTTAGTAGCACCCGTCCATTGAAACTCCTCTCTACTTGGCCATTGGGTACTTGGTGGCTTATTCCCTTTGGAACATCTGAACTTTGGTTTCAGCTGCTACCTAGGTGGGACCAGAGGTGAATGGGTTGTTTCAGAGTGTCTACACCTAGCAACACTCCACCCTGCTAAGATGTTGCTACATAGACACTGCTCAGCTCTGATTTAGGTTTCATTTTCCTGAATATCTCTTCTAGAGAAATCATCTATCAACACAGGAAAAAAAAATATAGGTTCAGTTGTCAGAGATCCAAGCCCATTGAAACACAGTTGATAATTGAAGTTCTCTCATTCTGCTGATGTTATGGTTTAACTGACAATAAGTACATTGACTTCCAGAGTCAGATGGATCTTGATAAAAGTTTGTCATTTTAGAAACAAGGAAACCATAGTGTAGAGAAAAACAAAACAAAACACTCAAACCCTCATGTCTCGACCCTATCACCAAAAGCTTGATTGCCTGCTCCCTAGCCATTTCCTCTTCTGCATCATTCATCAAATTAAATTACCATTATTTGATTAAAATGGAATCCCAGAGTTGGCATGATGGCTCAGTAGAATACTTGCCATGCAAGCATGAATACCTAGCAAAGATTCCCAGAACCCATGAAAAACTGACTTATTAGAATATGTCTGTAAATCCAACATTTCTATGGCAAGATGAGAGATGGGGACAAGAGAATCCCTCTGAAACTCTGGGTCAACTATCCTATCACAAGCAGTAGTGAATCACTAGGGACCTTGTCTCGGGCAAGGAGGAAGACAGGGACAGACACCCAAGGTTGTCTCATGGTTTCCACATGTATGCTGGAGATGCACCTGTTTCACTTGCATATATGAACACACACAAGATTAAAAATACATATATTTGCACGTGCACACACACACACACACACACACACACACACACACACACACACACACACACCCATCCCTTCAGTCCCTTAACTGGTAGTAAAAAGGGCTGAACTTGGGCAGGTACAATGTACCTGTAAATGTGCTCTATTTGAGAACTAAAACTCGTTTTATCTCCTCCATCCTCAAGACAGGGTTCCTCTGTGTAGCCCTGGCTGTCCTAGAACTTTCTTTGTAGACCAAGTTGGCCTCAAACTCAAAGATCCGCCTACCTCTGCCTTTCAAATACTGGGATTAAAGGTATGTGCCACCACCCTCCAGCTGAGAACCAAAACTCTTACTAATTAAAATTGGAACCTGGTCAGTATAATTCTGTGGAGATTCAAACTGGGCTTGAGAAACAGACAATTAAACTTTCTCCTATGGTATAAACATGAGCATTTTAGGTACCTACCACTTCAAAGTCAGGGCCTTTGGGAGCCCTGCAGAGCAAAGCAGTGTGGATCAGAGACTTTGAGGCATGGCACAGAGCACAGAGCAGGAAGATGGCCCAAGAAAAGTTACCCCACCAGGCCAATGGCACATACTGTAGTAACAGATCCAAGTCTGAGGGTCCTAGGCTTCCCAAGAGCTTTCTTTGTGCAAAAGTGATCGTGTGCTATTTACAAAGCCAAGCAGCTGGAGTTAGCTGGAGACTCCTTCTTATTATTTTTAGCTAAGAAGAAAAAAAGATAATGAAGCCCAGCCCAGGCCTGATTCACATAAAAGCTGATGTGAAACAGATTTACAGCCATGCACTGCCGTGCTTTTATATAAAGCTGAGCTCAGGGGGCTCATCCATCTCCGAGGAAGCTGAGGTGAGTGAGATTTCAAAGGCGGCCTTTCTTTGTTCCATAATGGGTTGGACACTTCAGAGTAAAAAGAATCAAAAGGTGTTAAGGATGATATTTATAACAGCAACATTGCACACCTATTTTGGTAATAGGCTTTAAGTAGTTAAGACAGGGAATCATCTTGTATTTCATGTGCTTGGCTGTGTCTCTTCTTTTGTAAATTTGTCACACAGGACGGATGACAACACAGCTTGCAAAATAAATGGTGGTTAAACCGGAGTTGATGTCCAGGCTTTAGCTGGCTTACTGATCTAAAGGTCTTAAATTCCTGTGTGAGCTCAGGCGACACTCAAATGCATTGTTTCAAGAAGAGAGGGGCTTACTGCGCAATGCAAAAACCCTGCCAGGTAATTGCAGCATTTGGTTATCTCGCTAAAAGTTTAGTCTGTTAATCATGAAATCCTGAGAAATTGGACACTCTCAACATAGCCCCTTTTCTGTATTTCCCTAAGTATGCGGATGGAATGAGAAATATTTGCAAAAAAAATGTCTTTGCTTTCTGTGGTGAGGTTGAGTCTACAGAATGGTGCTAAGGT
The DNA here is from genome assembly GCF_011064425.1 of Rattus rattus. Taxonomy (NCBI): domain Eukaryota; kingdom Metazoa; phylum Chordata; class Mammalia; order Rodentia; family Muridae; genus Rattus; species Rattus rattus. The sequence goes on along the minus strand of NC_046161.1, from coordinate 25,988,682 downwards.
CTGCTCAGAGCTGTTCCCAACTCCTATGCTTCCTTTTTCTTCTAGGTGGTGGGGGCTGTGGTGCAGTGGATCACAGAGGGCACTGAAAAGTTGTCCTAGAAAGATGAAGGGAGAAGATCCAAGCTGCTCAAACCATGAAGGAGCCACGAAACTTCCCCATACCCATGCTCTGAAGGCACGGCTGCCACAGAAACAGGTCGTTCTACCTAAGTGAACATGGGTTCCTGAGTCACTTCAGGACACCTGAGCTTTGTAGAGAAAGTTGCAATGGGAACAACACCAGTCCAGGTTGAGTTCACATCCATTAGATGAGAGGTAGGAGAAGATAGAAGGTGCAGAGAGGGGAAAAGTTGACAAGCTTCCCCTCTTCTGGTGTGAAAAGTTCATCAGGTGAGAAGCCAGGAGGGCACGGGTAACTAGGGAATCAGCGCATCTGGCTGTCACGCTCCCTCCCTTAATTCATTCCTCCCCCACCTACCCCTCGCTCCTGTCGTAGGTTTATGATCTGAATGTACACACTTCAGTATCTGCTTGGATCTCCCCTTCTTATGAACTCCCTGCAAGAGTCAGTCAAGAGTCTATTTGGAAGAGTGGTCAGAATGAGACAGATTCTGAAATCAACCTTTCCTGGGCTTCTGCTTTCCTGAGGACCCCTGGAAACTTCTATATGTGTTAAGAAGATCCCAATGGTATTGATAATCTCTTCATACCCAAAGAGGGAACATCAGTTAATATTTTCCCTTGTGCAGTAAGAGTTTTCATAACATTCGATACACCCAGCTTTCAGATCTTGACACAACCCCACAAATGTACATTAATAAATACATTTCAGGTTTTGCAAATGTTTCATACCGTCTTCCTTCCTTGTCAGTCATAGGTCCAATAATAGCAGCGAAGAAGAGCAGGATGACGTATACATTCATACACAGCTCTATCCTCTTGTCTGGAAGATTTCTGAAGAGACGAGAGAGCTATTAACCTAGCAATTTATGTGTGTATCTCTCCAGGGTGAAGGGAGACCAGATGTTCCTAACACCAAATGAAGTACACATTTGTCAATTATCTGGCAGTTTTTGTTCAGTGGGGGACAGCCTAAGATCTCAGGAACCTGAGCTGGTTTTATCTAATTTTATTCCAGCTCGGTCCTACATATCTCACCTGAGCTGCATTGGGGTTCACACTTGTTCACTGGTGGCTCAACTCAGTTCTGTCCTGTGCTACACAGATGACCCCGGCCTAGGGTGATCTTCCTCCCAGTCTCATGAGTTCACCATGAACAACCTCTGCAGTATAAATACAGGAGGGATTTCATTAGAGTGATAGAATTTAATTATCCATTTTTAGAACCGAGGGAGGATGCGAGGCTAACAGCCCGACATTCACCTGCAGTGCTTGGGGAATGCCTTCTCTGAAGAGCAGTGTGCTTGGTGTGTTCAGAGCCTGGGTTTTCAGGCTTCTTCTGCAAACACACAGAGACACTGCTCCTCTCCCCACAGCTGAGCTCACTTCAAACCCTGCTGGGTGCTAAGCCTGAATCCCAGGCAGTGAATCCCAACTATTAGATCTCACAAAGCTTTTTATTTTGATCACACTTCCATTTATCTTGTTTTTGTCACCTACACTTTTATTCTCCATCCCATAGATGACCAGGTCACTGTCTTGCCATCTTCAATAGCTTAGCTCTATTTCTCTTTGAGTTATTTTTTTTAAGGTTTGATTTGCCAGTTTGGGGAGGAAAATAGAATCATTTCAGTTTTGCCCCTATTTGAACTTACTTTGTGCCTACGCACCTCCCACTGAAAGCAGGGGGATGTGTAGCTGATGACATTCTGAATGACCTTGTACAGGTGGAAAGCTGCTCTTGGTGGCACCATGACAGTGTTACCCTTGGAAGACTTTGAATAGATACATGATGAGGAGGTGCCGGGATGCTAAACACAAAACTGGTTCTGATGTTCTTGGGTTCCTTGCTTCTCTCTGACATCCTGGTTGGTTTATTCATTGTGCAATGCCTCTGGAATTTTAGGAGATAAGGGGACAAAAAAGGAACTCGAAGTGCTCCAGAATCATCTCACACTTTTTTTTAAATCCCTTAAAGTGTCTTCCTCACTTGGTGGTGGTGGCACATGCCTTTAATTCCAGCACTGAGGGGGCAGAGGAAGTCGGATCTCTGAATTCCAGGCCAGCCTAATCTACAGAGAGTTCAGGACAGCCAGGGCTACACAGCCCTGTCTCAAAATGAACAAGCAAACAAGCAAACAAGAAAGGCCTTCCTTGTCCTTCTAAAACCTCAGATGGTATGTAGCCTCCTGGCACAAAGCCATCAGGCCCACTCTCAGTTCCAGATCTGATCTCCAAGTTTCTGGGTGATGCGTTCACTTGAGCATCCAAAGAACTTCTTATAGGTGATGGATTCCAGAATCTTAATTTTCCCTCCTAAAGTGCCGCTTCTTCTGGGCTATCTCTGTGGCAGGCAGCACTGCTGACTTAGTTGCTCAAGCAACTGCACTTAACTGCTTAAATGAGGATGGAGGATGCCTGCCTTGCTTCTTTTATTTATTTATTTATTTATTTATTTATTTATTTATTTATTGGATCCTCATGAACATAAAATCTAATGGCAAGTCCTATCAACCGTGCCTCAGAAATCCATCTCAAGCCCTTCTTCTAATCTTTACTACTGTTTTAATTCTAGCTGCTGCAAACCTCAGTATGGCCTTGGTAAGAGCTTATCTCTTTTCAGTCAATCAGTCAGTCAGTCAGTCAGTCAGTCAGTCAGTCAGTCACTATCTATCTATCTATCTATCTATCTATCTATCTATCTATCTATCTATCTATCATCTATCTATCTATCATCTATCTATCCACCCCTCTATCATTATCATATATTTATCCATCTATCATCTATTTTTCTATGTATGTATGTATGTATGTATGTATGTATGTATGTATGTATGTATGAGCACCTATTTATCTATCTATAATCTATCTATCTTCCATCTATTATCTATCAATTACCTACCTGGCTATTCAATTAAAATACTTAACTGTAAAAATAACTCTTATTTTCTCAGATGAAAAGATGAGATGAGAACTGTACCCAAACTGTTTTAATACATGGCTTGGGCTGAGCGCAGAGCATTTCTTTCTTATTATATCTATCCCTAGGTCTAGGCCTAATCTAGCCTCTGTATCTTCCTAGAATTCAGTCTTATCTAGATTATCACCCTTTCTAGCTCTTTTATGAATTCAGGATGACTGGTTCAACTTAGCCATTCTGGCTCAAAATTCCTCTCCAAACTGACTAATTCAAATTGTATTCTATTGACTTCTCACTGAATTGCTTTGCTTGGCTTCATACTAACTTAGACAATATGGCCTAACCTGCTGGCTCCTCCTCATTCTTTGGCTTGTTCTATCTTCACCTGGAACTTATCTCAGTACAACTGTCCCTGCAAAACAGCCACCTTTCCCTCTGTCCCTCTCCCCACCTCTGTTCTCTCTCTCTCCCCTGCTGTTTTCTTAAGTCCCCTTTCTTTCTTATGTTGTTCTCCTAAGAGTTGGGCATATCCTATCTCTGGGTCATTCTCTCAAAATCTCCCTCTGATTTTCACTTTGTCTGCCCCTCGACTAGACATCATTATTAGGGATTAAACGTATGGACTACGGGCATGTCTGTATTCGAGACAGAGGGATTAAAGGTGTGTGGCCTGTCTGCATTCCAGCCAGATTTGTGACCCCTTGGCACAGCAGCCATGTTGCTGGATTCAAATTCCTCTACACTTAACCAAATACATGCTTTAAACTTTTTTCATGTTTTAATAAAACATAGTGGTCATAAGGTGAAAGCTATCTCACACAATACTACACCTCATCTATTTTCTGAAAGTGCATATCAAATGAAAGATGACAAAGGGAAGACAAATCTCATGAGATTGGCAATTTTGACAACCATTTTAACCTTCAAAAACCACAGTGGAATAGGATTTGATCCTTCATTTCTTAAAATCTCTGTCAGATAATGTATAATGTACACATACTCGACTCTTTGAAAAAATATAATTTATATCTTTACTGATTTGCACAAAAATAACAGCATTATTTAGATTCAGTTGTACCAATTTTATCTTTACTAATACGTTGGGGATGTTTTCTTAACGGTAAGTAAGGACTGTCTTCATTTTCTTTAAATAACCACTGAGCAGTGCCATTCTATGACGACGCCATTATGAATTTACTTTCTCTGTTATTGATGGGCATTCAGGCTGTTTCCAATATTTTGACATTGCAGCACAGCAATGAATAATTTTTACATACATTGCTTTATAAGCACTAAACTCTTAGCTCTATTCTTCTCTGTCACTCTTCCTCCAAACTATTCTGCAACAATCAGAGCAGTCTCTGAAGACACGATTCAAACTATGCTGTTCACATACCTAGGAACATACAGTGCATTCTATCATAATTAAATAAAAACCCCAATGACTCATACCAGGCCAGTATGGCTCCAAACGACCATGCTTCTGCTCAGTTCTGTCCTGACCTGTGCCTCTCTCTTCTGCATCACCACACACTAGCTTTTTGTGCTCTCCAAACCTGCAAGATTACTGTCCTTTTTAGAACAATGGACCTGCTTTCTTGGCTATTTTCTCCTGGTGGTTCACATCCATGTCTTTCTGTCCTTGAGGTCTGATTGTAATGCAGTGGTGTGCTGGTACATATTTAACATCCACCTCTCTGGGAAAAGGAAGCCATGGCTTCTAGCATTTGCCTACTTGTCTAAATACAATGCTGTGGACTATTTAAAGTCACCACAGCAATATCATGGAGCTCACAAACTTGAGTAAATTTTGACAATCTGTTCTTTGAAGTTGGTAGCTGGCTCTGGTTTAACATTGCTTTAAATGTTAATTTCTCTGAATAACCAACTTAAAGTAACTGTCAATCAATATGAAACCTGTTCCTTTTATATTCACGGGAACCATATCAACAGCAATCGAATGTTTCCTCGTTTACTTATTTACTTGACTATCAAGTCATTCTTGGCCCCCTCCCACCCAACACACATACCCATAAGAATCAAAGTTCCATCAGGAACCTTGTCTAATTTTTCTTTCAGACCTTCTGTTTCCTATGTTTAGATTGGCAACCTGGCACATAATATGTGCATAGAGAATGTTTATAGAATCAGTATTTGAATTTATTTCAATCAGGGATGAATTTTCCAAACTAACTCTGACCCCAAATCTTCAAACATTGTTCTTGAAAGTTCACCAGAATGTGTTTTAAAATTTCCACAGAACTCTTACAAATCCAGTGGCCCAATTTTTCTTAGAATATGGGCACCAGGTCTTTTGGTAGTTTAAATTGCTCTATCTTCTTATATCTTATTTCTATATATATTAAATTGTTATACATACTATGATACCATAAGGCATGTCCAGCTTTTTTATGCTTTAAAATACTGCAGAGAATTCCAGCCTGCCATCTCTACTCAGACACCAGGTCACTAAAGGTCACAGTGACTCCTATTCTATATGTTCCTGTGTAAGTTCTGTATATTTCTGTTGAGCATGCCCTACTCTTTTTCCTCTTTATTTAACTTTCCCGAACCCATTAAGATCCAAGCTCTTGATTGAGGAGTCCCCCGTTTATTTTTACTAAGTATTGTAGATTCTTCTATCTCTGAACCCGTTCCATATCTGTAGCTGAGAAAATTCAACACTTGGTCTAACAACACGAACCTGTACCTTAGATATAGACAGCACACTCTGATAATATTATGAAACTGATTCATTATCTCAGGGGTGATCGTGGTAATGAGACTCTGTAGGAGAGCATCTTTATTCTTAGGTAACAAGTGCTGCAGTATTGAAGAGGGAAGTGTCATGATGTCTACAACTTACTTCCAAATTATTTTTTATATAGGAGGAGAGAGAACAAGATAAGAAAATGCAGCAAAATGTTCATAATTGGTCTAGATGAGGAGTATGTGGGTGTGCTCATCATTACATTATTATTTCTGTAAGTTTGACATTTGCCAAATGAAAAGTTGAACAAAACTCTGGTGTGTTTGAAATACCCATTAGGCTTATAAATGTATGGTTCTGTGCTCCCCAAACTGCAGATCTATAGATTCTGGTTCAGTAAGTCTGGGTGTTTAAAGATTTCATTGTAGATCCTTCTGTGAGCCTCCACTGATGCTTCTGATGTGTTGTGTTTTGAACTGAGTTTCCTTGATGTGTTTTGAACTGAGTTTCCTTGGGTCAGCCAGAGACGTGCTTACTAGGAAATAGCTGTCAGGAGAAGAGTAAGAAATGCATGGTGGAGACAAAAGGAGCTAAGGGATCATATGGCCATATTGATCATGGCCATAGCCAGAGACTTGCTTCAGGTCAATCCCAGGGAATTGTTTTGAAATACAGTCATTGTTCAGGTTCAGTTCTGATTCTGTCAAGTGTTGCAGTTTAGACACTGTGTCTCTCCATTCCCAGGCATGGGTTGAAGACTTGGACAATGCAATGTGCATAGCTAAGACTATTGGCATTGTTATACATGATTTCTGGCAAGTTCAATTGATTTTTTTTATATATTCATGGCTTGGTGACCCGATTGGTAGGTGGTAGAAACTAGAAAAGAGGCCCGACTTGGATGCAATAGATAGCTGAGGGTTTACCCTGAAGGATATACTTCATTCCTGGTCTTTTCCCCAACTTGTACTTTCTTGCTTCCATGAAGAATGCAGCTTCCTCTGTCAAACACTTCTACTAGCAGGATGTCCTGCCTCATCACAGACCCAGTGGAGGGCTGTAATCTTTGAAACCTGAGCCAAAATATAATTCTTTACCTTTAAAATTCAGATATTTTGCCAAGTGTCATAAAGTGGTTAACAAATTAATATATCAACAGACTGCTTTCCTGAATGCTCAGACCAGTGAGGCATTATTGAGGTTTGTGGCAGCAGATGGTAGGATATAAGACAACCATTAAGGTAAAGGTTTGACCAAGGACAGTTGTTCACAGACTTCTGTGAGTTGCCCACTAATGCTTCAGAGGGCTCAGAGGCTCCATTTAGACAGAGGGACCAGGTCACTATCTCAACAGGTTTTATGACATATGGCCAAGAGGTGAAAAGACTTACTTCTGTTAAAATGGCATGGGTTAGAACCCCATCGCCCCATATTTCTCATGTCTTGTCTTTCTAACTCGAGAGCAAGAATGGTGCTCTAACTGTGGCTCTGCTTTGCAGAGGTTAACACAGTACTGCTAACAGTACAATAAACAATTGGGAATTCTCTCTGGTTTACTGACTTGACCTATTTCATATTCTTAACGGAATGTACTCATCCACAAAAGAAACAGGCAACATGATTCCCTGAGGCTGCTGTTGTGAAGAGGAGGGTATAGGAAAAATGGCGGAGGGCTTAGAAGTGTGGCTTTCAATAGCTCAAGAATTCTATGATCTGGCTGTTGGCATCCTTTCTTCATGACCTTCTCTGTTTCAAAACTGTAGCTAGGGTAATGGCAATTAAAACTGGGCTTCCTCAGGAACAACTATAAACAAAGACCTCAGTAGTGTCTCTGGGAGGTGATCCCAGGTATATCAGTAGGAGAGTGGGAGCTGTGACCAAGAGAGCCACCTATAGGAGACACATCAAATGAACTGTTGGTATCTGGAACTCTGTCCCTCTCTTTGTGCTAGACTTGTGTGCTTCAATTTCATCATACTCTGGAGCTGAGGAGTGGTAGAATTTATGCCAAACAAATCAAATGTTGCTTGAGAGACAGTTCTGTAGGATTGGGGAGGTCTTTAATTCTCAAAGTTCTGGCAGAACTATCTCTGGCTGTTACCGACGGTAGATATGTCACAGAGACAGGATAGTGGTGTAGAGCAGAGCTGGCCATGCTACTCACGTTTTATCTGATCTGTACAACATCCCTCTAAGGGACTGGCATCAGCCCCATTCATAGACTGGGACAATGGCCCCTTCCAAGTGGCAGCTCTTTAGTGACTGGCAATGCAGAATCTCACTTCTGATATACCTGCTTGTACTGCTAACTCAAGTGGTTCCCTAGAATATAGTTGGGAAGGGAAACCAAGTGGATGAGTTGCTCTTGGTAACTATTACAGCTATGACTGGTGAAAAAAATAGTAGCCTAGACTAATGCTTAACTGTTAATAAAAACAACACCATGTTAGAGAAATTTGGAAATAGGATTAGAAGCTGTGTATATTCTACTAAATAATGACAGTCAAGAGGACAGTCATCATGACTACAGGATCACTCATGGAGGAGCTGGAGTGCTTTTGATGGACTACACTCAACCTCAGAGAACACCCCTTATTCTGTCAGTCATAGCTCCAATTTTTGTGGATCCTCGTGATTACCCTACCCTCAAGCCAACGGGGAAAAACTCACGTCATTTGTCATCTCACCAACTGCCTGCCAGCGCCTGGCAGTCTCCTTCTTCAGCTCTGTTTTGTTGATTGGAGGTACTTTCAATGAATAAACACAAACAGAAAAGTTAGGAGAAGATACTGAGGTCAGAAGAGATGGAAATGGAAGAGGTCATCACTAGGCTGCAGACTCAAGAGTATACACGTTAGCTACCACTGAGGTTGTGTGCGCGGGATTCTCATGAGGCTCTGAGGTTCTTGAATGGAGCTTTGTTGGGTTTAACAGGTTTGTGTGTCTGGCCACTAGAAGCAATCTGGAGCAGTGTTGCTACCCACTACATTGTACATGTTTTGAATTGATGGACTCAATGGAACGAACATAGGGTTCACTTGGTTGAAAACTGGTTTGTGTATACCAGAAGGTTAAGAAAGACTCCACTGCTGTTAAAGAGCAGCAAAGAAAACCTGTAAAGCTACAAATTCACAAAGCTTACAAGAATTCTTGGGGTTAAACAGAGAACATGTAGCCAAAATTGTGAGAAGCAGGACATGGGATTAGTCATGCCTCAAACTTCTTTCTCAATTCTAACACCAGACAAGCCTGCAACTCAAGATGTAGAATCTCTCTGATCCCTGTCTGTAAGGTAAATTTGAGAACACCTGCCATCTGTACATCTATAAGTGAGGTACATGTGAACTTACGAATATTTATGTTATGAACCTCACATGTATAAACTCTTAAAAATGGCATTATACATAAGTAGACATGCTACCATTTTTTCTAGGTCCTTGATGCATACACTAGGCTTCTCTTGAGTAAACTTTGGTTTGGATGACATTGTTGTAGATACAAAGTCTTTCGTTATTCTAGGTTAATAATTCCACTCTACAGCCTTGTAAAGACTTAAACTAAACCAGACTTCTAGATGGGGACTTTATTGAGCTATTTTGGGAGATCCAGAGAGATTGGGGTTAAATCCTAGTTCCATGAAGTTTGGTCTTGTGACTTCTCACTGGTTACTTCCCTTATTGAGCCTTGGGTTTCGTTCTTTCTTCCTTTCACCTGTAAGGAAGAGCTAATTATAATCACAGTTCCCATCTTACAAGATTGTTGAGACAATGGAGATGAAGCATGTAAATTGCTTAGTATTATGCCTGGCGCATAATAAGGATACAATAGATGGCAGCTACCACTGAAATTTTAAAATTAATGTATGCCTTCCCTGTCAACCGTCACCTTTCCTGTGTGTGCAGGATTAATTGTTGCTCAAGTTCAAAGATCCAAGCCTCTTACTGAGCATGAGAGCCAACAGCCTCAAAGCTGACTCTGTAGGAGCTCAGATCTCACTATTACCCAAAGGCTACCCTGACCCTGAAGAATACCTTTAGGACTTGGTCGTACTAGGGCCCCGGAAGACTGCTGGCTTGCCTTCAGGAGTGAACTGACCCACCATTGTGGGGCTCAAAGCTGTAAGGAGGAGAGAAGAAAGTCATAAGATCAGAGGAAGGAGAGGAGCAGTGCCCCAATGGTAGAGTGTTCCTAATGTTCCTCTCCACTCTTCTCACTTAGACACTTGGATTCGAGCTGGTGAAGCTGACCTCCCCTTCACTATCGCCTATGCTTTAGGAATACAAGCCATTGTGAAAGCCATTGTGATTGTTCTTCAAAGTTTTATTTATTCCAGCCAAGAATATTGGACACACAACCTCTCACTGCTGAATTCCCTTATTGAGCCACTGGGAAGGAGAACCTGAGGCCACCAGCCTGCCACTTACTGGCTGCAGGATATTGGGGGCTTAGGGGGGGGTTGTGACTCTAAGTATCTGCGTGTTCATCTGTAATTTGGGACTGTAACAGGATAGAAACACAGACAATCTAGGAAAATGAGCTTTGGTATACATTTCCATACATACGGAAAGGTTTATTCTGGGTTCTTCCTCCGAAGGGAAGTGGCATTGTAAAATTGTGAACAGAACAGAAACTATTTTGATATTTCATGCCTCAGTGCATTCTACCATTAAGGGAAGAAAAAGCAAAGGAGAGAGCTAGAGTGGGTGAAAAGGAGGTAAAAAGAGAGAGAAGGAGGGAGGGGGAAGGAGATGGAAAGGAAGTGGGGAGAGAGAGTTCTCAGTATAATTTAAGGAAGCCTGCTTTAGAATTAGAAAGGAACAAAATGAAGGGTGAGGAATGTAACGATTATAATTCTCATCTATTGCACCATCTAAAAAGACATCTATTTGAACTCCTGTACAAGCAGCAATTACCTGGAAAATAAATGTAATAAGAATCTCCTAAGTTGGCAGTAAAATTAGCATCGTTGAATTTTAATTAATAGTCCAGCTCAGAATGAATATACTTTTCCCTTTGATGGAAAGAATGGCCTCAGCCAGAGAGCAACCCTCCATAGGTCAGCATATTTGTATTCAGCAGGTGTATTTTCCCCTTAGTTTCCTGGAGAGTTTCCTACAGAGTCTCTGCAAGAACCGTGATGGTAAGAGGATTACAGCTGTCCATAAAAGGAAAGATGCCCATCATTAACCCCCACCATGGGCCTTGCTTTTCTCATTTGCATAATGGTGGAAGGGTGTGCTAGAGAAAGACTTGGAACCAAGGCCTCTTGGGCTCATTTGAGCTTTACTATTCATTGTATTTCATCCCAGACACATTCTCACAAGACTTCTCTATGCTCGGTGCTAAATATTTTTTTATAATGGTTACCATGGCTTCAAAGGTAAAACAAGTGGGCAGGAGAGTCTAGGAGTTTTGTAAGCATTACATTTTGTGGCACTCATGGTATCTCTTTGCAGTGGTTCCTGTCTATTGTCTATCATGTAGATCACGGGGCAGGACTCAGTAGAACATTGCCAGAGCCATACCTGGAGTATGAAATGATAAAATTTAAATGAATCCTGTTGATTTTTAGAGAATTATTGAAGTACTTTGCCAGGGACTCAGGGGATCAAGCCTCATAAGATTTACTAGGTGTGGACCAGTACGGTGACTCAGAGGGCACAGGTACCTGCTGCTAAGAGTGAATGATTGCCTGGGTTTTATCCCTGAGCCCCAGATGCCAGGGAGAGAACCAAATGTTAAAAGTTGTCCTCTGACCCCCACATGTGCAATGTTGAAAGGATATTTATCATCTCTGAAACATGGAGGTCCTTCTATGGATCCGTAGTCCTCATTCCCCATTAAGCAGCATAGCTATTTTCTTAGATCTTTCTAGATCTCTGGTAACCTTCAGTTATTTATTCCTTACTTTTCACACCCATGAATTCATCAAATTCTGTTCTTTTATTACTTTATTAATTTGGGGCTAATGTGTCAGATAGTGCATGAGAAACTTAGCAATAATTGTTTCTTAATTTATATTGTGCTTTAGAGTTCTCAAAGGGCATTCATGTGCATTATCTTAGCTGACCCTTGACATGGCTTCTGAAATTGACAATCTGCACTTCACAGACGTAGAGATGGGAGCCCTGAGAGTCAGTTAGCCGGAAGAAGACTTGGAATCAAATCTGTTGCATTAAAACTTCATTATCTTGGTTCATTTTCTGCTGTGATAACAGAATACCCAGGAATAAGTAATTAATAAAGAAATAACTTATTATCAAATGGTCCCGGAAGTCCAGAATGTAAGGTCAGGCCTCTGGGTATCTGAGGAGAAGTTCACACACTCTAGAGGAGGTAAGATAAAGGTCAAATAGACACAGAGGCTTGAGACATGTACGAAAGGCATTGTGCTACAACAACACGGTCTTGCAATGCCAAGCCAATGCACAGGAACCACATGGCCAGTGTATTGGGTATCTGCCTTTCTTTGTTCATTCCCATGCTATCTACCAAAGTTCTGGCTCTCACTGTGATGATGCCCTGTCTTCTATACCGACCACACGGTTAATTTCTGTCTCTTACTTCTGCTCAGAATGATACACTAACTTTTCATTTTTAAAGGTACAGAGGATCCCCTATTATCTTGGATCGAAGTTACCTTTCTCAGTAAGTCTTTCAAGGTTCTCCATCCTCGCTTTTATCAGCATTTACAAATACATCTGCGTTTTCTTTATTGCCTTCCACCTCAGAGCCAGAACACGTGGCTTATAGTGTGCACACGGTCAACACTCACACCCTAAACACACTTGTCTTGTTTAATACTCATAGCTTTTACCTCTGTTATCTAAAGGTTGAGCCAGGACAGTCTCAAAGTCTGTGAGAAACGTGGCATTTCAGACCACTAGACTGTATCAAGATCTGCTTGTTAACAAGATCTCAGTGACTGGTGTGCACATTAAAGTCTACGAATTAGATAGAGATGTTGCTCGTGACGTCATGGTTGAAGTAGAGGCATTCCTGTATGAATGCCTGGATTCACACCCCGTTCTGCCACTTGCAGATTGTATGACCTTGAAGAAACTTGTAAAATGCCTTTAGCCTTCATCACATGCATACACACACACACACACACACACACACACACACACACACACACACACACACACACACACACACACGAAAATGAAAGCTCGCTAGTCACAGATAGGATGTATAGATTATTGATAATTATATTAAATTCTTTTTTTTTCTTTTTTTCGGAGTTGGGGACCGAACCAGCTAGGTTGCGGTTGCTAGGCAAGCGCTCTACCACTGAGCTAAATCCCCAACTCCATGAAATTAATTTTTATTGTGATAAATAATTTCAAGATGAGAACACCTAGGCAGCACCAACCAGGCCGCACACTCAATACCTGACACAGGGTCATCCCTGGCAGAGTTGTGATTCGAACCCACCTTCGTTTGGTAATAAATGCCATTTTACCTTCATGTTTCCCCTCTGTGCCTGCACCATATTGTGGGACTGGGTTGCACACTATTGTAAAGATCAAATGAAATTCAGGCTGTCCTGTGCTCTGGGCTCTGAAAAGCTGTGTACGAATGTTATTGGTTACCATCAGGATCGCCAGCTCCAATTGTTTTCTAATTGCCTTAAGTATTTTGCTTTGTTTCCTTGCTGTTAATAGCAGCTTTGCTCATTGCCGGAGTAGTTGAAGAATTCGAGGTACCGCTCTTTACTGCAAACAAGAAATATGAAATATGCACTGGGTGTACATGCAGATGCTTGCTACCGGCTGATTAGCGATGAGCCGGAGATGGAATGAAAGGAGGCAGAGAATAGGGGAGAAGAAGATAAATTGGCCTTTGATTTATCTGGGGGACAGGAATGTGTGAAAGGAAATTGATTAGAAGTAGGGCTAGGAAAGTAAAAAGATGAACCTGGAGTGTTTTAGATTACTCAAGGAGGAAGTTACAATTCTCGAGAATGATTCACTCTAAAAAAAAAGCTAGGAAAGAAATGGGTTTTGGGGTTTTCGATGGGGCTTTCTCTAAGGTATGGGAAGAACACACTAGTCCCCCCCACACCCTCTCCCACACATAGGAAGTTGGGCTTTTCTGTGCCATGCCGTTTGCATATAAATTTATTATTCACCCGTCACTGCTGCAGGAGGAATTTTAAAGTGTGGAAGAATTATGTGATCAAAGTGTGATTTTATCAACACGCAGAAATCAGAAAAGCCGGGCATTGCTTTCGAAGGATGACTGTCATTTGAAGCAACTCCAAAAGCATTGCCCTTCCCAGGTGAAAGAAGTGGGTGGTCACTGGAGGATGCAGCCCTCAGAAGACAGCTGGTTCTTACGTTTCTCACGCCTTCTGTAAGTTACTGACAGACAGACAGACAGTCTCAGACAGAGAAGGGGAGAGCAGCAGGGAGATGTGAAGCCTGGGAAAAGTGATGCCTGAACTTTAGACCTTTGTCCCAATACAAACATTGTTTATGAAAATTACTAAGAACTTAAGAAATAGATAATAACTTTAAAAATAGATACTGGGAGAGAACATGATGAGGGGAGATAGTGAAGCCCCGTGGCACTAAGGGGCTTATGGTCACACTAACTGGATCAAATGGAGTCAGCATCTCCATCATGTGCCCATGATTTTAAGGTTGATAAACTTTTGATTAGATTTTTGCACAACCTTTAGCTAGTTAAAGACTATCCTGTGACCAAGGATTAGTAAGGGCAGACCTTGAACTTTCAAAGTCCACTTTAAGGAGAAAAGACAGCATCCTGCACTGTGGTTTGGAAATAACTTTGTATTTCCCTCAAACTTGCAGTAAGATAATAATCCACGAGTGACAAGGGTCAGGATAACTGAAATATAATTAGAACTATGCCAATATAAGGCTGAAGAATTCTGCTTCAAGCTCCATGCTTTGCTACTACATTGCAGCATATTCTGTAAATGTACTTAACCTTCTTCAAAATAGAATAATAATACATCTAACGGTTGTTCAATTGTTAAGTACAATGATGTCTTAGAAGATGTTTGTATCTTTGGTTTGACTGATTTTATATTTGAAGAAACAGACATAGAAACTTTCGACAATAATAACAATAATTTCCACATCCCAGGTTCTTTACTCAAGATTTTACAAACATTATCTAGTATTTTGGGTTATCTTTTTCATGTAGAAAATATTTTCATTCATACTTTATAGATGAATACACCAGGGCTTAAATAAATAAACAGTTTAACCCAAGATAACCTAAACTTTCATATGGTGGAATAAAGATTAGAGTTTCTATATGGTCTGTCTCCCTAAGGCTGGGGTCATGTTGAACTTTCAATGCTACCACCATGGGAGACAATTGACCAGAATGCACATTCACATTTGTTTGGATGTATAGTATTTTGAGTGAACAACAGAATTACTGGTGGCCAGAGGCTTTTGTGGTCGAATGTCACATATCCTTGGGAAATGCTTTACATAGGAGCTCTATTATGTTTATATTTTAAATAAATAAAGAATAATCATCAGCATATACATATTTCATGCAGCACTTAGCACATATGTATACATACAACGTATGGCAACAACAATAAAAAAAAAGACCTTGAACTAACAATGATCTAGAGTCTAGGCTGGCTACCCTGGGCTGCCTTCTCAGGGTTTGGCTAGAGTCTGAGCAGAAAATCTAGGGGCAGGAAGGAGGGAGGTCAGTGTAGAATGCTGGAAGAAGGTTGAATTGTCCTCAAGACATCTTTCTAGGCTTAGCTCCATCTTGCATAGACAGGCTGCCAGCATCGTCTGCCTAGAGTCATGTGGTAGCCACAGTTCTTACAGAGTAGTCTATTCTACCTGGGTGTCAGAGCAGAGGGCATCAGAGGCATTGCTGTATAAATGGCCACTCTCACCAGGAAGCAAAGGTTTGGACAGACAAGTCATCCTGAAACTGGGAATGGCCCCCAGCTCTCTGTAGGAGCAAGGGTATGAAGACAATTTGCATGTGAAAACTGAAAAACAATTCATCCAGAGCCAATTTCAGCTCAGACCAGGGGGAAATTGCTGTTCAAATTGTTATTTCCATTGCCAAGTTTATTGACAAAAAATGAAATAAAAAAAAGCCTCTTTGTTTTATGAATTTGTTGTCAATTACGAGAAAAATAAATAAATAAAAAGAGAGATAGGGGCATTTATCCTCCCCAGTTGGTGGCAGACTGGGCTTTGACAAGTCTTTTATAAATATAAAAATGTGCACACTTGAGCAAGGATATATCCTCCCTCCATGGAGAGTAGCGTGACTCTGGGTCTTTGGATAGAATATTTCATCAGTGACATCTTTGCGTCTCCTGAGAGGCTTGTCCTCATTTTAAAACTAAGGAAAATAGGAGGCCGGATGGGAAATGACTTTTCCAAGGGCACAGACAGACAGAGGTGCTAGCTACTGGTTGAGTAGAGCATAATATCTTGTAGAGCTTGGTTGAGATCTCTGTTCTCATAAGACCCTCAAACTCCTCTCACATGTGATTAAGGAAATCCAGGCTGCGGGACCTTTCTGAAAACACTGATGCCTTTCTTCTCTGTTCTCACATGATTATGGTTTCCTTCTGGCTTACATGTCTGGTCCTCTTCATAGCTCCCCGCCTCTCCCAGCCCTGTCTCATCAGGGTCTGCAATACTCCACAGCGTCGCTCACTGTGCAGTGTATAGGGATTCTGAGGTCTTTCAAGAACCCAGCAGCCCTTCCATAATTGCCTCTGACATAGAAACACCAGAGCAAACGGGCAGCAATTCATATGTCGCTGCAAGATAGAACAAAACCCTCTACTGAGGCATTAAAGCTGAAACTATCCTACAGGGTTTCTACGTGAGTCTGCTCACGACATCTGGAGTGGCAGCTAGTTGGAACCTCTTTGCTGTCAGCATGATTCTTGTCATGCTGGCTGGAATGAAGCCTCAAGAGTAAGGGGAGCTATAGGGTGGACAGGAAGCACACAAAACAATTTCTGATCCCTAAGTGACCTCCATGACCAAGAAGCTCGCTCACCCTTGCTCTACTCCCACAAATCCTCCTAGTGACAAAGCTATGTCCCTGTGAAAAGGCCTTAGCAGGTTTGAGGCTGTCTCCCATCTGTTTGAGAACACTGTGACAGCTCAGAGTTTGTGCTCCTGGAGGGGAAAGTGCCTTGGGCTGAGAAGAGCAGAGGAGAGGAAGCTTAGGGCGGCCCACAGGCTGTGTCAGGGCATGTTCCAACAGGCTGCATGGGTGTGGAAAGATGCAGAAAGCTTAGAAGAAATCCAACCCACCACCTGCCAGCATGGGGGGTGTTACTAATCGGCCATCTTTTGGCAGATGTTTACTATTTCAGGAGGTGGGAGGGATGTTGCTGCCAGTGACTGCATCCTGTGTTAGAAGCAGCTGGTTAGGTGCGATTCTCCCACAGGGGAGGGAACTCCCAGGGTTGATGCACTTTTGCTGGAACCGCCAGTATTTGCTGAGGGAGATGGTTTCTTAGCTACTCAGGAAAATTGCATAGTGTCTTTAGGGACCCTGGGCTGAGCACCACTGGGGAGTGCTTCACCTTCATTTCCTCTGGACCTGCTGTCTTCATGGTTCAGGACTCATGACCAAACAGCAGGGTCCCTGGACATGGGCCAAAGCGATTTTAGGATTTTATTCAGCGTTTTGCATGGTAGCAGTGACTGTTATTGGAAACTCCCCTCCGCCTCTTTTTCCTATTTGGAGAATGGGAAGAACGATTTGAGCTTCTTGTCTTAGTAAGTTTGGGTTGCTATAAGAAAACCCCTCAGACTGGGTAGCTTATTAAACAATGGAATTCATCCCTCACAGGTCTGGAGGTTGCAAAGTTCACATTCAAGGCTCTGGCAGGTGCAGCATCTAGAGAAGAGCCAATTCCCAAGTCATCAGTCAGCTTCACTGCCTTTGTGATGGAAACGCAAGACATTTATAAGGACACTGATACTACTTATGCGTTCGCCATCTTCAGTCCCAACCATTGGGCAAGGGCTCCATCTGCTTAGATCATCATCATGAGGGTCAAAATTTCTACCGATGAATTGTTGAAACTTGACTTCCTTCCGCAGACTCATACATTTGCTGAGTACCAAAGAGGATGGGAACCAGGATTACAGTTTCAGAGAACTGTCTTAATCTGACCGTTTACCTAAGTTTCCGGCTTTGGTCTCCATGTTTTGATGTGGAGCTGATAAAAGTGGCCATGAGAAACAGGCATTTTTTCCTCTGTATCATAACTTAGGGATGCTGTTGACAATAGGATCCTCCCATGAATGTCATTTTTAAGAGTTTTAAAAATAGAACCTTCCTCAGGTGAGGTTTTTTGCAGAGAAGTCTCGTGCAACTGCTCCCAAATCAGGGTAGGATGGATGGATTCTTGTAACCCATCAAAGTCTTTGCACCTCATCAATGTCTTGAAATGACTTTGTTTGCCTATGCTCTTCTTAGCATTTTCATACATTGCCTTTAAATTTTAAAAATTTTTGTCAGTCTTCGGGTATACTTGCTTTTAATTGATAGATTCATGTGTACGTATAATGTCTCGAAGCACAAGCACACTGTAAAATGGTTAAATCTGGTTAATAAACGTATGAATAATTTCCTGTAGCTATGTTTATGGTGAGTACCTCTAACTTCTATTGTTTCAGTGGTTCCAAAGCAAAGGAGACATTTCCAATGACTACAAGTTGCCATTCTAGACTGCACACTGCACCCCTTCCTCCCATTTCAGGGTAACTTTGACTGGCATCTTCCAACTTTCCCTGCCCTCTGGTAACTACCATTCTGTCTCTGTCTTTATGGTCAACCTTTCCTGGCTTTTGCCTGTGAGAGATCTTATTTTTGCCACATTTGTCTTTTTGTGTCTGATCTATTTCACTGGATAGTACATCGTATAGTTTCATTGACATTTTCCACAAATGACAAGATTTTCTTACATTTTAGGCTAAATAATATCTGTACCATCCCTTTGTGTGTTCCCTTTCTTTTTTATAATTTGTTTTTTTATTCTTTAATCCTTTTTCACAGTCCAGAGTTCATTCCCCTCCCTGTCTGCCCCTAACTGCTCCCCCTCCCACCTCTTATCTCCTGAGGTTGCCTGTTTCCATTCTTTCTGCTGGGCCTCAGGGCTTCAGTCCTATTTTCCCCAATACCTGATCATGTCGCTCTCTTCTACTCCCTGTCCTCTTTCTCACCCATGTCCCTCCCTCCCTCTCTCCTCCTGTGATTGATTCCATCCAAGTAGGATGGAGTCATCCTCACTCAGGTCCTCCTTGAGTCCTGTGGATTGTGTCCCGGGTATTCTGTACATTTTTTAATACATACCATGCTTGTCCTTTTGGGTCTGAGTTGCCTCACTCAGGATAATACTTCCTAGTTCTATCCATTTGCCTGTAAAACACATAATGCCCTCATTCTTAATAGCTGAGTAGTATTCCATTGAGTAAATGAACCACATTTTCTTTATATATTTTAGCTATTAGCCCTCTATTGGATGTAGGTTTATTGAAGATTTTTTTCCCAATCTGTAGGTTGCCAGTTTGCCCTAATGATTATGTCCTTTGCCTTACTAAAGCTTTCCAGTTTCAAAGTCCCATTTGTCAATTCTTTATCTTAGAGCCGGAGCCATTGGAGTTCTATTAAGGAAATTTGTTTGTGACTATTGTGAAGGGTATTGTTCCTCTAATTTCTTTCTCAGCCCATTTATCACTTGTATAAAGGAAGGCTACTGATTTGAGTTAATTTTATATTCAGCCACTTTGCTGAAGCTGTTTATCAGTTGTCAAAGTTCTCTAGTAGAATTTTTGGGGTCACTTATGTATACTATCATATCATCTGCAGATAGTGACACCTTGACTTCTTCTTTGCCAATTTATATCGCCTTGATCTCCTTTTGTTTTTTTATTGCTCTAGCTAGAACTTCGAGTACTATATTAAATAGATATGGGGAGAGTGGACATCCTTGTCTTGTCCCTGATTTTAATGGGATTGTTTTAAATATTTCTCCATTTAATTTGATATTTGCTGTTCGTTTGTTGTATATTGCTTTTATTATGTTTGGGTATGTGCATTGAGTTCCTGATCTTTCCAAGACTTTTAACATGAAATGATCTTGTATTTTGTAAAATGCTTTTCCAGCATCTAGTGAGATTATCATTTGAGTTTTTTCTTTGAGTTGTGTATATAGTGGATTATGTTAATGGAGTTTCTTATATTGAACCAACCTTGCATCCCTGGGATGAAGCCTACTTGATCATGGTGGATGATGGTTTTGATGTGTTCTTGGATTTGGTTGGCAAGAATTTTGTTGAGTGTTTTTATTGAGTATTCTATTTATTAATTTTATTGAGCATTGATATTCATAAGTGAAATTGGTCTGAAGTTCTCTTTTTATTGTGCAATCCTTGTATAGTTTAGGTACCAAAGTAATTGCGGCTTCACAGAATGAATTAGATAGTGTTCCTTTTGTTTCTATTCTATGGAATCATTTGAGGAATAATGGTATTAGTTCTTCTTTCAAGGTCTTGTAGAATTCTGCAGAAAAACCATCTGACCCTGGGAATATTTTTGGTTGGGAAGGTTTTAATGACTTCTTCTATTTCCTTAGGGTATATGGGTCTGTTTAATAGTTTACCTCCTCTTGATTTAATTTTGATACATGGTATCTTTCTAGAAAATCATCCTTTTCATCTAGATTTTCCAGTTTTGTTGAGTATAGACATTTGTAGTAGATTATTTTTTAATTTCTTCAGTTTCTGTTGTGTCTCCCTTTTAATTTCTGATTTTGTTGATGATTTGGATACTGTCTCTGTGTCCGTTTGTTAATTTGGCTAGAATTTATCTATGTTGTTGATTTCCTCAAAAAACAGCTTTTGGTTTTCTTGATTCTTTGTATCATTTTTCTTTCTATTTGGTTGATTTCAGCTCTGAGTTTGACCATTTCTTGCTGTCTACTTCTCTTGGGTGTGTTTGCTTCTTTTTGTTCCAGAGCTCTCAGGTGTGCTTTAAGTTGCTAGTGTAGGATCTCTCCAATTTCTTTACCCAGGCACTTAGTGCTAAGGCTTTTCCTCTTAGCACCACTTTCATTGTGTCACATAAGTTTGGGTATGCTGTGTCAATATTTTCATTAAATTCCAGGAAGTCTTTAATTTCTTTTTTTTTTTATTTCTTCCCTTACCAAGTTATCGTTGAGTAAAGAGTTGTTCAGTTTCCATGTGTATGTGGGTTTTCTGTTGTTATTGTTGTTACTGAGGACTAACCTTAGTCTGTGGTTATAAGGTAGGATGCATGGGGTTATTTCAATCTTCTTGTATTGGTAGAGGCTTGTTTTGTGACCGATTTTATGGTCAATTTTGAAAAAGTTACCATGAGATGCTGAGAAGAAGGTATATTCTTTTGTTTTAGGGTGAAATGTTCTCTACATTTGGTTTATACATTTGATTTATAACCTCTATTGGTTTCATTGTGTCTCTGTTTAATTTCTGTTTCAATGACTTGTCCATTAATGAGAGTGGGTTGTTGAAGTCTCCCACTATTATTATGTAGGGTTCAATGTATGTTTTCAGCTTTAGTAAAGTTTTATTAATGTGGGTGTTCTTGCATTTGTGGTCTAGATGTTCAGAATTGACACTTTTTCTTGGTGGACTTTTCCTTTGATGAATATGAAGTGTCCTTCTTCATCTCGCTTGATAACTTTTGATTGAAAGTCTATTTTATTGGATATTGGGATTCAAGTCCAACTTGTTTTTTGGGACCATTTGCTTGGAAGACTTTTTTTTTCAGCTTTTTGCTCTGAGGTAGTGTATGTCTTTGTTACTGATGTGTGTTTCCTGTATGCAGCAAAATGCTGGATCCTTTTTGTGTATCTAGTGTGTTAGCTTATGTCTTTCTATAGGGGAACCGAGTCCATTGATACTGAGAGATATTAAAGACAAATGATTGTTAGTTCCTGTTATATTTGTTGTTGTAGTTGGCATTATGCACATGTGATTCTCTCCTTTTGACTTTGTTATGAAGTGATTAATATCTTGTTTTTTCTTTGCTGTAGGTACCTTCCCTGTGTTGTAATTTTCCTTCTAGAATCCTCTGTAGGGCGGGATTGGTAGGTAGATGTTGTCTGAATTTTTGTTTTGTCTTGGACTATTTTGATTTCTCCATCTATGTTGATTGAGAGGTTTTCTGGGTATAATAGCCTGGGATGGCATTCCTGTCTTCTTATGGTCTACATGACCTCTGTCCAGGCTCTTCTGGCTGTGGAGAAGTCCGGTGTAATTCTAATAGGTTTGCCTTTATATGTGCCTTGGCCTTTTTTCCTTGCAGCTTTTAATATTCTTTCTTTGTTTTGTGCATTTAGTGTTTTGATTATTATGTGACAAGGGGATTTTCTTTTCTGGTCCAATCTGTTTAGTATTCTATAACCTTCTTGTACCTTTATGGCCACGTCTTTCTTTAGGTTGGGGAAGTTTTCCTCTATGATTTTGTTGAAGATGTCCATTGAGCTGGGAATCTTCGTTCTCCTCTATTCCAATTATTCTCAGATTTTCATTCTTGTCTTTTCATTGTGTCCTGAACTTACTGGATGTTTTGGTTTAGGAGTTTTTTTTATGTTTTGAATTTTCTTTGACAGTTGTGTCAATATCTTCTAAGATATCTTTTACACCTGAGATTCTCTCTTCTACCTCTTGTATTCTGTTGCTGAGGCTAATGTCTTAATTCCTGACCTCTTTCCTAGGTTTTCCATTTTAAGGGCTTCCTCCATTTGGGCTTTCTTTATTGTTTCTACTTCCATTTTTAGGTTTTGGACCACTTTGTTCAATTCCTTCACCTGTTTGATTGTGTTTTCCTATATTTCTTCCAGGAATTTATTTCCTTTTTAAGGGTTTCTTCCTATTTACCTGTGTTTTCATGTATTTCCTTCAGTGAGTTATTTATATCCTTTTTAAAGGACTCTTACCGGGAGATAACATTTTAGGTCAGCTTCCTGATTTTCAGGTGTGTTGGTATATCCAGGGCTTGCTGTGGTGGGAAAACCTGGTTCTGAGGATACCAAAGTATATTGGCTTCTGATTATCCCTGGTGGTAGTTGGTCTGGGTATCTCTGTCTGTTGCCTGCCTCTTGTGCCCCTGGGTTGCTGCTGTTCTGGAAGGCCTGTGTCCCTGGCTGTAGCAGATCTCCTGGGAGGCCGTTAGACTGTTGGGCCTGTTGTTCTGTGTGTAGCAGAACAGTTGCTCTGTGTGCAGTGGACCTCCTGGAGGCCTTGAGTCTGTGGTGTCTTCAGAGGAGCAGACAAGTTGGTGATCTTCTCCAGTAGTAGGCGCTCAGCCAGAATGGCATGTTCCCTTTCATATACACATGGTGTTTGTTTGTTTGTTTTTTATCTTTTCTTCCCCTCTATATCAATCAGTGGACACTTTGTATAGGGTGATTCAATGCCTTGACACTGAGCAGGATGATGAGAGGCATGCTATCAACATCCCAATTTTGTACCCTTCTTGGTCTGCCTAGTAGTAGCATACACAAGTTCCAGACTTGAGATTTTGATGAATCTCTGTATGGCCTTTCCCATGTAGTAATTTATATTCTCATCAATAAGGGTGTCCTTTACTCTGCATCTTTAACAATTTTTTTTTTATTTTTTGAAGTGTTGTCAAAACAGGCTGAAATGGAGAGAAGAGCTTAGCTAGACCTGGAAAACAGTTTTAACTCAGAACTCTGATTTTTACACCAACAGTGTGACTAGAAACAAAATTTCTGTCTCTGAATCCCGTTGCTTTACATAAAAGTGGGATAAGAATCCTCACATTTCAGTATCACGAGAAGGTCAAATATGGGAAGGTCCTTGGCTTAGCCCACCCCAGACACTGAGTAATCAGGGGGCTCTCTGCTGTGATCGACAAAGTCACTGCTTCTGTTAAAGTGTGGAGTGAAAGAAACTGGAAACATAAGCGGATTCTCTATGTATTTTTTCAAGGGGAGATGGTTGTTTTTAGCCCCATCATGTCTGAATTGCAATCTGAGATAGTACACATGCTGAGGAAGCAAAGATAATACATCTGTCCCACTAGGCACCTGGGACATGGATGAATAGTAATTCCTTTGATGAGAATCATCAGCATTCAAACAAAAAAAAGTCAAATGTTTGAAAAAGCCTACGAGTTGTAAAATCTGAGAGCCAGTTTTCAGGATGTAAAGATTATATAAATATGAAAATGATTTTATGTCTTTAAAAATAATTGGAAATTCCTCATAATGATACTCAAGCTAGAAGAGCATAATCATATCTTATCAAACACTAAATAGAGGGAGAAAAGGGGTCACCTGGTATAATTGCCTATATGATAGACTGTGAGATGACTCAAGGAAACTGGTGACTTTAGGAGAAGAAATGTAGTGATGTAGACCATGACTCAGAGGAAGCATTTACTAGATGCCGTTTCTTTTGAATCTTGAACTGTATAAACACATTGACTAACTATTCAAAGTAAAAATAAATAAAATTAAACCCTAAAATGGAGATTTTTATCTAATGAAAATCAATATAGTTTCTGCTCATTTCTGAGAAGTTATTTAAATATTTGTGAAACAATAGCCTAGTGAAAGTAGTTCAGAACATGTAATGTCGATTCTAGTTAAGACCCAAAGAAAATCATCTTATTATATTAACTGCTACATAGTCATACCAACCTTTTGACTTCCAAAAGGTGGGGTATTACCTGTGTGGATTTGGTGTGTTTCTCTGGGTAGTAGCTCACTTGTCTAGGGATCAACTCTAGGGAGGCTAAGGTCTAAATCGTGCTCTACAGTTGACAAGTTAACATCTTTCTGAGGGTACCCTGGATAAAACCTGGGTTAGATCCATATCAGTTGTCTCTGAGTAGAAAGATGAAGAGGAGTTCAGAGAGCTCCCAAGGTAACTGTGTGATGGTTTATTAAGAGAGGGTATCAGCAGCAAAGCCAAAGATGTGAAGAATTCAAGGAATACTCGGGGTATTTGCAAGGCAACATTCCTCTATGGCAGAAGTGGTCTTAGTGGGAGGGTGTGAGGGGGATGGGTGGCCGGTAGAGCAGTAATCATTCTCTCATTCTGTTTTCAGCCGACAGGGTTCTGCCATTCAGATTCTTTCAACCTTAGATTTTGTGAATAGACTTGATGCAAACATCAAAGTAATTGGATAGGTTAGAGGCATGTCTAAAGTGCCTACAGGGTTCCAAGGAGATTCCCAAATCCATCTGTGTCTTCAAGCATTTTACTCTTCTGTCTTCATGGGACAAGAGCTTGTGATATTTTAAGCAGAAGAAAAATTCTAAGAGTGGCAGCCAATGCAGGGTGTTGGAAGGAGAGCATGCAGCAGGGGCATTTGTGTGTGAAGGATACAGAATACCAAGATACTACCTTCCTTCTTAAGTGCTTAGCTATTACTAAAGTTGGGAGTGGAACGAGCAGTGTTTTAATTTCTGCCTAACCGTATATGTGTCTTCTATAGTTTCCTATATTAGATTCCCAGGCCGCCATGGTGTCATCGAGGTTGGAGTAATAGTTTTAATAACACACACTTATGGAGCTTTCTATATTCTTAACATAGGTCCCATGCTAATTGTTCCATGCAGTAGACAAAACAAACCAATGGCATGGGTTTATTTCCATATCATACATGAAGAAACTGGATCCAGGCTCAAGTGTCCGCCTCAACATTACATCTTAGGAAGCCTGATTATTTCTCATCCATGAGTAAGAATCTTGGGATGTGTGGTGTTTATGTTTCCAGGTCTGATGGACTTTTCTCACAAATGGAATCATAGTTTTTATTGAAGAAAGTTTCCACCAAAGCTCAAATTTAAGCCAATGTCAGAGCCAGTCCTCGTACCATCTAAAGTTAGTGCTAATAGATACCTGTTAGTTCCATTGGTGCTTACCTAGCAGGAAGTTATTGGCAAATACCATGTGTTTACCCAGTAATTACACACCCATGCAGATTACTCACTAATTATGCTCAGCAGGTGCAAAAGTCATTAGCACAACACATTCCTGGTACTGGGGGTTAAAAAAAAAAGGTACATGATTCTGTCTTGATTTGCAGTAATTCTGTATTATTTAGTAATTGTAAATCATCCCTCATTCCCCATATTTGGGGTTATTTCACTTCAGAACAATAAAGAAGTGCTATGGAGTACCTTCAGAAGAC
Source organism: Rattus rattus (assembly GCF_011064425.1). NCBI lineage: Eukaryota > Metazoa > Chordata > Mammalia > Rodentia > Muridae > Rattus > Rattus rattus. The sequence continues at coordinate 25,962,727 of NC_046161.1, read as the reverse complement.
CACTTGCAACTGTCAACCAAGAGTACCACCAGGCACATGTCAGTGTAGCTGCTCCCTCATGCTCTTGGTGTGAAGTATGGTGATAGCCACACCAGGAGAGATTCTCAGACGTCTCAGGCAGACCCACTGAGGGTAGAGCTTGCTTTTGACTCTGCCAACCTGCCGTTTCCTGACTGTGTCTATCCAGAGCAAATTTAAAATCCTCGACCAGCCTTCCCAACTCCCAGCATGTTCCTGAGCTGCTCTGTGCTCAGGGAATTAAAACTAATTTTAATATTAGCCCTAAGCAAAGAATAATTAGAAAGATAAATCTTTGCAACTCTCTCCTACTAGGCCTCCCCACCACCACCTCCGCCCCCATCCCACCTTCCTGCCATAATGTGTTATGAAGCTAGATATGAATGTCTTGAACAGTGTTTGTAACAACACTAAACACATTTGTTCAGCTAATTAAAAGTTGATTCTGATGTCAAGCAAACACCAGAGGGGTGACACTTATAAGGGTGGGACTGTCCCTGATAGCAGACTCCAAGAGGAGGAGTTAGGATAGCTCCATATAACTTGTCCCTGCTTTTTCCTGCAGATCACAAGTCCCTCTTTAGTTCCCAAGAATTCCCTTACTTGCATGATCATAAGAACCTGCAAAGCCAATGGTAAGACAGCTCTCCACTGACTGATGTTCCCTTTGTTTTTCAGATACATCTTCATCTCTAGGAATGACTGCTTATCTCACACAGCTTAAGATGCCCATAGGCTAAAAAGAAAAATGTCAGGGGCTTAACAAAGAGCAACCAGGAAGGCAGCATGATGGGTATCCCAAAAGACAGGGAAGGTTGGACAGGGATTGTTCTCTTGTCTAACCATCCCCACCTACAGGTTAGAAGGCTGAGCTCTGTGTAGACAGGAGGACATATGGACTTTTAGTTATTGATAGAAAAGGTTAAGGATTTTAATTTGGTATCTATATCTATCTATATCTATATCTATACCTATATCTACATCTATCTATCTATATCTATCTATCTATATCTATATCTATATCTATATATATCTAGATTATATATATATAGAGAGAGAGATAGATGTCTTCAGACACACTGAATAGGGCATCAGATCCCATTACAGATGGTTGTGAGCCACCATGTGGTTGCTGGGATTTGAACTCAGGACTTCTGGAAGAGCAGTCAATGCTCTTTTTTTTTTTTTTCGGAGCTGGGGACCGAACCCAGGGCCTTGCGCTTGCTAGGCAAGCGCTCTACCACTGAGCTAAATCCCCAACCCGAGCAGTCAATGCTCTTAATCACTGAGCCATCTCTCCAGCCCTATTTTGGTGATTCTTGACCTGTGAATTGGACCACTTAAACCATTCTGCTTCACTATTGGAAATGGGCTCAACGTGTGCCAACAGGTTCCTTTAGTTCCTACTTCTCCTTCTTGAAGGAATCAGTGGACAACCAGCACAGCCTTTCCTTCTACTTCACTTGGCTCAGTGATCTCTCTGCAGTCTTATAGAAGGCTTTCTCCTCTTCAAAGTGCTAAGCTCTTGGCTGTCAGCGTCACACTCACAGGCTGTGAAGCTGGTGCCAGAGAGAAATGAAAAAGACAAAACAAGAGCAAACAAGCAGACAGGCCTGTAGCCACAGGACATGTCGTGACAGGTAGGGGCATCTGTGGCCTCCCAGGGGTCAGACATAAAAGGACCATGTCAAAACTTGCTGGAGACTCTGACCCCCATTTCTCTTAGCTCCAGTAGCTCCGTGTCCTCACGTCGCATGCCCAGCTATTGTACTTCCGTGCGGACACCTCACGAGTTACTGACAGCAGCGCAGCATCCCGAGCCTTCTGTTCCTCACTGATTTCCCACAGCTTTTCTACCCTACAACTGTCATCTTTGGCTTTCTTTTTAAGACTCTGCTCTTTATTTTACAAGGTGTTAAAAAATGGGGAGGAGGGGGTGGGTGGGTGGATCTCAGCTCAATTAAGGAACTGTGAGGTAGGCTGGCTCGGAGCAACATCTACCCATTCTCAACCTTGTCCCAAGTTCAAGTTCTGAACCCAGAGGGCACAGCGCCCTGCTGCTTGCCTTGGCCTTATTGCTCAGCTTTTGGTCCTGGCTTTCCCAGTTATCTGCAATTTGCTGACCTGTAGGGAGCACTCTGAGGGTGTGCCGGGCCTCCTTAGCTCCTTGATCCTGTAGATGAGACCTTTGGTGTATGAGTCAAGGAACCCTGCAAAGGGCGTGGCCGTGAACAAGCTGGAGGCAGAAGGAGGGTGCTCCTATATACTTTCGTGGTGCTCGCTGAGCTTCAAACATTTCCAAAGTACTTACAAGTATGATGTGTGGATTCATTCATTCCTTGTGCCTTATACACTGCTTTCCTTGCTTGGAATCTCTCTCTCTCTCTCTCTCTCTCTCTCTCTCTCTCTCTCTCTCTCTCTCTCTCTCTCCCTCCCTCCTCCTCCCCTCCCTCCTCCCTCCCTCCCTCTCTGCAATCTTGGTTCTCATTCATGAAACAACTCAGCTGTTAATCTGCTTTGAACGCTTTCTCCCATGCCCTTAGTTGACTCAATTTCTTCCTTCTTTGATTCCCTGCTGTCCTTAATCATGGATGAAACAGTAGCAGAGTGATTCGCCCATGAGTTTTCAAACTTCTTTGGAGATCTGGAGCCTGTTTCGGTTGGTGCTTAGGTTGATAGCAAGACAAAGGAAACTAGAATGTGCCGACCTCCGTGAACAAGGCAAATTCTTCCAATTGATCATGTTGCTGTACCATTCCTAAGTAATTCAAGCATCACATAGGAAAGGACTCAGATATGTTAGCAGCCACTATGTGCCACACGCTATGGCCTGTTGCTTCACTTTTCCTTTGTGGTTCCGTAGATGTGTGCTTGATCTATATTATGCCACTAGGTTATATCTATAACTTCAAGGGAAGTGTTTTTATACTTTCTAGGAGACGAGGAAAAGTTTAGTTAGAAAAATTAAGATAGCTTAGAGGACAAGTTTCAGATTTCCCTTCCAGACCTCCATTTGTCTGGTGATAAATCACTTGCACTTCCCAGGTTTCGTGGCAGCCCTCAGGGAGCTGCCATCCGTAAGTTAGGGTTTGATTTTGTTTATCTGTTTGTTTTGTTTTGGTGCCAAGGTCTGGGTAGGGGAGTTCAGTTTGCCAGAAGTACCCTTCTGTGCTGCTTTCTAATCTCATGGGAATTTTTCCCTATCCTGTTCAGAGGCTGCCTAACCCTGGCGAATCAAAGGATATCCATTTTCTTTGTGCGTTCTCTCTTTTAGGTGTGTGATTTAACCAAACAGTTTCTGACTGAGTTTCAGCCTCGCTATTGTGTGGCATCTTCTATTTTCTTGCAGAGCTTGCAGCCTGGTACATAGGACGAGTCCTCCTGGCTTGGATGACACTGTGCATTCATTTCAATTGGGAGAACTCACAATGGCTGCTTGGAAACAGGTTCCTTTCCCAAACACTCCCTCTGAGCTTGGTCCACCCTCTTCTCTCTTGTTAAAATGATACTTCCTTGGCGTTTCAGCCATATAAAGGTTTTATAGGATGTATGACGGGATGCCTTTTATAGGATGTATGACGGGATGCCTCAATTACTGTTGTTTAATTATCATGATTGCCTTTGAATTGCCACTGAGAGCCAATGGTGACTTGGCAAAGGGCAGGAAAAGGCAACGTCACAATACTTTTATCGACAAGGCAGCAGGCCTGGATTGTAAAGTGGAAGCTGTGGAGCAGCTGAAGGCAAAGGCGCATCTTCTAGACTAGGGTGGTTTGGTTGGCTCAGCCATTTCTCTCTACGAGCAAGTGCTCTTGGACAGAAGCTGCTAAGAACTTTCTCAAGTGTTTCATAGCACTGGGTAGGATTGGCTTAAAGAAAACATGCTGTACTTCCTACACGAGAATAGCACCAAGCCCACTCCCTGTGTGCTTTCCAGAAATGATGCTGGCTATGCTACGATGCAGTTATACACCCACTCAACCAATCCCCACTGCGAGCGATCATGGCCAAGGACCTGGCGAAATGAGACATCCCATAAGGCCATCTCTGTTCTCCACTCGGCCCCATATTCTAAGCAGCACTGACACATAGATCATAGGATTGTGGAATTCGATATTCAGCAAAGAATTTTGATTGAAATTTGGTGAGCTTGACCATCATGATTCAGATAACAACAAAGAGCTTTAAAGACTTCAGTCTTATGCTGAGTACACCTAACTTAGCATCTTCTTTGGTGAGTGGGAGTTGAGAGGAGACAATGGTAGCTGCATGGGATTTTAAGATTTAGCTTCTAGGATTTGGGGATTTAGCTCAGTGGTAGAGCCCTTGGCTAGTAAGCACAAGGCCCTTGGTTCGGTTCTCAGCCCCGAAAAAAAGAAGAAAAAAAAAAAAGATCTAGTTTCTATCTTTGTAGAAGTCAGAGTCAAATGGGGAGAAACAGTTGCATAGAAAATCAGAAACATCCCCTGACAGTTGTTCAAAATTTGATGGCACCCTCCTCTGTGCTCCAATAACGGGCCATCATTAGCAAATGGTCTACGATGATATTCTAAAGCACAGAAACAAAATGTCAGCGCATCCCTTGCTGGGGGAATCATGTGTTTGTTATCAGGAAGGAAGGCCTGACAATCAGCTCTTTGAGGGTGGGATCTCTCCATTTGTTCATGTTTTTTCCTCTTCTAGTGCTTGCTCACGTCTCTCTTCAGTCAGAGAAGCCTTCCCTTTCCCTTCAATGCTGCAGGCTTTGATGAAAATGATAGTGTGCAGGGGGAAAAGCAGATATGCCACAAAGGAAGAAAGCCTCACTAACAGAGAGGACAGCGAGGAGGGAAGACAGAACAGTAGTCTTGGATGGGCAGATTGCCAGCCCTGGTGGGAAGAGAGCAGCCTCTTGGAAACAGGGCTGGGCCCCTGAGCAGAATGCTAGGGTGATGGGCAGGTGATGGGGAGAACCAGCGCAGGGTCTTATTCATGGAGGAAGGGAGGAAGCTGGCCTTCTGTGTGCAGAATGGCCAGGAGCCAGGCCAGCACGGGGAATCTTCAAGGGGATAAATACTCAGAGATTTCCAACCCTTTTGGGACAAGTGCCAGGGAAAGAGGCCAAGATTCCAGGGAACACAGCCAGGATGGGGTTATTATAATCCCCAGGAGGATTCATTTGCCAACTACTAAAGCAAACGCAAGCAGCACCCTGAAATGGAGACTAGCTATTTTGGAGCAATTAGCCATTGGTGCCTGCTGCTGCCTTTGGAGAAAATCCAGTAGCCAGAGGGAGAATGAGGAAAGCAGGAAGTCCTGTTGGCTGCAGAGAGATGCTCTTCTTGGTACCTTTCCTCACCTGAAACATCTGGCTAATACAATGTTGGCCTGGGCTTTGAAGTCCTGGGCTAATGCTTCAAGATGCCACCAGGATGACATGGAGCCACACAGCTATTGAAGACCCTGGAGCTGGCCACAAGCATGAGGTCCAGGCTAAGCCAAACAGATAACTCTTTCTTCAGTGTTCAGTCCTGTGTTGGGGACATTTTAGGGCATCTGCCTTTGAGGGACAAGGAATCACCAGCTATTATAAAATTTTCTTGTATATGTGCATAGTTTATTTTCTGGTGAGAATTTTCAAATAGTTATCAGAATTTTAAGGGTCTAACCACACCCATCCCTATTTAAAAAAAAATACTGGTTTGTCCCATTTTTAGACAACGAAAGGGTAAAAGTCTTTACTACCCCCATTCCTATTAGTGCTGTCAAAATGGAGTCCATCTCATTTTTTTAAAATAATACAGTAAGAACCTTGAGACTGCCAGGCACCTCCCATGGTGGAGAGATGGAGATGTTGCTCAGACGCAACCTCCGAACAAGGCTGGCTTCTCAATATGTTCTTGCTCAAAGGAAAGAGAAGATTCATTTCCCTGCACCATTTTCCATGTGTGTTGTGGTAGAGCCATTGAGGTCAGCACTTCCTAGCCTGAATGTGAATTTGAACTTCCCTTTGAGGGTTCTCCATGGCCCTTTATTAGAACTTCGTGGGGGTACGTGCTCCAGTAAGCAGCGCTAGCAAGCTCTGTAATGGATGCTGAAAGGAAGTGAGAGAAGAGACAACAGAATTTCACAGAGAAGTTTAGGGAGCTGATACCTGTAGGGCTCCTCAGAGACTAAAGAACTGACAGAGTTCCCCTTGCGAGGGTGTCAGATACATAGGAGCAGGGAGACTTTCATCTCCAAGGTGGGTGCTGGATGCTGGGTGCTGGGTGCTGGGTGCGGGGTGCTGGGTGCTGGGTGCTGGATGCTGGGTGCTGGATGCTGGGTGCTGGGTGCTGGATGCTGGATGCTTGGTGTTTCTGAGTGCTGCGAGGTCTCCCTGAAAGATAAGGACAGAGATCTGAGGAAGGGAGAAAGGCCTTGTGTATCAGTGTGGTTTGGTTCTTTAAGAAGCATTTGGGTGGATCCGCCTGCCCAGTCACAGGTAGGTGTGTATTTTTTCACTTTCTCATTTGTGCTTCTTGAGGACTCCATTATGATGTCAGAATTCTTGAAATACATAGCTCGAGGAAGTCAATACCCATATATTTTAAACCTATTTTCTTCAAACTCTGAGGGAGATGAGACATCTGCCTGGGGGGGTGCTCATCCCCCTGAGAGCCTTTACTCTGCAAGTCAGGAAACAATCAGCCATTTCAACATGCATCCTGCCCCCGTTGCGTGATTCTTTGGGGAGTTATTGGACATCGAACCCAGGAACTTTATTATTGTGCTTTATTATTGAGCTCTATACACTTCCACCCTAGCATCTGCTCCTTGTCATGTGTGAACCTCCCTCTCTGCTCCACCCTCTGCTTCTAGAGGCTGGGTGGGCTCCTTCCTCCTATGTACTTGACTCAGGACCCTTGAGTCTGTCACAGACTGAGCTAAGTCAAGTAATTCTTCGGTACCGCTCTCCTTCCCAACATTCTCTTTCCACAAGACTCTTAGCAATTGTATGGAGACTGGGCGTTCACAGGCTGTAGAAGGACCAGTCAGGATTGTGCTGTTCTGTGCTCTGGAAGTGAGATGCTTATCCTATTATAACGTTTCAGGGTTATCTGTTTGTTGAGTAGACATGGAGATATGTTTGCTCCTCCGTAGGGTCACCTCTGGTGCATTCTCTGCCACATTCCTAGCCAGAGGAAGACTCTGGCCTCAGATCATGTCTAAGACTGACTATTACCTATTGATGCTGTTGCGGCGAAACTGTCAGAGTAGCTTTGTCCACCCACATTTAGGTGCCAGATGCTAGCAGGTTAGTGGAGGGGTGGGGCAACTCAGCCCAAGCCAGAGAACCCAGGCTCCCTGCCTGCGCTGCCTCCACCAGCCAGCAGGGGGCTTCAACTAATGAGAGGGTTCCTGTTGGCAGGCACAGCTGAGCCCCTCTGCTCCCAGGGCCAGGTGCTGACAGCGCGCAGGACCAGAGCCAAAGGGGAAGGACTGTGATCCAGAGAGGAGGCTGGCGCTCCACAAAGAGGCCTGCGAGGGTGACAAGAAGTTTGTAGCCAGCACAAGAGCAGTCTGCCGCCCTGGATAGCGAGGTGGGGGCCTGGCTTGCTGATGCTTCCCGGCTCCATCTGAACATCTTGATTTGCTGCTAATTGAGCAGCCTGACACCAGCAGCGTCATGTGATCCATAGACAGCCGAGACCAGAGACTGCTCCCCTGGCTCACTGGAAAGCCAGGAGGACCAACTGCAAGCTGGTGATGCCAAGGAGAGCTGCCTGGGCAGGGCCTCCGGAGAGTGGAAATCCGAGGCCTTGGCAGCTGGCCTGACCAAGGTTTGGCTCCCTCTTCAGCTCCACCAGAGCTCTCCAGCTGGCTGGTCTGATCTTTTGAGACACAGTGGTGATCAGAGCATCAACGTGGTGCCGCTAAGCCTAGATTTGCTCAGAGGTATCTATCTGGCATAGTGTCTGTGTAACTTCACGGGTGGGCGTGGCCTCCTCATTTTATGAATGGGGAAGACTAGACCTCTGGCAGGAAAGGTTGCCAGGTAACCATGAATAAGTAGTAAAGCAGGGTATGTGACTTCGGTGACATTTGACTATGGAGTCAGCTTGACATTTTCTGATATAGTATTGACTAAAAGACCACCTCCCCACCCCATGCCCATGTCCTCCTGCGCTTAGCTTAAGCTTCATCTCTGTTGTCACGAATAGCCAGTCCCATCTCCTTTTTTTAAAGACTGAAATATTCCATTGTGAGCAGGTGCTTCAGTTTCTCCTGCCACTCACCCAACCATTGATACTTACATGGTTTCAGTGTCTTGAATATTTAGGATAATGCTACTTGTACTCAGGAAGTCCGTACCTCAACTCTTTTAGGAGAAATGCCCAGAAATGGGTTTAATCACTGCAGGGTTATGTCTCCACATAAATGGGGTATCTGAACACCTCATATTCATGGAAGCAGAGAGCAGAATGGTAGTTGCCAAGGCAGAGGAGGAGGTGGGAGACCTCAGGTGTCTATGATGAATAAGCACCAGAGGTCTGCCTTGGCTGGCAGTGCCTTCAGACCGTGATAGCGTGTTCCTCACTCGACAGTCTACTAAGAGGGTGGATTGTCCCCACCACAACAAATAACACTTTTAAAAAAGGAAAGACTGAAGGAAGGAGTACGGGATGGCCCATCAGTCATGCCATTCATAGATTTCCTTAAGCTTTTTGATTCTAAATATAAGGAGGGAAGATTTAGAGCCCTGAAGTAGTAATTACCTTGTGCTCATCCAATGATTTGCAGTCTAAAAACATACTTTGTACATTCATTCCCTCTGGTGATCACAACTGTTTTCATGAGGGATGTGCTTCGCCAACCTTCAGAGGAACATAAGCGACATTCTAACAACGGTCAGGAGGATCCCCGGATGACTGGGTCAAAGCAGGTCAGAGCCAGTCAGCTAGGAGGCTCCCCTGGAGAGGCAGCCTGTGTCCCAAGTCAGAAGCCATCAAAGTGCCTCTGAGGTACCATTGCAATTAGAGCTGGGATGAGACCCCCACTTGGTCTCAGCCTTTGCTTTCAAATTAAACTCCTTGCTCCCCAAGTTGGACTTGGCAGGAACTGATGAATCTGCTCCAATCTCTGCACTTGTTTCTGGGGGGTCATTCTTCAAATCTATTTGTTTCCCTATTGAATTAGTCCAGGGGTTTAAGGCAATGTGTGGATGCTTTAGGATAACACTGCTTGTACCCAGGTCCTTACTTCAACTCGTTTAGAAGAAATGCTGAGAGATGGGTTTGATAACTGAATGGTTACATCTCCATATAATCGGGGTATCTGAAATCCTCATACACATGGGTATCTCTCTCTCCCTTTCTCTCTCTCCCTCCTTCCCTCACTCCCTCCCCCCTCCCCTGCTGGCAGTGCTGAGAAGAGACAGGCAGGGCACACAGGTGAGGCAGAGCATGTGTCCCTGCAGATGAGAAGATGAGCAGGGGCACAGAAATGAGGGAAAAGGTCTAAAGTCTCACTTTAAAAAAAAAACCTGAAAGTAAAAAAAAAAAAAAAAAATCAATCCATGACCTTAAAGAAGTTTATGAATTCCTAGCTTAGGAATCAATGCACATTGATTTTTGGACCTCTGCATGGGCTGCACATGTACACTATCAAGTGATGAAAGCTGTATTTTGTTGGTCTTCTAGTGGGGATAAGCAGGTGCCATTTCTACCAGATTGCTAAGAGTAGATTGCTAAGAGAAATGAAAACAACAAGGAAAGATGGAAGGGAGGGAGGGGAGGAGGGAGGGAGGAAGAAAACAGAGAAAGGAAAAAGGGAGGAAGGAAAGGAAGGAAGAACAAAAAAGGGAGTGCTTTCTGTTCTGGTCTCAGCCTAGAGCCTGAGGCTTCTGTCTGTGACTGCTAAGTCAGAATTCTAGATATGGCCAGTGATGAACTATCACTCATTCCTGCAGACTGCAACCTGGTCCTACCCGCTGGATCACCATTTCCATAGCCCCAAGCACCTCCCACACTCAGTGCCCTTCCTAGAGGTGTTTGTGAAGCACAGATTGGTTGGGTAGGGAATGGAGGGGCTTAGGACTCCCATAGACCCAGAGCTATAATGTGAAGACACCATACAAAGTCTCAATAGAACAGCATTCCCTAGGAAATAGACTATTCCAGGTATCACTCCACTGGAATATGAAATCTGAAACCAGTCAGCACATATATCCTCTTTTCAACCCACAAATAAAGAACCACATGCTAAGAAAACCCATAACTTGCTTAGGAAAAGTTGGTATGAATGGCATCAATCTGACACCTTGCTCTGTGCCTCTTACCCCTAGTCTATTCTAGTAGGCGGTTTTTATTTTGGATCTAGAGGACAGAGCAGCTCTGTTGAGATCCATCCTATGGGATAAAAGAGAATAGCACTTCCTGTATAGGGGACATGTCTACACATGTCCAAGAAACATTGGCGGTACAACTGAGTCAGAGGGAAGACTATGTAACCACACCAAGGGGACACTGGGGTGGAGATGCAAAGCTCCTTCTGAGTTCAGCAACTGGACCATCCATGGAATGCCTGTAATGGAACCACCAGCCCTGAGCTGGGGTCACAAGGCAAAGACTTAGGAAGCAACTCGGGTTCTTGGGAATCACATTTGCAGATGACCCCTGAGCACCTCACACTCTTCCATCCCCAGGTGATCTTGTCATCCCTACACCAGCTTCCAATTCCTGCTGTTGCTGAAATTTCTAGCTGTTATGCAGCCATTTCTATTTGCCAGGTCCGGAAGCCCAGAAGCCCAGAAGCCCTTCCCTTCCGTCATTGTCTGGCAGCTGCTGTTACCCGCTTTCTGACAACTTCATTAGGAGTGATTAGTCCCGCGGTTACCTCCCTCAACAGTCACAGGCGGTATTTCTTTTGTTTTGAAATTTGTACTGTAGGTAATAGATGAATGCACCTCCCTTAAGTGTTTAGGTGTGTGCAGTGTATTATTGTTAACTTTGTTAGATTAGATGGTAACTTTGTTAAGCGTAGTGTTGTACTACGAGTCTCTAGAAGTTTTTCCACAGTGCATAACTGCAGCTGTACGCACGTTGAGCAGCAGCCCTCTTAGGCTTTTGGTAACCATGGCAACCACCACTCCACTCTGACTCTGTGAATTTGGTTTCTTTTTGGTACCTCACTTTGGATGAGTGAGAGCACACAGGATTTGTCCTTCTCTATGTGACTTATTCTAATTAGCATGTCCTCTAGGCTTATTCATGTTGTCAAACACTACAGAATTTCCTGCTTTGGGGGGGCCAAATGTCATCCCATTAGGTATATATCTACCCTATTTTCTGTGTCCGTCTGTCTGTCTGTGGACATGCAGACTACTTCTGTCTTAGATGTTATGAATACTGATGGGATGAGCACGGTAGTGTAGATAACTCTTAGAGACTTTGATTTAAATTTCGTTGGATATATACCCAGAAGTGGGATTACTGAATCATATGGTAGTTCTATTTTTAATTATTTGAGGATCATACGTTTTTCTTGAGTCTTGATTCAAGACCCTTCTCCTACTTCCCTCATCCGTCTCCTACACTGTTCTGTAAGTATCGGTGTTCCTTCCCTAGATTGTAGATTTCTTCTTTTCTTACATAAGCATTCTTCTGTAATTACTTATTTGAAATATGAATTGCAGTTTTTATTTTCATTTCTCCACTTCTTTTTCTTTGTGAACAGATTAAGTCTCAAGTACAGATGGGCACAGATAAGTGAACTCACGAAATATAGCTCCCCTCTTGCCCTCAATTGCCTAGTACTCTCTAAATGATGCAAAGTCTGGGGTATGGAATTACCTCAAAGTGATTAGCATGTGTAGCATCTTGGTTAGACAGGAAGTTTGAACAAGGAATCAATGGGAGTTGTAAAAATGTATATATAATACACACCTAAATTGGTGGACTTCAATTCTTAGACACTAGCTTGATGAGTTGCCAATCAATTTTTGAAACATTTAAATTTCACAAAGAAGTAGATGGGTAACTCATATACATCCCTACAGCTTGTGCTACTCATAGGGCCAGTTGAGTTGCTTCCGGGAATGTGTTTGTGGTCCTCTGTGAATTGAACATACTTGGGGTCTTCTTACGTATGCAGGTTCAAGGTCACATACCTTTATGGAGTTCAAAGTGATTTGGGCTACAGTCACTCTCACTTAATGACAGTTCTGTGTCTAAGTCCCTTGTCACCCATATAATTTAAACTCAACCTTAAACCTCTGCTCTTTGAACACAAAGTCTTCTAAAAAAATAAATAAATAAATAAACCCTCTGCCTGAGTTCCCAGGTTGACCCCAACTACTCTGTCTCTGTGGTGTCTTCATGGGCTTGACATCCAATATGTTGGGTTATGTTTTGTTGCCATCATTTCCTTGGGAAGGATTGCCAAGGTGGGGATAGGTCACCAGGAGACATCTGACTGTTCCACTCTGCTTCACAGGGGACACAGGGATGCCACATCCTGTTGTGTTTTTAGAAGGAAATGCCTCCCATAGGCTCCTGTATTTGAACACTTACTCACCAGTTGGTAGTATGTCACTAGGGAGTGGACTTTGAGGTCTTTATAACTCAGCCCCATGTCCTGTTTTATTCTTTGTATTGTGAATGCCGGACTGGCCTCACAGTCCCTTTGTTTTGCCCTCCTTGCCATGAAGAACTCTCTCTTCTGCAAGTGCAAGCCAAAATAAACCCTCTTTCCCCCAACTTGCTTTTTGTTGGGGCATCTACCACAGCAACAGGAAAGTAACCAATGTACACCCACCCCCCGGGGGGTGTTAGCTTCCTTCTGTAGATAGATAGTTAGAGACCGCTTTCTGAATCGGCAGCTTTCACACCTGTGGATTTCATCAACCGAAGATTGGAAATATTTGAAAAGAATTGCACAGGATTTTTCCCCCTTTTCATCATTCCCTAAACAATGCAGCATAACAACTATTTACATATAATTTACATTGCGTTAGGTATCATAAAGGAGTCTCGAGATGATTTAAAGTAAATGGGAAGTGTGTATATTCGCCCACACGGTATTCAAATACTGTGCCATTTCATATAGGAGATTTGAGCATCACAGATTTTCGTATCTGTAGGGGTCCTAGAAACAATCCTCCATGAGTGGACAGTACATGGACCTGTCCCTTAACCTCTTCATTTTGTACATCAATGGACCCATAGGAAAGTCTATGTAGATAATGTGTATTGTGCTTGTAACCTTCAGTGCATATGTACATGCATGTGTTTATACAAATATGTATACACATACAAATACATATATATGTTTATATTTATATATATACAAGTGTGTACATGTATGTATGTGTGCATATTCATGCGTGTGTGTGTGTGTGTGTGTGTGTGTGTGTGTGTGTGTGTGTGTGAAAGATAAAGAGATAGTGATTGTTTCCCATCTTTACTTGGAAATGTTTGCTTTGCTTTGACTAGGAGGAAGCTTCAGTTTGAGGATGACTCAGAACCAGATATCACTTTCCAGCACAGGCTTGAGCATGTAGAGGGGATCAGAGAGGGGCTCACATAGGGTCTGCCAAGCCAGTTCTTAATCAGAGCACATCATTACCTATGGTGGCTTATAAATATGGAGGGGCATCCTTAACAGTTCCTGGCAATATCTGCAGACAACACACCTCTACTCTGTGCTCAGTAAGCAATCATCTTTTGGCCAGAAGAGGACGAGATGGAGACAAAGAGAAAAAATGAATGGCTAGAAGTGAGCAAGATAAGTGCAGTGTTGATGAGGGGATGGGGGATCCTTAGTCTGTGATAAGTGCAGTGTTGATGAGGGGATGGGGGAGATCCTAAGTCTGTACATTGAGTAAAATTCACTCAGAAATAAATTAAGAATGAAAACAGACTGTTTAAAGTCTGAATGAGCCAGATTCTCATAGACTAGTTACTCTACTGATGATGGGCAAAGCAGCTGGGAGAATCATCAGACGCAAATCTCCCAAGTCAGCAGCCGGAAGCCGTCCTATGAGGCACACGTCTCTGTTGGGAATATTCCTTTTAATTTGTATTCTTGGGGGAGTAGCTAAAAGTTGGTGAGCATGAGGCACTAAAAGAACCATTTATTGAGCTAGGCGGGAATTTCTTGTGCTTAAAATTTTAAAAATTTGGTTTGAGTAATCTTTATTATGAGGTCATCTGGGACATTTTAGAGGGCCAGCAGCAACACTATTCTGCACCATTGTCCTTGCTGTAACAACCAAAGATGTCTCAAGTCACATAGGATCCCCTTGGGGACATAATCAAGGATGGTTGGGGGCCAGATACTTAAGGAATTCTCACAATACTACTACTGGCTTAATTCCCACTGTAGGCATTTCTTGCAAACAAGAATAGGGTTAGGACGAGAATTTTCTTTGCAAACAAGAATAGGGTTAGGACTAGGTTTTGGATTGGCCCACTTCCCCTGGAGTCTGTTTGTGCTGGTTGGAACTACAGTCTCCCCCATGCTCTCTCAGTGGTCTAGCCCCTGAATGAGTCACTGTTCATGTCTGAGAGTAGAGTCCTCCCGAGGGTCATTTTGACTGTTGGTGTGAATTCAGCAACTTCTGTAAGTCCTGCCTTTCATCGTTTTAACTTCCAGCATGTCAGATAATTGGTGATCAGTGTTTTTAGCTTTAAGTCACAGTTGGCTGAGGGCAGAGGTGGGAGTCAGTGTGGAGACTGGAAAGGAGAAGACTCTGGGAAGCCTGATTTAAGCTGATTTAAATCTCACCAGGACCATATTCACCAGACCACAGTGATACTGCCTGTCCTTACCGGCTTTCATCTCTGGCTAACAGTAATGGAGTAGACTTTGCATGCAAAGGTATTCTGGATACCCCATCTTGTTGATAACTGAAATACACCTCGTATTAGTTAGACTTCCAGTTTCATTCACCATTAAAATATTATTGAAATATTGAATATGTGGAGAAATATTAGTATGATAAAATTTTCACCACCAGCAGCATCCTATGTGGCGCTCTCTAAATAAAGGAAGCCAGGCATAAGAATCTAAATATCTCTGAATGGTCAATAATGGTATATGCATTATTATTTTTCCAGATTAGTACCTTATCTATTATTACTTGAAAATGTAAAATGGGCTCTAAGTAGGTCCCCCTGCTTCTATTCCTCTCTATCCATTCACCCAGTTTACACCTTCCACATTTACTTATGTGAGGCTGATCCTTCCACATTGTAAATTCATCTGAACATTTAATGCTCCTCTGAGCCTTAAGAGAAATTTGAAGTTTCTTGGCATAACTTGTAAATATTTTCTTATTAGGACTGGTCCTATTTTTTATCACTTCCATATCATACTGAGACTCTAATCATATAAGAATCTCTTCTTTCTAGAAAACTTTCCCAATTCCCTCTTCTATTGTCTATTTCAATTGTCTTTCAGAACTTCTCACATAGCCTACAGGAATATCCCATGTCTTAACATATGAAAATGACTTCTTCACTAACCTTTGACCTCTCAAAGAAGAGTCATCAATTGGCCCTCACTACAATGCCCTGTAGAGAAAAGAAACAGTCAGTAACTGAGTATATAGTGATTGTCTAACTAGCTGTTGGAAATCATTGGCAGTTTTGACCCAGTTTTCCATTTTATATTCTAACTTAAACAATATTCAAACCTTCGTCTATACCAAAAGTCTCTTCAACCAGATCTTCAGAAATGAGTCAACCATTTTTCTGCTGTCACTTAGTTTTGTATTACTCTCCTTTGGAAGGTTGATTGATTTGATTGAGTCCTTTATAGTCAGTCTCCCCCTGTTCACATGAAGGAGTAAAGTACGAAAGCACAGTAGTTCTAGGATTAAAGTGGAAGGATCTTTTCTACCCTTCCTGGAACTGAAGGCCTGCCCGGTTCTTCACCATTCACGATGTACTTCACAAATTCTAAATGTTGAAATCTTATTGACATCACATCTCAGTTGAACCTCTTCCCAGTTAGCTACTGTCTCTTTCACAGGCAGATCATACTCTATAGCTATGGATCTGTTACTAGACTGACACGAGCAAGTACGTCCTCCTACACAAGGGCAGGGAAGACAAAGAAACCAGATTCAGTTGCCTTACCTGGAGCTGGATCATGGTAGAATTTCAAGCTGAGCTGAGCTACAGTGGAAAGTATTTATTTATTAATTTATTTCATCTCCCCACCCACCTTTCTTCACAGCTGCAAATGCCTTTTGATAACAACTGTGGATTACGAAAGGTGTTAGAAGTGTGTTAGGAACAGAAGGCTTGGCATTCTGTTCAGCTGTTAATAACTTGTGAGTACTGTCAGCAACACAACAGAAGCCACTGTCAGCGGAGAAGGCATGAGAAACGCTGCTTTTGGACCCCCAGTCTCTTGGCCCTGTTTGCAAGGAGGGTTATCAAGGACACTGCCAGACACTGAGAGGAAGTATGCTAGGATCCCAGGAAAAATTGTCTGAATAAGGAAGTAAGCATTCTCTGTCTTCCCTGTAAAAGATTTGTTAACCAAATTGGGGGTAGGGGGACTGTCCAAATGCTGAGGCTGCAAGTGGGATTAATGAAATTTTTACAGTAGTACAAATGAGTCCAATTCTGGCAACAGTAATGAGTTGAGTTTATTATTTAAAATAATCAAACTTAGTAGATTTTGTTTCCAACCTAGCCCTAGCAGGGAAGGATGGGGTAATGAGAGCAGGTTTTATTGAAGATGATGATGCTGGTTATTCCCAAAGAGGAAGGGGTGGATGGTATATTTGCATTGCTAACTACAGGCTATGTTGAAGCTTCTCCACAGTTAAGTTGGGGGAGGGCTTATGAATGAGTATGCTTCAGATAGAAAGGCAAAAAATTTACAAGGCAGATATATATATATATATATATATATATATATATATGCATACTTCTAACTAAATACCCAAAAGAGAGGTGCAGGTGACAGAGAACAAGGGCTGATGCTGGGCAGAGAAATAAACAACTACCTGTAGTCATAGGAAAAATAAAGGCAAGAACCATCTAAGAGGGAGAAAGGAGAGAGAATGGGGAAGAGTAAACTGAACTAGAGAGTAATTTAGAGAACAAACTCTAAATTACTGAGATTGGTAGCTGGCAGCTTTTGAGAAATAAAGTGACATTTATTAGATTCTAGTAGCATATCAACTATGCATTCTTTGGGAGGCTAGGGACCTGATAGAGAACAAAAGTATATAAACATCATTGATTAAATCACCATGACTGAGCAAAATATTGGGAGTGGCATTCTGAGAGATTCTAATGCTCCAGGTTTTCGGTCTAGAAACCACAGCTACTCTATCTGGGGTATAAAGAGATTTTCAGACCATCCTACCTTTTATTTTGAATCCCCATTCATATATGATGCCTAATCTTGGTTTGGTCACCTTGTCACCATGAAGAAGAGCAGGCGCTGTGGTAGAATGCCAATTTGGGTCTCAAAGATGGGCATGAGCTTCTGCCAGCTCTGTGATTTGCAATTCAGACCTCAGGAAAGCATCTAAGCTCCTAACATATATGTGTCCCTCCTTGAGCAATGCAGCTTCTGTAACATCTGCTGTGTGAGGTTATAAGGACTCAAATGTATGGAATTTGTATTTTCATGGAGGAGAAAGGAAATGTTTCTCATGCATTTTGTTAGACAAGAAGAAAAATCCGTATTTCTATAAACAAAGAAATCAAAGTACTGTGGTGTCAAATAACGGCACTAACTGTACCATAGAGTCCTAAATTCAAAGCATCTGATCCAAGCATGTCCCACTCTGAACATTGAGCATGGTTACATAGATTTTTAACAATCTTCCTTGGACCTGTTTCTGCTTCTGAATGAACACAGAGATGTAATTTTCTACCTGGAAGATGATTAAGCTATCAAGACACTACTCTTGAAAGACTGGGCAGGCAGATATAAAGTATGAGTTGTGAAAGAGACAAGAGGGTACACACCGAGTAGAGAAGAAGAGAGCATGCAGGAATATATGTGTCTGGGAGTGTGCCCATATGCATGCACGTGTGTCTGTGAAAGAGAGGCACAGACTGGAGAAGAAAGGGAAGATAACAAGGGAAATGAGATACGGCATAGACATAAAGACATGCTTTAAAATTGCTTTTTTTTGTTAAATAAAGGACATATTCTGAGTTAATGGTTTTCAGTGGATTCCCAGTGGGTGTTTGAGTCCCGAGTTTCTTGCAATGCATTAGCCAGACTGTATAAGGAATTGGCTCCCAGAAAGGCATGGTCATTTGTTCTCAATTCTGTATGCTCCCTACCCTCCTACTGCTCTGATGTCAACTTTTGACATTTTCCATCGGGCAATTTATACACTGTCACCTGCCAGCTTTCCCATAGTACTCATGTTTGTTTGATCTCATACAAACTCCCCTCTCCGATCTGTTGATGAAATAATAAATCTGGGGACCTTTGAAGATAGTGCACTGTAGGAGAGCACAAATGGAAATGTTTTCTCCATACTTAGGCATTCTGAATGCTGAGTTTCTGGGGCTGATGTGGTCTACATTGTGCATGTCCTTTGCGCACATTTAGACAAATCCATCAAGCAGGAGTCCCTAAAAGCCTATAATTTTCCAGGCAATATGGGACATACCACGACGGTAATGGAAGATTCTTGTAAAGCAGCATGATCCCAAGCAATGCTATCTATTTATTTGATTTAAATGGTTTTAAGCACTTTTGATTTCCTGGTGTGATATCAAGAACCTCACATAATTTAACTTGAAGACATAAATCTGACCTTCGAAGAACATCAAGTCCCAAATAGCATGCTTGTTTAGAACATTAATACTTCGAAAACACTTTTTGGATATTTCATCAGTCTAGTGGAAAACCTCCAGGGACTCAGTTTGATAAGATGAATACATTTAGGTACTTGAGCCTGATACTCAAGGTCTTCCCCAACTTGAACCCAGAGACTTACTAACTTGACCTTATCTTTGCTCCTATTAAAAAAATAAAAATCATCTATTCCGACACCATAGACAGAAGGACAGCTCTTGAACTTTTGGCTCCTTGAAAACACAGTCTCTGATATTCACATGCAATTGACTCTTGACTTAACCTAAAATTCCACTTCTTTCGTCCATCCTATTCTCTATCCTCATTCTCTTATTCATTTGTTTGTTTGTTTTGAAGTAGGCTTTGTCCTCAGGGCAAATTTTGGCACATCAAAACTGAGGTGAAATTGAAATGATATCCCACATACCCTGTCGTGGTTCAATGAGAAATGTCCCTTATAGGTTTGGAAACTTGGTCCCTGGTTGGTGGTACTGTTTGGGAGGGGGAAGCCTGCTAGAGCCAGAGGTGTACTGGAGAATGATTGCCATTGAGGAGAGAGCTTTGAGAGTTTATTGACCCTCCCTAGTTCCAGTTCACTTTCTCTGCTTCATATTTTTGGCTGAAGATACAATCACTTAGCTTCCTGCTCTGACTATCTGCTGCCATGCGCCGCCCCCCCCATCATGGATTTTCTCTTTGGAATGATAAACCAGAATAGACTCTTTCTTCCATAAGGTGCTTTTGGTCATAGTATTTTGTTATAGCAACAAAAAATAACTACTATATTCCCCCACCTGTGTAACCTTTCTCCAATGTTGACAGTTCTATTACATCATAAGCATATAGCGATGTCTTTATTTCCCAAAGATCATAATCTGCCTTACTTGATAATTCTTTCTTAGTGCTATGCATTCTGTTGTTGGCCTATCTTATGCTTGTGCCCAGCATCATTGGACCAAGTGGAGAGATTTTGCTGCTCTAGAAATCCTGGGCTCTGCCTATTCCTCACTGTCCTGATTGCTGATAGCTATGGGTCTTCTCATTGTCCCTAGTTTTGCCTCTCTTAATGTTATATAGCCACACTATGCAGGATATTGATATAGGCTTGTTTATTCAGTTAGGTCCATTTAAAGATCTTCCAAGTCTTTTTCAGGCCGTGGGAGCTCATGTCCTTTTAGTGCTAAACAATATTCTATTGTCTGGATATAGCACACCTCATGGCTCTGTTCAAAATTCTGGCAATTATTAGTGTCCACATTTGCTCTGCAAGAAGCAGCTGGTAGGTATGAGTGGCTATTTATGCATGAAATAATTATGCTAAACTAAAAATTAGGTTGCTTAAGCATACTAGCCACAATAAAACTGCCCAGGAGTCTGTGAAGACACTGACTGCTTTCTTAAACATTTGGGATATTGAATTATCCAAGTTATCTTAGAAGACACTTATTAGAGAATTTTGTGCTAGACTTGATATGGTATATGGCAGGGTAGTCCACTTATTATTATATAGGTATTCCCTAAACTGTGTATCATTCCATTTAATATAAATATGGTTTTATTCCTAATCCCAACCTGACTCCAGGAATCAGCTATTGTTTGACTTAATTTTCTGCCTTTCATTTACTTTGTAAAAGCTTTTGTATTGTTGTCTTTGGTTGTACTTTGCTTCTAATCATTAATTATATGAGTTGAAAAGGACCTGCAGAACTTCTATCCCAGATGACATGTGAAAATGTGGCTTCTGAGTTCACACAGGTGAAGGACACTACCACCTAACTGCTGGGTGAAGGGAGCATCATTGTTTTGGAGTCCTCAGCTATTAGCATACATCCTTTAAAATGATAAGGTATTTGGGTGTGTGTGTGTGTGTGTGTGTGTGTGTGTGTGTGTGTGTGTGTGTCTGTGTTCCATTTAATAACAAGCAAAGTATATATCTACACATGTGAAAGGGTGAGTTGAGGGCACTGTCTACTTTCGTGTGGAACTATGAGAGGTTCACAGGACAATCCAGGCTTCTAGGTACCTTCCTAGACCACAATTTGGCCTGTGCTGAGAAAGACAGAGGGCAGATAAGAATTGTTGCTAAAAGAACAAGGCTGTTGGCAATCAATATTAATAACTTATTCATTCAGCAACATTCAACAGAAATTTATTGAGCACAAACTATATTTAATGTGCTGAGATGGGCAGCAGGGGTGCAGAGGTGAGTAAGAAAACCTGGAATAAGATGTACACATCAGAAGTTAAAACCAGGAAGTGGAGGGCAAGTTTGGGAGAAGTTGTCAGACCGTTGGGGAGAGAAGAGCCATAGCAATGTGTTGTATTGAGCCAAGGAGCTTTCTGAAGAGGAAAAAGCTTCCTCTGAGAACATCTTGCAAATGCTAAGCACAAGATCAATTTCTGACTATGTGCAGGAGAAGCCCCCTGAACCCAGGGGAAGGCCCCCTTGATATATAACCAACTATCATTCCATATTTGCAGCTGAAATTTGCACACAGCTATGACCTCCCAACTCTCAGACAGCTGGGGTTCCCTCTCAGTACTCATCTGAGCACATGGCCTGATTTTTTAGTCCCAATGAAAGAAAAGAAAGAAAATAAAAACATTTGCATGATTATGGTGGAAAAGTGACCAGCTCTAGATTATGAAGCTGGAAGGGGATTCTCCAGTCAAGACTAGTGAGAATATCTAGTAGGTCCCATGTTTGTTCTCAAGTCCAAGGTAACTGGAACACCACAGTTTCCTGCAAGCACCACAGTTGCCTGCACTTCTATAGAATCTGTGTAAACACGTACACATATGCCTCCCTTTCTTGCACTAACATCATAAGGGCCTGGACTCTGGATGATAAAATCCCCAAATATCTTCGACTCATGAACCCTGGGGCTCCTTGGATAATCTTCTACATTGGCCCAGCACCTCTTGGCACGCATTGCCACATCTTGGTGCAAGTGATGGAGCTCCAGCTTGTCTTGGTCCTAAATGAGATGGTAATTGACTTCAGATGCTCCTTTCTTCCCTGGGCTTTATAAGAGCTTTTTGACTCCCTCCTTGATATCTTCCTTCCTGTGACCTCTCATCAGTGACAGTTCTTGCCTAACCCACTCTCTCTGACCTTATGCCAGCCACCACCCTACCCCAGGTTCTTACTTCTAATGACTTGGCATCCAGACAAGGGACAGAACTCTAGTCATACTGGCTGAGCCCAACATGGCTTTTTATTGTCTCCCAGTTTACTTCCTGGCTTTGTACCCTTGTCCTGCTCTGTCTATTATCGGCACTGTGACCGAGTGACCCTTTTAAACATAAGTTGCATCTTGTCATTCTCTACTCAAAACTCTAATGGCTCCCCTTCATTCAGAGAGTAGCAGCCTTTCACAGACAGACAAGGCTTTCCAAAGCCTGACCTCTGACCTATTGCTTTCCCTCTTGCTCAGCTGACTGCTGCCAAAATGGCCTTCTACAGGGGCCCCAGCCATGTTGTGTGAACTCAGACCAGGGCTTTGCTTTCCCTGTTCGTATGCCTGACTCGCTCATGTCCTTTGTCCTTCAGTGTACATCAATCAGGTTAGACACAGGGCAAAGAGATAGATGGGAGGAGTTGTGCACTGTGACTTTATCAGAGTGGCCACCTCTGACCATAATTCCCCTGTTTTCTGACTCGTTCCTATCTTTTTACTAGGTTTGGCTCTTTAAAAAATTTTCCAAGTACACATAACAGGCACAGCTGAGTCCTCACGTTCCAACAGTTTAGATATCTCCGTTGCAATCCATTGGCTTTTTCTCGTTTTTCAGTTGGTTTTAATTTTTTCATGGTGTTATTAAAATGGCCTCCAGTACTCTAAGCTTACCCTCCAATTGGCCCCACTGCTAAGAATACACATCATTTGCAATGATTCTGTGAAAGATGCAAGCAGTGGATCTCAGCAGAACCCACCCAGAAATAACTTATTTTACACCACTCTGTGGTGAAAAGAAAGATCACTTTGCATAGGCAGACCACTGATGTGTCTCTCTGGAAAGAAATGGGGTGGAATCACCCTTTCTCAAAACACAGGGCCTGTGACTATTGAGAGATGATCCCCAAGGAAAACTCCCGACATAGATGCCCCGAGAAAGCAAAAGCCCTGTATTCATAGGACTCTTGTAGCCCTTTTCAGGCTTGTTTCTGACCTTGGAGCCACCATTTCTGTGTCTTACAATCACTTTGAGCTCAGAAAAATATACCTGCGATCTGTTGCCCTTCTGTCTGTAAATATTTAGAGCTATAAATATTTTTAGTTAGTGTTCAAGGTTCATGGGCTAGCAGCCGAAGCTCACCACAAACTCGATTGACCTTATCTTTCCCACCTGCTCTCTGTAAGTTTTGTATCTGCCCTCTAGGTCCAAAACTGACTAATCACACCTTCCATACTTTTTGGACTGTGTTGCCTTCATCTTCCAAAGCATTGTCTATTTTATCTCCTGTTTGAAATTTTTTTTTGCCATGTCAAGACAGATTTTTGTGAAAGCCTTTAGTAATTTTTGATGCCCTGGCATTCCCTGTATTTACACACTGGAGTCACTTCCCTCCATCCCTGACACTTTAGTGCAAGTTTTTTTGTGCATAGAATACTTTACATATTCCTTGGCATTGCAAACAAAGGCCTTAGCACATAGTGGGAAGCAGTAAAGCATAATTAATTGTGCCTATGCCTTTTTTTTCTAAATTTATTCTTCACTTTTAAGAACATGTTTCTTGGCCAAGACACCAAAAGCACCATTTTTTTTACAAGAAGAAGAAGAAGAGGAGGAGGAGGAGGAGGAAGAGGAGGAGGAGGAGGAAGAGGAGGAGAAGGAGGAGGAGGAGAAGAGAAGGAAGGAAGGAAGGAAGGAAGGAAGGAAGGAAGGAAGGAAGGAAGGAAGGAAAGAAGGACAAACATGAGGCAGAGGAGGAGCAGAAGGAGCAGGAAGAGGAGGAGCTGATTCCCACACAGTTTTACACTCATTATCTCCATCTTTCCTCTGTTTCCTTTCCCAGGATTGGGGTTTCTGTCTCTGTAGGGGTTGGTGTAAACCATCAAAGAGTTACCATTTTCTTCTATTCTCCAGTGACAGCCCTACAGCTTCCAAGTGACTTCCTTAGGTCTAGGGAAAGAGCATAGATCTTTAGAGAGGCTGAAGGGTCTACTCTTCTGCATCCTTCAGTCCTAGATCTCCTTTGGCTCTGAGTTTGTTCCTGTCTTTTCACACTGTTAGACCCTCGTGTGCTGTGTAGCTTATTGCTATTCATCCGGAAGAGCTACACTGGTCACTTACCAGCTACATGATGTTGAGCCTGTCTGTGGACTATTGCATTGCAGCTCTCTCTCTCCCTTCCCTCTCTCCTTTTAAATTTGTAAAACTAAGGTTATAATTTTGGTTGTCGTGTAGATAAAGCAGATAGGGAATGAAGAAGGCAGGATGCATAGTAGGTGCTCAGTACAACTGATTCCCAGCCATGTTTACCTCTTACCATGTTTACAGTTGACAAGTGTTGTCATCTAGTGGCATCTTGGAGGAACTGAACCTGATGGCTACCCAGGTGAGGGACGAGTCCTGACCTGCTCCTGAAGCTGAGAATGTGGGTGTTTGCTCTGTTGATGAGGATTCCTTTCTCTCTGCATGATTCCATGGCTCCAGCCCCACATATGGTCTGTCCTAACTATCTGTGGCTTCCCCTCCGAAGGACAGGACAGAAATTCTAGCCACATCTTCCATGCCCATTGGTCAGGATTCCTACCAACTCCTGTTTTATGCTGGCTTGGGTATTTTCAGTTTGACTAAACTTTGCCCCACTCTCATGTTCATCAATTTCCTTGATTGTTGGACAGAATTAGTGAAGAAATGTATTAAAGAGGACAGAACTTGTATTCCTATGGCATAGAGTACTTTTGACAGCACAGATACATTTTATATAAATATACAATGACTGGTTCTTTGAGGGTGGGATTCTGTCATCAGAACAAACCTGGGTCCTGAACTATAAAAAATATTATAAAACCAGAGGACACAGAGCACAAAGGGATTAACTACCAGGGAGAATTCATGAGGGCACCCTGGCATGTCTGAGAACATTACTGTGATGTCTCTCCAAAACTTAGGCTGTGTGTAAACACCTGAGAAAATGTTCCCAGGATGCCCATGCCTTAGACCACTGTGGCACATTGTACTGAAGTGTAACAAGGTCCCAGAAATCCTGAAGGGAAAACTGTTTGACTTTACTTAGCAATGGCTTCTTCCTGCACACAGTTATTAACATTTCACAGAGCCCCTGCTTCTCAGTAACACTACAAACAGTACCATTATATGCACTGCTTTGCTAAGTTCCATGTATAGATTTGAAGTCTTTTGTTCAAAAATATTTTGAACACCTGTTATGCAATGATGTAGCTCCTTAGGAAGCAATGTATAGAAATACAGACTCCATTCCCATCCAGTAAATCTTTTGTTATAGTGTGAGGCACAGGACATATAAGTACATATGTAAATGTTCACTAAATTAGATGGGTGTGAGTATGGTGGGCAATGATAGTTGCAGAGAGAATAATATTCTATTATTATTAGTCAGGAAAGACCAACCATGAGGTCTTCAAAAAGAGGAGCAACCAGGAATAGAAAAATCAATAATCTGTCCTTGAGGAGGAATGAGTGGGAGGAGGCCATAGGCCTGTGGTCAGGTAGGGGCAGATGAAATAAATGGTCAGGGAAAGAAGGTGAAGCGATTCTCAAGAGCTGAGAGAAGAGGAAAGACAGATAGGGTCAGGCCTGGAGGATGGGTAAAGGGTATATATTCCCAAAGGAATCAGAGTTTTGTAGATGTAGCCAAAGGTGATGAAGGAAAGTCTAGAGTTAGTGCTCTAGATGTGATGTCACAGGATATAGACTTAAATACTCCAGTCATAACTCCATGTCTCCAGTTACAGTCGGGGAGATGGTCTGCCTGTGAAATTGTGTGATTATATGAACAGTGGCGTTGCAAATGCCAAGCAAAGGGCTGATTTTATTACTAAGAGTAGGAGACACAATGAATTGTATTTAAGGAACATGAGACAGAGCATTTTTTATTGGAGGCAAATCTGTTAATGGCTATTCTCCAGCACAGTTTACATGGAACCAGGAAGCTGTTGGCTGTGGTCCATTCACAGTGAAGTTCCTTCCTTCAAATATCTGCTCCCAATACTCATTCAGGAAATACCACTTGGGTACCACTGTGTATTATAGTTTGGCAACAGACAGAACTGTTAACTGTCTGAGGCCTTCCAGTAGATCAACTCTTGAAGGAAGTAGAATTAATAAAAGATACAGAATTCTTCTTTTGCTGCTAAATACAACTCATTTCCAAAGGCTAGCCAAACATTTTTTCTTTAATTTTTAATTATGGTAAGAGGGATACACATGATGTGAAATTTACCATCTTATTCATTTTTAAATATACAGTTCAGTAAAGTGCATTCATATTGATGTGCAAATAGTTTTCAGAAGTCTTTTCTCCAGAGAAGACATTTTGTCTTATAGAAATAAAGCTCTATACTCATTTGATTATTTTCCACCCCCTGGTCCAACCTCTGGCATCCCTGCTGTTCATTCTGTTGTCTCTGGGAATATAACTGCTCAAGGATTATAGACATCTAAGTGTGCTGAAAAGGGATTTGTCTTAAGACTATCTTTGTTCTATTAGTACAATGACCACAAAATGCATTAGAAGCAATTACACCTATTTCCTTTCTTTTCAAAGCTGAATGATATTCCAATCCATTCATGAACTAGGCTTCCTTTTCTCATTCAACTAGGCATGGGTACATGGATCATTTCTATGTTTTGACTAGTAAGAGAAGTACCAGGGTGGTGTGATCTCAGAACTGGAACTATTAGGTTACATCTTTGGATGACCTTTTTTTTTTTTTTTTTTTTGAGGAATTGTCATACTATTTGTCCCATTTCACATTTCCATTCATAAGGGTTTTGAATGTTTTGGTTGTTATTTTCACATTCACCCCAACAATTACCTTCTCTTCTTTGAAAATATCCATATTAGCCATCACCATGGGTGTGAGTTGGATTCCTATGGGTGTTTTATTTCCATTTCCTAATGGATAGTGGAGGCAACCATCTTTAGGGCTCATTGACTACTTGCATATCTTCTGTGAGAAAAATGACTATTGATGTCCTTTGCCTAATTTTTTAAATTGGTGGGTGGTTTGCCAGCCTAGCATTTTCAACAATCGCCAAACTAAGATAATATTTATTTTTTGTCCTAGGCCCAGCTGGGTTAAATGTTTATCTACTCAGACTTCAAAATTACAGATGGCCAATGTCAGTCCTCCCCTGCTGTGTGCATGACCATGGATATGACCAGCCATCACAGTCATACTTAAAAGTGACACTGACAGTTCTGTCACCCATAGAGTAACCGAGGAGGATGAAAACTGGCTTTGGACTCCATCTTTTATGAAAAGTTGATGTTATAGTCATAATTATGTTTAAAAAGACATAGACAAAAAATATTTTCTTTGCCTCTTGGCTCAATCTGAACAACCACAGCTCTTAGTGCCACATGTCCTCCGACTGTCATTGCCACTCCCACCAGAGATGATCCAAGGCTCACTGAAATCCACATGTGCTCTCAACTGCTTACCACATCTGGTGCCCCAAGGCTAAAATCAATCTGTATTCACATCCTGTAGGGGAAAGATAACCAGCCATTCAAGTCATCTGGTTGGTTAAATGCCCTAAGTGTTTGAAAATGAGAAGAAAAATGTGGGTGTTTCTTTCTCTCTTTTTATTTATTTTTTCATCCAAACCAGAGAATAATGAGGCTTGTGGCTAAGAATGTTAAGCAGTAGTGCAAGTCAGGCTGGATGGTTTAAAAGATTAACTTCCCCCCTTGGAGTGTTCAGCAACCAAGGAGAAGTCTCTCCCAAGCCAAGTAATTTTATAATTAAGTGATAATTGTTTTTTGGGCAGGATTTTCTCCCACCTAAATAGCCCAGAGAAAGATAAACAGCTGCAAGAATCAATAAGCATCAAGGTCATGGGCTGTATTATTTACTGATTCTCTGCTATTTACCTCAAGCTTTCGTCTGTACAAGGAAAAATTGTGTCTACTTCACAGATGATTTAGAACGCACCTGGTTTGCGGTCATGGTTATTTGTTGTTGCCATCTTGGCACCTTTAAAGATGGAGCAGCACTTTGCCTCTCTAAGACAGCCTGCAGAATGGAAGGGCCTCCTGAGAAGGCTCATTCATGAACTGGAATGGTTGGGGGAAGCTCTGTCAGTTTACTGATCTGCAGAAACAATGAAGCTTGGTCAGGGTTTTGGAAAGTGTACATTGAGCCATGTATCCTCGTCCCTATAATAGCCCTTGTGGTATGGCCACAGATATTCCTAATATGTCTCTTCTCATGTCTTGGATTCTCCACTGTGTTGGGGACTCTTCTCTTTACCATCCATATAATCTCTCCTGCACTCGAATCTGTGACTTTACTGTAGAGAATCCTTCTGGACTTCCTGAGCCTATTCCAAGAGAGACGGGGGCATCAGTTTGCTTTCCCATAAGTTCTGAGTCCTCTAATAGACTTTTTCTCTCTACTCTTTTGAATCTAAAACTCTGCTAACCTCTGCCTTCTCCTTCAAACACTTGCCAGTACTGATTCACAGTGATCAAACCTTTTCTTTACCCTCAGTTTAAACATAGTTACTGGCATTAGATATGGTCTCCATTGAGTTCTAGCATAACTCTGTCTCTCCATTGTTGTGTTTCACATGTGAAATATCTCTTACCTGCTCCTGATTCTTGACCTTTGATTTCTAGCTGGTGGTTTTGTTTGGGTAGGTTATAGTAACTTTAGGAGGTGAAGTATCATTAGAAGAAGAGGGTCAATGGGACTGGGACTTGAAGTTATAATCCAGTCCTACTCTTTCCTTCTTGACTGGAAGCAATATGACTAGCATGTGGTAACATGCTGCTTCTGCCATGACTCTGCAATCATGATAGATTGGATCCTCTTAAAAGCATAAGCCAAAATAAACCTTTATTTCTTAAATTGCTTTTGTCAAGTACTTAATCACAGCAAAGAGAAAAAATAATTCATGCAAGAACATAATAGCATATATCATTCAGTCCCAGAAATTCTACCTCCCTGGGTCCTTTAGGCAGTCATTAGACAGAGTTCCTAAGCTATTTGGGATAACAAACTTGAAAAGCATTGTGATATCCATTGATTTCCTAACCAATAACAGATAATAATGAAGATTTTGGGTAGTGATGAAGATATCTAAAGAGTTACCTTGAATCTCTGAGAAAGACAGAGGCTCAGAGAATACGTCACTCAGTAGACTATTGCCATAAAATTCTAACTGAGCTTGTCTGAAAAGTGTCTTATTTGTTTCTGATTGAATTCCATACTTAGAGGAAGTCATTGTCTGCATGTGGAAAAATCACATTGAGTTTTTTTAAATGGTGTTAAAAACCTGATATGTTTGGAAATAGTTATCTACTTAGAAAAAAATATCAATAATTCCTCTAAACAAAGCTGTCCATTTCCGTGTATTATATACTATGAATCAATTTATGTTCAATCCATTTAAACAATTTGTTCATAAAATGCTATACATAGACTATCCATTTTGGTGGGTCTTTGTCTCTGGTAGACTGTTAGCATAACAGGACTGGAAAAATGTTTATTTTACATAGATCTATAGTTCATTTTCCTGTCTTCTACCTGCTCTAAATTAAATTTAAAATGCCTATATTTCAAATCAAGTGGACTTTAATTTAATGACCTTTAAGATCAAGTTGGTTGGTAACACTGAATTCATTAGCACATACCTAAAATTTAAATGGTGTCAAAGATTGGGCTAGAAAGCTACTTGAGATGATTTGGACAAAATATCTGTATACAAAAAAGATTTACCCTATCTGTTTGGAGGCTGGATATTTTGTTGATGAATGGATAAGCCCCTGGTTTCCTTTTCAGAGGCCTATTGCCTGCCCTTAGAGCTTAGGTGTTGTCAGGACTCTGTTTCCAAGACTAGATATCTGAACTAGTGTTCTGTTCTCTCAGTCCTCTCCAAGGATGGCTTTGAAGGTGTTCCTTGATCCCAGTTGAGGGTAGTAATCCCAATAATGCATTTATTATCTTTCTTTGTCTCCAGCAACTACTAATGGACTCAAAATCAATCTGTCGGGTTTCTTGATGACATTGGAGAAATTTTCACTAGTTTTTCAAGTGTCCATAGGAAACCAGACACAGTGATCAGTTTATTGTGAATTCTCTTGCTCCCTCTGTGCGTGTTTTCTGTGATTAAATGATGCCATCCTGGGGCTTGTTCTTGATAGGGCAGTTTATGAAG
Organism: Rattus rattus; assembly: GCF_011064425.1. Taxonomy (NCBI): domain Eukaryota; kingdom Metazoa; phylum Chordata; class Mammalia; order Rodentia; family Muridae; genus Rattus; species Rattus rattus. The sequence continues at coordinate 25,932,526 of NC_046161.1, read as the reverse complement.
CAGTGTTAGGAAGTAAAGTGTTAGGTCCCCATATAATCCTTAGCTTTTATTCTCCAAGCAGAGTCAAACCTAACTCAAGGAAGGTAACATGGTGATAAAACCAGCATCTGGAGAGAATTCTGGCTCCAGTCTGACATAGTATTTATCTTGAGAAAAGATTTTCCAGAAGTGAAAGTGTAGTGACTGGAAGATCCTATAGGCTGGCTGTTTACAAAGACTCAAATAACTAAGAATTTTATTCAGCTCTCTTGATGATTTCAAACTGGGATCCTTCAAAAGATCTTGATTGATCTAATTCTAGCACACATGGATTGTGGAACTGTAATGTCTTTTCACTGACTTCTGGGAAAAGAAGCCAGAGAAGAGCAAGAAAATGCTAGAAACAGAGGCAGATGAAGTTGGGTAGGGTAGGAAAAGAAAGGATGAATTTCCAAGGAAACTGGGCATGGGACTGGATGACTGAGTGCTCAGGTGAGCAGAGCAGAGTGAGCATGCTCGTCTATAACCTTCATCTTCTCTTTCAGGCACCAATAGAAGAATGGGGAGGTGAGGGGTTCATCCCAAGTTATACAACCTGGCATTGGCATCTATTTTTATACACTGTTATCTTTTAAACATGCTCAGAGATACAGTTAAAGCTCACATAGTAGAGTTCTTGTCTCGTGTACATGATGTTCTGGGTTCAATGCCCAGAAACAAACTATACACACACATATATATATATGTGTGTGTGTACGATGCTCAGACATCAGTTCCTATTAAGGTACAACTGGAAAGAATAGTCATAACATGCCATATGGGGAAGCAGGGCTGATGAAGTCAGCATACAATTAGATAAAAGGATAGGAGTTACACTCTCAAGGCGAAAAGTGGAAAACTGACAGAATCTGTTCCATGCAGAAGAAAAGTAACAGACATGTAACTACATCTAACTTTGTAGACTATTGTGGACTGAAGCAACAACCGAAGGAGGAAGAAAAAAAAAAACACAGGGAGACCCATGACATGCTAAAACAGAAAATTAAATGAAGACAAACAGCTACCAGGAATAGAAAAAGAGTGTTTGATTTTATCTAAGCTCAATAGGACTTAATTATGACCAGTAGGGATGCCAATAGAGTAATCCTGTAAGAAAATTAATTTTTATTGGGTTGCATTAAAAATGTGTAATTCCTTTGTCCTTGTAAATCCTGTTCTATTTTGGCTAACATTAACTTAGTGTCTTCAGCTTCCTGATAATTACTGTTTGTATGACACATATTTTAAAACATATCTGGGTCTTTGTACTTAGAGAAGACTTCTCGTAGACAAATATAATTGGTTCCTACTTCTGTGTTCAATCTGAATACTTCTTCCTTTCAATTGCTGTATTTAGGCCATTTACATTTAATGTAATTATTGTATGTTGGTTTGAGATCACCATCTTGCTATTTGTTTTCTGTTTGCCTCATGTGCTTTTAAATCTTATTTCATTATTATCTGTTCTTGTTTGCCTTTTTGTTGCTGTAATAAAATACTGACCAAAAGCAATTTGGGGCAGAAAAAGTTTATTTCATCTTATAAGTTACAGTCCATCTTCAAGGGAAGTCAAGGCAGGAATTTGAGGAAAGCAGAAACCATGGAAAAGTGTTACTTTTCTTATATTCTCCAGGCCAACTTGACTAGTGATGATACCACCCACAGTACACTGGAACCTCCTACATTAATTATCAATTACGAAAATGCACCTTAGGTTTCTTCACAGACCCATCTAATCTAAGTAATTCTTCAATTGAGGTTTCCTCTTCCCAAGGGACTCTGGATTGCATCATGTTGACAGTTGAAGTTATGGCATGTGCTGATTAGATTAGTTAAAGAATTTCCATGTTGACATTTCTGCCCATTATTGATTTCTTAGTTAAGCAATGCATTTTACTTTCTTTAAGTGGTCATTTTAAGGCTTATAATATGTACTTATCATAAACTGCCTTGGAATAGTAGTTTAGTATCTTATTTGTGACAAAATATCCCTAAATAGAATGCTTCTAATTTCTCTTAAATATTTGTGCTACTATGATCAAATGTTTTAATTATATATATATGATATATATGTGATATATATCATAAGTTCTCATTATATATTATTATTCTTTGCTTTGATAATTTAAGTTTATTTTATTTGTGTGTGCATGTACATGAGTCTCTTCTCTCCCACTCCCCCGTGTGTGTGTGTGTGTGTGTGTGTGTGTGTGTGTGTGTGTGTGTGTGTGTGGTGTTTGTGTGTGTATTCATGCCACAGAACATGTATGGAAGTCAGAGGACAAGTTACAATAGTTGATTCTCCTTTCACATATGGGTTTAAGGAATTGAATTTAGGTGTTCAAGATTGACAGCAGGCAACTTTACCTGATTAACCTCTCCATCTCACATTTATATTTTAAAGACAACTTTAAAAAGTAAATATTGATCTTTTAAAGTGCTCTGAATTTTTCTATATATATCCATGTTTCTGTCTGTTACTATTTTTTCTTTTGTTCCTGGTGCTAAAGTAATTTCTTTGAATATTTGTTGAGGAGTGATTTACTAGTTGTAAATTGTTTCTGCTTTGTTGTTTTGGAGGAAAGGGGGACATTTGTTTTGGCTTTAAGTGCTATTTTTGCCGAATATGGGATTTCTCCTTCAATGCCTCAAATATGCTTCTTGATATCAGCCTTGCAGTTTTATGTCTTGTTTTTAACTCTATCTATATATAATGTGACAGTTTTTCTTTTTGCTCCCAGTGATTTCTAGTGTTTTGTTTCTATCACTACTTTTGGGTCATTGATAATGATGTATCTTAGTGAGGTTTTCTTTATGTTTATTGTGATAGACTTCAGTGAGCTTATGGCCTCATTTCATTTGTTAATTTTTGGTTTCTGTCAAATTCTGGAAAATTAGGGCCACTCAATTTTAAAAATAGCCTGATATTTCATCTCTCCTCCACTCCTGCTCCCGCCTTCACACGTTAGAACACTTGCTGGTGCCTCCAAATCATATTACTTTCACTCGGTGCGCTTTATTTTGGATTGATCCTATTATTATGTCTTGATATTTACTTATCTTCTGTAGTGTCTAACTTGTTATTAGTTTTACTCCTTGAAACCCTCACTGTGTGTGTGTGTGTGTGTGTATATATATATATATATATATATATATGTATATATGTTCCTCATTTTTAGGACTGAAGATAGTATACTTTGGACTTCTCAGGTTAAACACGTCTCTGTTGCATAGTTTAGTACTCAATAAATGCTCGCTGAGATTTTTAAAGCCCCTTTCTAGGTCTCTAACTTCTGGAAATTCATTCTACAGCATCCAACTGTCTTGTGAATCTTTACTTCCATTTTTGTCTCTTTAATTCATAAATGCTGCCATGTTCTGTTAGAGTACCCATCTCACTACACAGTTTAGAAATGTTCACCAGTAATGTTCTCTTGTCTTGGTATTCTTCACATTCTCCTTTCTGTTGCACAGTGTCTTAAAAGAGTTGATTCAAATACTTTTCTGAGTCACTTAGTTGTTCGTTGTCAGTTAATCCCCATTTTGTTATCCATCATGGCGGGAAGATGCAGTCTTCCCAACTCTTCAAAGGGATCCTGTCCAAGTGACTCCATGTCACATCTTCACTCACACACTTTTGTTAGGTTAGCATGGAGTTCTAGGATAAAACACTTAATTATTCAGCCTCTAACCAACAGTTCACAGTAAATAAAGACATGCTAGTGAGTTTGGCAATCTCTGAACTATTTGGTAAAATGATTCTGCTCTTAGTCCAATGATACTTGACAAGGACTCACATAATAATAATCTTTACAACCTGAATTTATGCCCATTTAGTTCTATATTGTACTTATTTATTTTCACATTCACTCTATTTCTGAATCATAACAGGCATTTTGGAGGATAACTTCTGTAGAACAAAGGAGGCATCTTCTTGTGTAAGAGTTTTATGGGTGTGTGTAGACATTGCACCAAAGCTGGCTATGTGGCTACAGGACCTTGCCAATGAATAAAAGTACTGAGAGGCTATTCAAGTAGTTGGTGAAAGATCAAGTGTCTGCTCAGCATTAGGCTTTGATTCCTCACAGATGGATGGAGAATAGATAGAATTAGACATTGTTTGGATAGAAAGTTGATGATAAGAGGAATGGTGGGTCATCTGTGCCCTTCAGAAGGCAGCAGACAGGGCTGTGTTAGCAGGACATCTCAATAAGCCTTTACACATTGGTACACAGTCATATTTTAGTGTACTGAGGATTTTTGAAGTTTTGCATGCAGGTACTGTATTGACAACTGATACTGTCATTGTTTAATGTAGATGCCAAACAGAGTTCTTGTGCACAGAAGCCAGATATCAAGCTGCACAACCTAGAAGACATGGCTTCCGCATTGTCCTTGGGGTGACCCATATAATTAATTAGTAGTTTATAATACATAGACAAAAATAATAACTGTGTCTCTTCACAGTACTTTGAACTATATAGACATCAAGAGATCCTTGTTGTGGCAAGCAGGTCTATCTGGTAGTTGAATATGGCTCTATTTGAATAGCAGAATGTAATTTTAAGATATCACTCGGGGCTGGCATGCTCATATGCATATACACAGATTGTTTTTTCTTTTCCAATCAGATTAGGGCTCTCCGTACCTCAAAGGAAGCTACTATTGCAGAGCAAATTGACATCTGCGAGCTGAGACCAGCTGAAAAGTTATTTTGAATTAGTTTAGGTAAGGTCAAGATACAGGGAGACAGTCCTGATTGCAAGCATGGATTGGAGGCACATCATTAGGATAGATTGCTTTCACCACTCCTGCAGACAGGAGCACATCAAGAATGTGCAGAGCTGAAGTTCATCTTTTCAACTTCAAGAGTGCCTTTATCTAGCTCTGCTTTCGCAGAGACCTTGTTTTAAATTTATACTCTTTTTTTTCCCTCATTCTGAAAAAAAATATGTGCTCCTGTTTTGAGTTCATCTCAGTTCAAATTCTAAAAGAAAAGACACTTGTTCTGCTCTTGGTTTTGTTGTTGGAATGTAGACTATCTCAGCGTGTGATGCCATCGGGCTTTTAGTTGTGGGAGAACTGGCATTGAAATTGCTTTTCATTAATCCAAGAATATTTGAATGAGCCCATGATTCTGCTGGGTCATGAGGACACAGAGATGAACAAGACATACTAGGTCCTTATTTACATGGAGTTCACAGTCTGGTGACAGATATTAATTCAGAACCACACAAATGTATTCCTAAGGTCTTGGGGGGTACAGTCATCCTAAGGTGTTCAGAATGAATGTTAAGGGACCAATTTGGAAATTTGTGGCTAAGAAATGGAAGATAAGACCTTAGGAGGTGTCTTAGTTAACTTTCCTATTGTTAGGAAAAGACACGTTTGATGATTTGAATGAGAATGATCCAGGTGCCAAGGAGGGAGATTCAAGCAGGTCCCTTGGGGCTTGATAGCTAGTCAGCCTAACCCATTTGTTAAATTCCAACCCGATGAAAGACCCTATCTCAAAATCCAGGTGAATAGTACCTGAGAACTCACACACACACACACACACACACACACACACACACACACACACACACACACACACACACACATATACCCAAATTCACACAAGCACAAGCACATACCCTGAATTTCTAGTTCTGACTTTGAAACTTTATTTTTTATATAATTTCTTTGAATCCATAATTAAAACAAAAGCAAGAAGAGAATAAAGAACAGGTAAAAAAAACAATATCTGGTCCATTACTGTGCATTGGTAGAGGGTACTAGTTTTGAACTGACTCAATTATACAAGAACAGCTTTGACAGAAAGCCCTTAAGTTCATGGTTAGTGGTTATACTTGGATTCATTAGTATGTTTCCCTTTTTAGTCCTCTGTTATCTGTCTCTAATGCCATGGAAGGATGTAAAACACAAAGCTCTGTGGGAAAAAAAAACCCAAAAAACAGTAGACATCACTTTTGTTCATTTCTCTTCTGTGTGATCCTGGCGTGCCTGCAGGCGTCTGGTAATGAAGTTGGGGAATAGCTGATCTGGAATCGCCTCAGCTGCGGCAAGCTGGTGTGCTGATATATATGGACCCTGTCCCCATCAGACTAGCATCCTCTTATTCTTGTATAGACATAAGGTTTTCAGCACAAAAAGGGACACAAAGCCATTTGGGGCATGGTCATGATGGAATTGGTATACTGTCATTCTCACTGCAAAACTAGACCCAATTCCAGGGGTAGAGAATTGTCTTCTACAAAGTGGGCTTAAGTAGAGAAAGGAAAATAGCTCGGTGGGTTTGCCATCAACTGATTGGTCTCCGACCGTGTGCTCAAGTTTTTATGTAGGGTGAACTCAGATTTCAGACACTAGTAAATGACATTATGCCTTCAGGGCTATGGATGAAATACTGCTTCTCTCCTTCAAGGGACTAAAACAGACACCATTAACTGATTATTATACTCTCCTGATGAACTTGGATGGGACTTGAGAATCTTTCAGAATTGGATTTACTAATTGAAATCGATCACTCAATGTTGTTATTAAAGACAGTGGACAAGAAGCTCAAGAGCCACACAGTCCCTCTACAGGGCAGTGGACACATAGCATATGGCTAATGAGAGATGATCCTGCTATCTAGATCACTGATCTTGACTCTCTGTGTGTCACTATGGCCCCAAAACATGCCCTCGAACATCTGTATAACCCACTGAAATGCAGAGAAGACCCGGGCATTTGTTAAGCAAAGACCCATGCCTCCAGACACCAAAGACTGCATATGGGGTCCTCCAAACTCTGGGGGAAAGTACAGAATATTTCTTAGAGTGAAGATTAATGGGGATAATCAATGTGTTTATAATGATAGAAATCTGCAGTAAAGACAAAGAGGAAACCGGAATGCACTGGGTAGTACACTCGATCTGAATTCAGCACGTCGATCAAGTCATCTTTTAGACGCTCTCCCGTCATCCTGAAGACCAGAAGGCAAGGCACAAGCAACTAGAAGCTCTGGGAGAGGATGAAGACATCTCTAGTGTAGCCATAATGTCCTCACCTGCTGGGCGTAAGAACGGCTCTGCAGGATCAGAGGGCATGGCAGGCCAGCAGCAGAGAGCCGGGGAGAAGGGCTGCAGAGCTCCTGCCAAGGGGAAAAGCCTCACTCCCAGCCTTTTGCTGAGGTTTGCCTCTGTACAGGGACAAAAGCTTTCAAGGAATAATTATAGAACCCTGGGGACTTCAGAGAGCTAAAGCCACTCTGTGTTCTCCCTCTGGGGTGTCTCTGGCCCACATACCATGGTGGAATTTTCTCCACTCCAGTATGATTATAGCCCCATTCTACAGAGAGCTGGGAAATGTGAACTCAATTGTCGAGGCTCCCGTGGGGAGTCCTTTAGAGGACCAGTATATGTGAACTGTGACATGTGCCAGGCAAGGAGGTAAGGGCTTCATAAAGGGAATAGCTGGAAGGTGAGCACAGGCCTCAAAGGTAGGGGTGAAGAATTTGGTGACAAGGAAGCCTAGAGCAGCTGTCACTAGATCTCGGGCCTGCCATGGGTCTGAACTTTTGTTTGATGACTCTTGCCAGGGTCCCCCATGTATTTTGCTTAGCCACATAGACCTTGGCAGCTCCAATTGCAGGACTGGGTGTCTAAGGAAGAAGCCTGCTGGTCAGGAGGTGAGGCTTTGGACTCAGATGCCTGAAAACTTCTGTTAAGGGCAAGATGGGGAGGTTCACAGGCTGCCCGCAATTCCCAAAGGAAAACAGCAGCTCATCACAGCAGGCAGATAAAGGGGACCAGACCAGGTAGAGGATCTGAAGGTCCATTTGTATTGCCAGCTGAAGGCCTCATGGGAATCTCCCTAGGGCCACAGGCCTGCACACGTAGCCGGGACTCAAACAGGCCATGCCTCAGGACAATAATGAAGTTAAGAACATCAGCATTATAGACCCCAAGAAGAGGTTTATTGCAATCTACTCTCCAAGTGCCCCCTTTTCAGGTCCAACACAGAGCACCTAAACAGGAGAAACCTGAGGTCAAAGTCAGTTTGAGGATATCGTATGACAATTCTTTATTTTTCCCTTAGATGACAGAAGATTGAATTAACCCTTAACTCCACGCAGGCCTCAATCTCTGTCCATTCCCATAGCTCAATCAAAATGTTAGACACTGGAAGCAGAAGGCTGGGGACGGGAAGATAGAATTCTGGCTGATTTACATTTGATGGAGATTCTTACCAGTCTGTAGAGTGCTCTCCGTCTGCTAGCTCATCCTCCTCCCTGTGTTTATTTGGATTCAAGAATTCCAGAGCAGGGTATGATGGACTCAAAATGTTGCCTCTTTCATGTGCTAGCATTCTGAATCCGTTAGGTGTCATTCTCTCTTATTGGATGGGTCCAGAAGAACGTGAAATTGGCTGGAATTGCAAGATAGATTTGAGTCAGATACGTCAGAGGACTTCCTGACCTGAAGGGCACCGATGTGAGAGAATGAAGTTATTTCTGTCATATTCGCTTTTTGTCTCTATGCCTTTCCCTTGCTCTTTGGAGCATTTTTACCCTTTCTTCTCTATTTTGCTCATTGATTTTTAGCTAGTACTGAAAGAAGCTTCATTATCATGAACTTGCTCATGACGAGGAGGAAGGGAAATGGAGACTCTGTCCTCCTGTGGCTCCCAGGGAGCAGGGATGACAACCTTATGTTAAATTTATGTGTTCTCATTTTTGTGGAGTATGACTATATTTCTGTACATTTTATTTCACCCTTTAAACATTTATGCTCCCGTGTTATGATTAATTAAGTGTAGTAAAATGAAGTGTTTGCAAGTTTTTTTTTTCTTTTTAAGGGAGAGGAGGGAAAAAAATTCTCATTTCTCTGGAGCCTTTGTATTTCATATTCTTTTTATACTTGCCAGGCTCTATTTCTCCATGCTCTTGTCTTCTGTTTTCCACCTCTTTTTAGTCCTCTTATTTTGTTCCTGTAGGTCAGTCTTTTACTCCCAGATCCATTAAATCATTTGCTGAGGTAAAATGTCCTTTCAGCAACCTCAGAACCAGCTCCACCCTTTCCCTTCTTCAATGCTTTTTTCTCCTCCCCCTTCCTGTCCCTCCCATCTCTCCCTTCCCATCCTCTCTTTTTCCTTCCTTTTCATCCCCTTCTCATCCTTCCTTCCCATTCACTCTTCCCCTTGCTACCACCTCCTCCCTCCTTCTCCTTCCTTTTCCTCCCTTCCTCCTTCCTTCCCAACCCTCTTTCTCCCTTCCCATCCCCTCCAAATCCTCCCTCCCATCCTCTCCTCATCCCTTCCCATCCCTCCTTGTCCCTTCCCATCTCCCCTTCCAGTCCCCTCCTCCTTTCTTCTCCTCTCCTCCTCCCTCTTTCTCCTTGCCATTGTTTTCTTCTTCTCTTCCTTCTCTTCTTCATTTTCTTGATTTGTACCACCTCCTTTCATTTCTCCATTATATCAGATCTTTCCAAAAACATATTCTGAAATGAAAACAAAAATGACCAACAGATCTTATCTATTATGTTCTGAGCCAAGGGAATCTGGAGGACCCTAGGGGCTTTCACCAGCCTTGCACCCACCCACCTTGGGGCAAGGCTAGGCCTAGTTCCATTCTCCACCCACAGTTCTAGGGAGGAGAAGGAACTTTCTTGAAAAACCGCAGAATGTACTGACTGATAGTCACCTGATCTTCTGGTCCCAGATAGAGTTTGAATGCATGTCATAATCTGCCCATGGTTGCTAACCAATAGATTCAAGGGTCAATATGCTTAGCCAAAAAGTTTGAACTGTAACCTTGCTGATATCACCTGTACCCCTGAAAAGTATAAAGACTGCTTGTTATAGCTATTTGGGGTCACTTGCCAAAAGGGACTGATGGAAGGTCGACCCTGATATGCTGGAAAATAAACCTCTTGCATTTGCATTGAACTACGGTATCATGTCTCAGTTTTAGGGTGGGGGAGTTGGTGGCTCCCAGTAGTTAAGACTCATTTTGAGTCTTATAAATCCTGTGGAAGTAACAGGATTTCCTTTGGACTGGAGTACCTAACAAGAAGTGTTTTGGGGTCATCTCTAATCTATAGGCAGGTGTGTTACACTCTCTCTCTCTCTCTCTCTCTCTCTCTCTCTCTCTCTCTCTCTCTGTCTCTCTCTCTGTGTGTGTGTGTCTGTGTGTATGTGTGTCTGTGTGCATGTCTGTGTGTGCCAGTGCAGTAAGTATATTTGTGGGGTGTGTGTGTGTGTGTGCGTGTGTATGTATGTATGTATGCATGTGCAGGTAAAAATGATTATGAGCATGTGGGTGGTGGCCAGAAGACACCATGGATTCAAGGACTATTTTTTTTCCTTTTGGTGCCATCTATTCTGGTGTCTGTTTGCCTGTTTGAAGACAGTGTCTCTTAGCCTGGAGCTTTCCATCTAGGTTAGGCTGGTTGCCCTGTATTCACCTGCTACTGCTCTGCCTCCCCGTGCTGGCATGACAAGCATGCTGCTGCGTGCACATTGCTTTTCACATGGATTTTAATAATCATGCTCAGGTTCTAGATCCAGACCAGTTTTTTTTGAAGCAATTAGGAGTTCTAGCAAAATTGACTCCAACTGATTAATTCCTCAAACCCTCCCCTCCTCCAACCTCCATCTGTTGGAAGAAAGACTGGGCAAGGCCTCTTTTAGAGATGCCTTGATACATGGTTTAGTTGATCTAGTGAAGGATTTAGGAAAGGACTTCAAGGTCCTACTGAACAAGGTGTTCAAGGATTCTCCAACTTGAAAGAACATAAGGCTTGCCTGTGGACTCCCGGCAATCTCTGTGGTGGTTATTTTTCATTCAGGTTGACACAAGTTAGGGTCATCTGGGAAAAGAAAACCTCAGTGGAGAAAGTACCCCATCAGACTGACATGTAAGCAAGTCGGTGGGGGCGCTTTCTTAATAATTAATATGGGAGGGACCAGCCACTCTGGGTGTTGCCAGGCCTGGGCAGGCAGTCCTGGGTATGATAAAAACAACAACAACAACAGCAGCAGCAGCAACATCAACAACAACAACAACAACAACAACAACCAATCTGAGTGAGCCATGGTGAGAAAACCAGCTAACATCATTTCTCCATTGTCTGCTTCAGTTCCTGCTTGCCTCTTTCTGCTTCAACTCATGCCTCGACTTCCCTCTATGATAGATTGACTGAATGTGCAAGCCAAATAACACCCTCCCTTTCCCCCCCAAGTTGCTTTATGTCAGGTGCTTATCATATCAATAGAGTGCAAAGTAGGACAACCTCTAAAGATCCCAGTTCTGGGGAACAATGTTCCCATGCAATGTTGAAGAAGTAGGTGGTCCTTGGCCTTCACATTCCTAGACATATTGTTTTAATGATTGGACATTTCCTTTGTTCTTGAGATAGGTAGGAAGAAGATTATGGGCCCTCATCTATATCTGGCAACTACTTGAGTACTCATTGTACGCATATGCTGGTGTGAGTACAGAGAGGCCAGAAACAGAAACCCAGTCCCAGCTCAGCAGTTCTCCATCTGACTTTGTTCCTTTCAGTTTCCAAAACTGTGATAATTTATCCATGCCATAGTATGAATGGGCACTCTACTCTCCCAACTACTTTTTTAGGTCTCCTATAATGGGTACTGAACCACAGAATAAACACAAAACTAAATGAAGACGACAAAGAGGTGACTGTGTGGGAATAGGGATAGTAGTGGGCACAGGAATAGCTGAATGAAGGTCGAGACTCTGGACGAATGTTCAACCCAGAAATGTCCTGCAGTTGCCTGGGAAGGTTGTTCAGCACATCTCATAGCATGGCCTTTCTTCTAACGTTCTTTGAAAATAGGAATGGCATCAGGCCTCCCTCTTGCCTTTGATCAGAAATGGTGTTTGTATGCTTGCCATACTGCTTCTGAGCACAGCTGGGATCTCAGAGCCCAGCCCTGAAGTTGCAAGTGAACCCCTAGGTCCCTGCACAGCTCCCACTGGGAGCCTTCCCTTCTGTTGCTTTTACAGCTTCCCGGCAGCCATTCTGATCGCACGGGATCTGCTTCAAGTCTTCCTCTCTTAATTATCGTCTCCTCTGCGGAGATTAGGGAAATGTCCTTGCTGAGGGTCTCCAGGAGGATATTTTTCCTTCCCTTTGTTTCACCTGCAAACTATGTGTAGTCAGCCTGGAGCAAGGCTGGTGAGAAGCTTTGAAGCCCTGCACATTCCTGAGAGCCGAGGCTGTGATAACACCAACTCTGCTGGGCTCGCATTTCCTGCTTTGTGCAGCTACCAGGCAATGGCATAGAGCCTGGGAGGTGTGTGTGTGTGTGTGTGTGTGTGTGTGTGTGTGTGTGTGTGTGTGTGTGTGTGTATACACACATGTAGGGAGCTTTGAAATAAACATTTCATTTTTAAAAAGTGATTTCTGTACAGGTCTTTTTCAGATCACCTTTTAAAAATAATTGGAGAGCAACGTATTCCAGATCCTTCATGTTAGAGGCCATTTTAGAATTTTATGTATTTAGATTGGCATTCGGTATAAGTCAGCTTGACTCTCTCTGTGTGTGAGTGTATAAGTGTGTGTGTGGGGTTCGTGTGGTCACAACTCATCCCTGAACCAGTGGGTAGTATAGATTGAACCCCAGAATAGTCAAAGAAACTTAGTGCATATGGTTTTTAATGTTAAAGGATGGTGGACCTGAAAAATCCTGTCCATGTATTTCAGGTTAGAAAAATGCTGGTCCTGATGGATAAAAATAATAGCTCTCTACTTGAGTGTAACTAAGAGCAAGACCCAGAAAAAGTAGATCCCGGAAAGATGGGTGATGCAGGTACCTACACATGGCCCGCTGAGTTAATTTATTGTGTGTTGAACTGCAAATTCCATGGAAATTGGAAGTTGTTTTGTGTGACATTGTAGTGATTCCACCGGGACCAAACAGGAGTCATAGTGGGTACAAGTAAGATTGGCAGATGGTAGGAATTAGTAACAGATCCACTCATTCATTAGTGTCCACGCATTTGAAAACACACACACACACACACACACACACACACACACACACACACACACACACACAGTGCCTATTAGGCACATTTCCTAGTACAAGGGTAGAGGAAGGAATTTTTCTGTACTAGGCTTTTGATTGATTCACCGATTGTCACAGTGATATAGTGATATGTTAATTTTCCTCTCAATATCCCAATGATGAAATAAAACCTTGGAGATGTTAGATGAGTGACCAAAGCTCATACAAATGACTGTATCATTGCATGGGTTCCATATCTCCCTGACAATGAAGCCTGTACTTACTGCTGCCTGCCCTCTATGCCAGGGTTAGCCTCATGCTTTTACCAGATGTTGTTCAAGCTTCTCAGAGCTGAACACAAAGCACAGCCAAGGTGAGGTGTGCATCATCTATTGTCCAGTCTGACTGGTAGGTCCAACTTAGATTCCACCCGCCCCCCATTGTAAAGCCAGGAAGTGGTTCTATCTGCTCATCGCCATCAGTGATTCTGGCATCCAGAGTTCTAGTCTCTTACCCCTGTGTGCATCCAATGTGACTCTTACTTTCAACTTTGTTGTGGGTGTGTCCTCACTGTCCCCTACCACCTCCATCAATCATGCCCACTTCTGACTATGGCCAGCTTGTACCTCCTGTGCAGTCCATAATCTGCCTGGCATATACAAGGATTGGGGCTCTACATGGCCTCCCCAACTCCAAGTATGTGTTCAAAAGGTAACAGCTGTCACCACTTATCACCTGACAAAAAGTCTTTGGGAAAAAAAAATAAATTAAACCCAGACTTGAGGGGGAAAAAAAAACCAGCACCCCTTTCCTCCAAGTTAATTAATTTGAGCGCTATTTTCAGGGAAAAGCGTTTCTTAAATCCCTATCGCTGAAAGCAATTTTCTTGCCACAATCACTCAGTGTTCCTGACGGAAAAGAGCATAATCACTGCTTGACAGAAGGTGACTGGCAGAAGGAAGGCTAAGGGGAAACATTTCCAGCCACTGGAGGGGCTGAGGATCTTTCAAGGAGAGCTCCACCGGCCCCAGGGAAGTTTGCTCTGGGGTGCACAGTTTCCTGCAGACAAAATGTCACTGGGTTATTCATGACTCTCTCTCTCTGTGTCTCTCTTTCTCTCTCTCTCTCTCTCTCTCTCTCTCTCTCTCTCTCTCTCTCTCTCTCTGTTTGTGTGTGGGGTACCTATGTGTATACTTCGGAATGTTTGATTGTACAAGCGATGTGCTCCTAAAGGAGAACTAAGTCTATTCTTTGCAACCACAGCTAACTTGACTGGGCCTCATACATATGCTGGCACAGAATGACTACTGGGCTGCTGATCTGGGAGAGCGCCACATCTCATTTGCCTGTTTTCTGCCTGTGCATCCTTTAAAGTCCCAAAGCTCCTGGGCTTAGTGGGGTGGTGGAAAATATGGTTATTAGTGGGGAGTTATTATAGAGCCTTTTCTGTACCTAGACACGAAAATCAAGTACAGTATCTATGACGAGGTGATGGTGGGTGGAGCTGGAGAGGTGGCTCCATCATAAAGTGCTTGCTACACAGTATGATAACGTGAGTCTGGGTGCTTGGTATTCACATAAAACACTAGATAGTGCATGCGGATAAACATAGCACTGGGAAGGCAGAGGAAGGAGGATTTCTGGCGCTTGTTGGCTGGCCACCCTAATCTACTTCAAGAGCTCCAGGTTCAGTTGGTTCACAGAGAGACCCTTGTCTCAAAAATATAGAATAGAGAGCAATTGAGGAAGACATGGAACATTGATCTCTGGCTTCTGCATGCATATATATATACACACATATATACATTATATCTACATACATGTGTACACATGAACACATATTCTCCAATTGCGTGTGTGTGTGTGTGTGTGTGTGTATTATAGTTATAGCATGGAAGAACACGCCAGTTCTTTTCTTCTTAAAGACAGCCAGAGAACCATCTAAGCACCAGTGCCCTTAGCCATTAAGAGTGAACCCAGCTCCCATTCATCAAGCAACCAGGCACGAGACATGGCACTTTATGTGCTGCGTACATTATTTCTTGAAATCCTGTCAGCAACTCTAGAAAACTGCTTTTATAAAATCACTTATTTTCAGACAAGGAAACTGAGGCCGAGGTAATAGACTCACTCAATCTCCACCCAGAGCCAGGCATTGAACCCCAGTCTAAGTAAAGGTCAAAACTGCACCGTTAATTCATACACTTTAGCCTGTTACTCCACTATGCCTGATGTAGGAAGAGCTCTGACCCTGGAAGGACTGTAGATAAAGGACTACTTTGCTCTGTGGTTAAAGAATTTTTAGACTTGGGACAGAGCAAGAAATTGTCACTCCCTAGCCAGAGGGACAGAATCCACTCCTCAGGAGGAAGAGCTATTGGGGGAACTTGGATCACCAAGGAGACATCCCTGGACTGACCTGTGCAGCAAGTTGAAAAGCTGCAACCTTGGCACACACCAGTTTCGCCAAGCCCGGCGTTTGCCAGCATCATCTTTGAGCTTTGAGCTTTGAATGATTCTTGAGTAAATTGAGGATAAAACACTTGCCTCTCAGGATTTTTTTTGAGCATTAAATGAGAAAATATGTTTAATGGTTTAACACAGTGCTGAGTTTGAAGAAGGGCCCCAGCACGGATAGCTCTTAGTAATAATTGTTTCCTCTTCCAAGCGGCATGCAGTAAACCTGTGTGACTCCTGTGCACATCAGTGCCTGTGAACATCAGGGCTTTATGCTGAACTCCTGTGCCTTGACCTACTCTGGGCTCTGATCCTCCCTGCCTCATAATACTAGCCGTCCTGCTTGCCTGCTCTGAGACTCGATTTTGATTTTCGAAACGAGAAATACATAGACCGCACCTGCTGCAGTGAGTAAAAGGGCTGAAGAAAACACGAAACTGCGGGGCTTCTGTGACAGATGTGGTTGATCTTGTTGTTACTATTGCATGGCTAACATCTCGCACCCTGTAGGGCAGTCCCAAGTTCCTGAGAAATCCAGGCTGCGCAGTCTCCTCCTTGCCTGGAGATGAGAATTGTAACGCAATTCCTAGTTCATTAGAGGAGGTGGTGTACAGCTAAATGAGTCCCCCAGGACGCGGGGACAGTTCTAAAAGCTGTTTTAAGTCAATCTGCGAAGTACAAAGCAAGGGCAGAGAACAATCCTTTCCTCGGGCCTCTTTTATGCTCGCATTTTAGCTTTGGACTGAGCCTAACCTCCATCTCAGGGGAAGACTCTTTGCATGCTGTACAGAAGCAGAAGCTGAACTAGGGTCCTGATCCTTCACTTGAACAGGATCTGCTAAGAGTATAGGCTGTGTTCTCTCTCCGTGAGCAGAGCTTTAGAAAATCTCAGCCTTTCTCCAGTTTTTTTCTGTCGCCTCCAATTAAAAATATCCCGTAGTTGTTTCTGCTATTATTACTATTATTGTTGCTATTTCTTGTCTGTATGACCGATAAGCGTGTGTTTGGGGACGCACACCATATGGCGCGCACACCATGCATATTTGCATATGGAGCCCAGAGGACTCCTTTATGGAGTCGGTTCTCTCTCTCCACCTTTGGGTTTCAGGTGTCACACTCAGGTGCTCAGGCTTGTGTGACAAGTATCTTTATGCACTGAGCCATTTTGCTGGCCCTCATTCTGTTTTTTTTTTCCTGTCCAACTTTTTATATATTTCTCTTCAACCAATCAATACATCTACAGACATCTGTCCACTTCAGTGCCTCCAGACCTGCTTGGTTGTTAAAAAACAAACAAAACACTTTGGAGTTTTTAAAAATTCTTCCACTTGAGACTCATTTTAACCCAAACACGGAAGAAGGTGTAGGATATGTAAGGAAAGTACTTGGTACAGATTATTATTATTTTTCTTTTAAGTTTTGCAGGTAACTCGAAATCTTAAGTTGAAAATTGCTATCCTAATTATTACTATATATCTCACATAAAAACACTTCCTTTTTAAAATTTTAAATCCCTGAATTTTATTTTACTTTTCTGTTCTTGAAATTATTTTCTGTTTCCTCCCTTTCTGCTTCTCCCAACTCCACAACACCTCCTCCCCATCAGGATCCGACACCTTTCTGTCTCTCGTTAGAATATAAACAGGCTTCTAAGGGATAATCATAAAATAAGATGAACTAAAATAAAGCAAAACCTAACACATTGAAATAGAGAAAAAAAGAGAGAGAAAGAGAAGAGCCCAAGAGAAGGCACAGAAGAAACAGAGCCACTGTTTGCATAGTCAGAAATCCCATAGAAGCATTAAACTAGAATCCATACTATGTATGCAAAGGACCGTATAGTAAAATAGAGAGAAAATAAAAATACATGTAATAAAATTAAAATGAATAATATAAGATAAAATTTAAAAAAAAACTGGCATTAGGAGACAAGGAAATTTCAAACATGCCATTGAGTTTGCTGTTGGCCATCTATAGCTGGTCATGCAGCCTACTCTTGAGAGTGGTTTGTTTCCCTGGTGAAACTCCCCTGGAGGAGACTAAATTCCCATTCACAAGTGATTATCAATTGGAAATAGCTTCAGATTAGGGATGAGGATGTATCCATGGCGATAACTTTGGGTTAGGGATGAGGATCTATCTACTTCTCTTTTCAGGTCTAGGACACCATGTGGTGCAGATGTGTGCTGGCCCCGTGCATGCTGCCTCAGTCTCTATGAGTTCATAGGATCTTATATCAAGTTGATTTATAGGGTTGCGTTTTCTTGGTGTCCTTCTCTGACTCTTAAACTCTTTCAACCTCTTTTTCCATGGGGGTCTCTGAACTCTGAGGGGAGGAATTTGATGGAAGCCTCTAGTTTTGGGTTGAGTGTTCCCAGGTATCACTCCCTGCACAGTATCTAGTGATGGGTCTCTGTGTTTGTTTCCATGTTTTGCAAGATGATGATGACTGAATAAGACACTGATCTATGATTATAGCAGAATGTCATCAGGAGTAATATTTCGTTTTAGGAAAGTAGTATTTGGTTTTACCCTGGAGCCCTGGGCTATCTAGTTAGTCTCCTAAGCATTGCCAAATACAGGTTCCATTTTCTGAAGCGGGCTTTAAGTCAAATCAGATCTTGGTTGGTTACCCCTGCAAGCTTTCTATCACTAATGTGTTAGCATATCTTGCAGTCAGGGCACCAGTGTGGATGGTGCTTATGTTTCTCCTTTGGCAGCATGCAGAGTCTCGTCCTGTACAAAAGATACTGGCATCTAGGTGTGAAGGCTTTATGTAAGAGACAGCCTGACTTCTCCACATTCAGTGAGATGTGTGAGTATTGGCTTCATCAATGGGGCCTTGCCATAAGTTTGTGGAGAGCAATCTATAGTCTTGGCAAAAGCCCGCATTGCTCAAGAGTTCTTGCCAGACCCCTTTGTCCCACATCTTAGTTAGATGTAAGCCAGTCATGTACTGGTAGTTTCATTTGGTAAACATAGATGGCCAATCGGGACTCTGTCACACCTATTATCTAAAACTTTTATTTAAACTGTATGTGTTTATACAAGCACATATTTTAGGAAGTTTCAACTGTATTTCGTCTCCTTACTACCTCTCAGAGGGCCATTAATTTTAGCTCTTTCTCCTCATATTCTCTCCCTTGTCCCCATCCTCTCTCCCATTCTCCTCTTGATTCTCCTCTTTCGGCCCTCTCTCTATTCCTCCATAAATAATTATTCCAGTGTCCTTTCCTAGTGAGATCCATCTGCTGTTCCCCCTCCAGTTCCTCACCTATACCTAACCCTGTGATTCTGTGGATTGTAGCTCCATTATCATTGATTTAACAGCTAATACCCACATGTAAGTGAATACGCACCACGTATGTCTTTCTGTAACCTCACTCATGATGTTAAATATTTAACTTCAAATTTCATGATTTCACTTGTTTTGATGGCTGAGGAATATTCCATTGTGTATATTCGTTTTCTTTGTTCATTCATCTGTTGAGGGGCACCCAGATTGTTCCCAATTCCTGGCCATTATGAATAGAGCAACAGTGAACATAGTTGAGCAAGTGACTCTGTGGGAGACTGAAGTGACCTTTGGGTATATACCCAAGAAAGGGAATGGGTGAATTTTGAGGTAGATAGAATCCTGTGGAACTGCAACACTGATTTCCACTGTGGCTGTAAGGCATTTCCATTCTAAACAGCAATGGACAAGTGTTTCCCTTACTCTACATCCTTGCCAGCATGAGCATCCGTTTGTTCTTTGTCTTGGACCTTGGCCATTCTGCCAGGTGTAAAATGATATTTCAAAGTAGTTTTGATTTGCATTTTCCTGATGACTAAGATGTTGAACATTTCTTTAAGTGTTTCTATGTCACTTGAGTTTCCTGTCTTGAGAAAAAATTTGTTAGATTTGCACTCTGTTTTTTAATTGGGTTATATGGGCTTTTTATATATCTAGGCTTTTGAGTTCTTTCTATACTTTGGACATTAACCCTTTCCTGGACATGGAATTAGTGAAAACTTTTTCCCATTCTGTAGGCTGCTGGGTTGTCCAAATGATGGTGTTCTTTGCTGTAGAGGAAGAAATTTTTGAGTTCTGTGAGGTCACACTTAGTATCTTAGTGCCTGTGTTATTGGTGTTCTGTTCTGAAAGCCTTTTTCTGGGCCATGGAGCTCAAGTTTGTTCCTCACCTTTTCTTCTTTCAGGTTCAGTTTATCTAGTTTTATGGTGAGGTCTTTGGGTCTATTTAGAGATGAATTTTGTGCAGGATGATAGGTATGGATTTATTTGGATTTTTCTATATTCAGCAGTTTAGTTTGACAAGCACCATTTGACGGAGTTGCTTTCTTTTTCCACTGATATTTCTGGCTTCTTTATAAAAACAAATCAGGTCCATAAATGCAGGAACTTTTTTCTGGGTCTTAAATTCTTTTCTACTGATCAATGTATCTATTTTTATACCAATATCATGCTGTTTTTATTACTACAGCTTGGTATTCAACTTGAAATTGGGGATAGTGGTACTTCCAGCAGTTCCTTTATTATTCAGGATTACTTTTTAGCTATTTTGGGGTTTTTTGGGTGTGTGTTTCTATATGAAGCTGAAAATTGTCCTTTTATGATTTGTAAAGAAGGGTGTTGGAATTTTGATGGGTATTTTATTGAATCTGATGATTGCTTTTGATAGGATGGCCGTGAATGTGTGTGTGTGTGTGTGTGTGTGTGTGCGTGCGTGCGTGCGTGTGTGTGTGTGTGTGTGTGTGTGTGTGTGTGTGTGTGTTTGCTATATTAATCCCACTGATCCATGAGCATGGGGATTTTTATTTTCAACGTCTGATATCTCTTCAATTTCTTTCTTCACTGCCTTAAAGTTTTTATCATACCAGTCTTTCACTAGCGTGGTTAAAGTTATCCCAAGATATTTTATGTTTTTTCAGGATTTTGTAAAAAGTGTTCTTTTCTTGATTTCTTTCTCAGACTATTTGTCCTTTGTATATAGAAGGCCTACTGATTTTCCTGGGTTAATTGTGTACCTTGATGCTTTGCTGAAAATGTTTATCAGCTGTGGAAATTTCCCAGAGAAATTTTTAGGGTCACGTTCATATTCTAGTATATCATCTGTAAATAAAAAACTTTGACTTCTTTCTTTCTAATTTGTAACCCCTTGCTCCCCATTCTTTGTCTTATTGCTTTAGCTAAAACTTCAAATATTGAGTAGATACAGAGAGAGTGGAATCTCCTACCTTGATCCTGATTTTAGTGGAATTCTTTGCGTTCCTCTTCTAAAAGTTGATGTTGGAGATAGGCTTGTTGTTAACAGCCCTTCTTATGTTGAGGCATATCCCATATTTCACTAATCTCTCTAGGACTTTCATCATGAAGGGGATTTTGTCATGGGTTTTTCTTCCCCTAATGAGATGATCATAGCTGCTTGTTTGTTTTTCTTTTGATGTTTATAAGGTGATTACATTTATCAATTTATATCTGAATCATCCCTGCATCTCTAGGATGAAGCCTACTTGATCATGGAGGATGACCTTTTTGATGTTTCCTGGATTTGGTTTGCAAGTATTTGTATCTATGTTCATAAGAGAGATTGGTACTTAATTCTTTTCCCTTTTTTAGTCTGTATATGGTTTGGGTGTCAGGGTTACTGTGGAATGCATTCAATGTTCTTCTCTTTTTATTTTGTGGAATAATTTGAAGCATATTAGCAAAATTTGAGGAGTATTGATGTTAGCTCTTCTTTGGAAGTCTGGTAAAATTCTGCTATAAAACCATTTGGCTCTGGCTCTTTGTTTGGGAGATTGTAATTGTGATTTTTATTTTACTGGGTTTTATAGGTCTGTTTAAATCGTTTATCTGGGTTTGAACTGACTTTGGAGAATGCTATAAAGAGAGAAAATTACCCACTTCTTTTAGATTTTTTTTCCAATTTGGTGGAGTATATAGAGTATGTCCTTATGATCCCTTAGATTTCCTTGATGTCTATTATGTACCCCTTTCATTTCTAATTTTGTTAATTTGGATATTCTCTCCCTCTGCCTTTTGGTTAATTTGGATATGGGTTTCTTAACCTTATTGATTATCTCAAGAAACCAACTCATTGTTTCATTGAGCCTTGTGTTTTCTTTTCCTATTTTATTGATTTCAGGCCTGAGCTTATTTCTTGCTGTCCACTCCTTTGGGGTATGATTTCTTCTTTTATGTTCCAGAGCTTTCAGGTGTGCCTTAAGTTACTAGTATGAGATCTCTCCAATGTTTTAGGTATTGACACTTAGTACTGCGAACTTGTCCATTAGAGCTGCCTTTGTTGTGTTCCTTAAATTTGGGCATGCTGTATAGGCATATTCATTAGTTTTATAAAATTTTTAATTTCGTCCTCAATTTCTGTTCTGTCCTACTTTTTATTCAGTACCGAATTGGTCAGTTTCCCTGAGTTTGTAAGCTTTCAGTTGCTTCTGTGGTTGTTGCTACCTAGTTCTAATCTGTGGTGGTCTAATAGGATGAGGAGTGTTGTTTCCAATTGCTTGTATTTGTTGAGACTTGCTTTGTATTCAAGTATGTGATGAATTTTGGAGGAAGTCCCATGAGGTGCTGAAAAGAATATATATATTCTTTTGTGCTTTGGTGAAATGTTTTGTAAAATTCTGTTAGGTCCATTTGGTTTATAATGTCAGTTAGCTCCAGTATTTCTCTGTTTATTTTCTGTCTGGATGACCTGTCTATTGGTAATATTTGGGTATTGAAGTTTCCCATCATCAGTGTGGTGTGTGAGGGTCAATGTGTGATTTAAGCTGTGGTACTGATTCTTTGATTAACTTGGGTGTCTATGTGTTTGGTGCATAGATGCTAAGAACTGCAATGTCTTCTTAGTGGATTTTTCTTTCAGTGATTAGTTTGGTTTAAACTCTATATTGTTAGATATTAAAATGGCCACACCAGCTTGTTTCTTAAACCAGAATATCTTTCCTATACCTTTACTCCTCAGAAAATCTTTTTCTATTTATATACTCTGAGGTGATGTGTTTCTTGGGTGCCCCAGTGTCAGACTTATCCATCCTGTTAATCTGTGTCTTTGTATTGGGGAAGTGAGGCCACTGATGTTAAGAAATATCAATGAGCAGTGTTGTTGATTCCTGCTACATTGTGGTGCTGTGGTGGTGGTGGTCGTAGTTGTGTGTGTGTGTGTGTGTGTGTGTTCTCCTTTTTGATTTGCTGGTCTGAGAATATTTATTCCTTGTGTTTTCTTGGGTGTGGTTAACTTCTTTAGGTTGGAGTTTTCCTTCTAGTACTTTCTGTAGGACTGGATTTGTAAATAGATTTTTCTTAAATTTGGTTATATTGTCGAATGCCTTATTTTTTCTATCTATTGTGATTGAAAATTTTGTTTGATATAGTAATCTGGGCTGGCATTGCTGACCTCTTAGGGTGTTTAGAACATCTCTCCAGCCCCTTCTGGATTTTAGAGTCTCTGTTGAGAAGTCATGTGTTATTCTAATACTTCTGACTTTGTATGTTAGTTGATCCATTGTACCTTTTAATATTCTTTTTTGTTCTGTGCTTTTAATGTTTTGATTATTATATACCTGGGTGAAATTTTTCTGGTCCATTCAATTTTGTGTTCTGTATGTTTTTTTGTACACTCTTTATGTCAGGAAATTTATTTTCTCCATAATTTTGTTGAAAATATTTTTCTGAGCCTTTTACCTGTTTTTTTTCTTTCCTTACTATCTATTATTTTTAGATGTGATCTTTTTTATAGTGTTCTAGATTTCCAGGTTACTTTTTTTTAGGTTTAACAGGTATCCCTTTCTTCCATCATGTCTTCAATGCCTGTGATTCTGTATTCTACTTCTTATATTCTGTTGGTGAGGCTCGCCTCTGAGATTCCTGTTTGAGTTACTAAATGTTTCATTTTTGGTTTTCTTCAGGTTGGATTTTTTTATTGATTCTATTTCTATGTTCAGACCCTGAACTGTTTAATTCATTCCCTTCCACTCTTTGTGTTTTCACAGATTTCTCTAATGGATTTATTCATTTACTTTTAGGCCCTTTATCATATTCCTAGAGGCTACTTTAATTTCTTTGTATTGTGCATTAACTATGTTGCAATATTCATGGATTACTGTAGTACGGTTGGTGGGCTCCAGTGTAGACTCGTCCTTGCTATTATGGCTTGTTTTAACACTAACATCAAGGTATCTGGGTTTGGGAAGATTGTAATTCTAGGTGCTGATATCTGGCATTGTCTTTGTTGGGTAGATGTTTTGTTTGTTGGTTTCTGTTGCTTTCTCTGATTTTTAGGAGAGTGTGGTGGAATCCTGCTACCCTGATAGGCATGGCCATTGGGGATTCTAGATGAAATGTGTTTATAAGTATTAGGTGCTGACATTTAGAAATGGAAATGGGCTGGGTGTGGGGAACTGAGGGGTCCATAGGAGGGAGGAAGGAAGGATGTTCCACCAGGATCTTCTTAGTCCCCTGGGAGTTTGGGTAGAGAATGAGGAGAGGCAATAACAGGTAGTCTGCTACAGAGCTGGGGATGGGGCTGAGGGAGTGGATATGGAGGTAGGGAAGATCTGAAGTGAGCCTACCTGATCTGCTGGCCTACTTGTTACTCTGGCAGACTTGGCTGGTGTGTTCCCAGAGGATGCCTGCTGTAGCTAGGGGCTGTGATGACAGGATGGATGAGGAGGAAGGTTGGAGGAAAAGATCTATATAATTAGCTGCAAATGGGGGGCAGAGAGGAGAGGGGAGCTGCAGGTGCTCTGCTACAGAGCTGGGAATGAGACTGCAGGGACTGGATTTGGAAGAGAGGAGGGAGAAGTAAAGATCTGCAGGGAGCCTGCCTGTTTTCCTGGCCCATGTAGCAGGTGTGTTCTCTGGGAATCCCTGCTGGTGCTGGAGGCCAAGATAATAAGATGAGTGTGGATGGCGGTGGTGGTGAAGTTGGAGGAGAAGGTCTATGTGATCTGTTGAGGATGAGGTTCAGAGAGGAAGGGAAGACCCCAGAAAGTGGTCTCCTAGAGCTGGGGATAAAGCCTGAAAGATTGGACTTGGAGGAATAGAGAGGTGAAGATCTGCAATTAGCCTATTTGCTTCCCTGGTGGACTGTGAAATTCAACAAAACAACTTCGTGTACACAAGTAAGAGTGCCACTTAACATGTATAAGATTACTATTTTGCATGTTAACCATGTTGCCATGTGAACCGTGTAACAAATGTGTGCTATAAAACATGTAACTGCTATAGTCAACACACATGACATGTAGCATTGATATATGTGTGGATTAAGAAATGCATACAAACACACTCCATGTAGAAGTCATATATTGGCAAGAGAACCAACCCTGTGAAGTTAAGGAAGTCTCAGAGGAGACTGCTGCATGTCAGACGTCAGCAGCACTCCCCATATGTTCTTGGGCCTTGGCTCTTAGATCCACAGGGTATCAGGCCTGGTGCTCTGAGTGCATGGGAAATGTGGCCCTGCTTCTCAGCTGCTGCTTTTCAAGCTCTTTCCTTCCCAGCTCTCCCCAGCAACCCATGTTAACCTGTATCTGCCCCAGAGTGTCTTCTGAGCCTAGCTAATGTCAGAGATGACTCCCTGCCACAGATCAGTGTGACAGGACGGAGACCTCAAATTCATGTCACCTGCGAACTGATCTGACCTGCCCCTAGGTGAGAGATGAAGTAGCATCTTATAGGGACAAAGGTGACCCTGTCTTCCTGTTGGCTACAACTTCAGGGCAGCTCTGTTGCAAGGCTCCTCAGCCAGCCCACCAGGTTACTAGTGAAGAGTCAGCCCCTCACAGCATCGCATCAGACAGAGCCTGTGTCAAATTCATTGCATGGCAATCATAGCTTGTCCCTGATCCCACAAGTTAAACCCATTACTCCATGCTAGAAGATGTTTAACACTTTAGTGGGACATTTTTCTCTATTACTTTTTACATAACGGCAGGAGGAAGAATCATTAGCAAGTGAAGAGGAGAGTCAGCAGACTCCCCATGATTGGAGCAACTTGGGTCATTTTTCCCCCTGTAATTGTGAAAGTTATATGTAAGTTTGAAAAAACAGAAGGAAGTAAATACACCTGTGACTTGGTTTGCACCTACATTCTCCAGCCGTCTCTCAGTGCTGGCTTTTTCCCCTGGGAATTGCTATGGTTTGAACATGTCGTCTCAAAGTTCCAGGATTAAAAGCTAGATCCCTAACTTTCAGTGTTAATGGTATTTGGAAACAGGTCCTCTGGGATGAGGTGAGATTAGGAGAGGTGAGTTCCCATGGTGGCATCAATGGCTTTATGACAAGAGGAAGAGGGTGTTGAGCCAGCACACTCAAGTAGTTGTACATGATGTCCTCTCACGTCATGATGCAGGGGGGGAGGTCCTGACCAGATGCTGACATCATCTGTCTCTTATTCCCACCTCAAAAACTGTGAGTCAAAGACACTTTTTTTTAATCATTTATTGTATATTGAATATTTTATTATGGAAAATGTACTGCCAGACTTGGTTTGGCTTGCACTCACAATGAGCCTCCCATGGCATGTTCTATACATGTTGTTAGCATCACACTAGATAGCCACCTTGACACCAATCTCAGCTACTTCAGTGCTGTAGGGCTTTGGGCAAATCATCCAGTCTCTCTGGACTTCCCTCTCTTTGCCTGAGGTAAAGCAGCACCTACTGGAGATGATGGGGGTGGGGTGTATTAAAATTGGAAGAGGTAACAGGTATACAGCATTGATGCCTGAGCCCGGCACCACTTGGTAAATCTCAACAAATGTTTGGAAATAGGTGTCTTTCCCTCCTCCCTTAATCACAGGGTTCTCCTTCCTTTAGTCCTTTACTCGCAACAGCTCCTCATGCAAAATCGGCTCTCCCCAAGGCACCTGGGCCAGGGAGAAGGCTGTCCTTGATTATCATTAAAATCCTCCACAGCTCCAGTCCGACATGTGGCTGGTGAATTCAAATAAACATAGACATATACACCTCCCCTCCCCTGCGTGCATGCATGACGACAAAGAAAATGAATGAAGGTTAATTCCTTTTCGGCCCTTTCTCATGATGATTCATCCATAACAATTTCTACTGGTTGTATTTTCTTCTGTGACAGCAACAATTTACTGCGTTCTGGCTAAGCCCATTTTCTCAGCATGATCTAGTTGTGTGGTGGTTTGGGAAGTAATTTACTGATAGTTTGCTTCAAAATTGCTTACAAAGACAAAGGGGTTCTGTTGACACCAAGGTGCATTCCTTATGGGCTGGAAAAATAGGATAAAACAATTTAAAGTAAAAACATGGTATTATCATCACTATGAACTCGGGTTGTAAATCACACACCCTGAGTTGAGGCTGGCCTCTCCTCCTCTTCATTCTGTGTCTTACTGGGGTGGGGGAGCAGCCACAGATTGTTTGTTTGCATCGACGAATTCATAATCTGTCCTGTTGGAAGCATATTTCCGTTTTGAATCATAAGCCTCCAGCATCATGATGCCCCATCCTTAAGATGTTGTTTTTCCTAGCTTCAAACTATGCAAGACAAGCAGCAGCTGCAAGACCCACAATACTGAGGGTCAGGGAACCCCTGCTTCCCTGGATGCTGTCCCCAGTCCCAACCTCTTTGTTTTATTTTGTTCTGTTTTTCCTGTCCTTGGACCGTCGTTAGCCTATGGGTATTGAGTCCAGCCCCAAACCTTCATTCTTCTCTTCTCGAGTGTGAGCTAGAGAACTACTATGTGATGCCTTTCACTCCCTGGCTTTGACCTAAGGCACAGAGCCTGCCCTGCTCCTCTCTTCTGTCTCCAGGGAGGGAAGAACCTCAGCCTCACTCCATAATGCGCTGAAAACCGAGCTCTCCAAATTAGACCGGATTTGGCTTTCGTCTTGGTCTGACTCCGCACACATTTGTTATTAGTTTTGCCCAAGGTTTTAGACTCACTTTAAAATTGATAATGATTTCAGGGTTTTATAATGGGTAAGGTTTATGATCTTTGGTTTAATCCCATAAGCTTAAATCCTAAACCAACGCAAATTATGCTCACGAAGGCCTGCGCAGTTGCGCAGATCTTTGATTTCTGGAGCAGTTGACATGAGGAGGGAGGAAGAGAAAGCAGCCTCTCTGAGCTCCTCTCACTGACCGAGAGACGCTGGTGAACCTCTTCTAGAGAAGAGGTTTCCAGGATCTGTCAGATTTTGTTGTTGACAATGAGTTTGTTTGAGTCACACTTAAAACATTAAGTTTCATCAGGGGTGGTGTGGGAAACAGAAAAGAGCTCTGACTGAGCCAAATGTCAAGATACCTGTAAGAACTTTCTGGAAATTTTACAATTTACTCTTAAATGATGTTCTGATTCACAAGCATCTCTTAAAGACTTACTATGTGTTCCACAGAAGCTACACACATCTCAAGAGATTATCATTTCCTGTCCCTGTGATCAAAATACTTGACAAAGGCAGCATAGAAAAGGGAAGATTCCTCTTGGCTCCTGATCTCTGTGGGTTTCCATGGATGTCCCTTTGGCCCCATGGATTTGGGCAGGGCATTGAGCACAGGAGAAAAACTGTTTGTATCACAATTGGCAGAAAGCAGAGGATGAAACTGGGAAGTAGGATCATATCCTACTAAGGCATCTTCTCATCACTAACTCCCTAGCTGCAACCTCCAAAAGTAGAATCATTGTCTGCATACAAGGAACCCAAACATAAGCCTATGACAAAGCTGTCAGACTCAGGTCATAACACATCACTGCATCTGTGGCTTTTTAGTTAAGTGTGATGAAGTCAATGGTGTCAGTAGTTAGACTCACGATTGTGTGATTGTGCTCTTTCTTGAGCTTTGCTGGCTTGTTGCAGCCGAGAGGCAGTTGGGTTTCCCAAGAGAGACTGGCTTAATGTGAATAACTTCACCCGTTCATGCTGCCCCTGACATCTTGATCTCCGGTGTCTGTTCCTACAAACATATTATGAGAAGAAACATGTTCCCTTCCACACAAAAGCTCCCAGAAATGACTGCCACTCGCCTTTTAAAAGAGACCAAGTTTTGAACAAGTAGTCCAAACCGTAACTGTCTCCTTTCTGTTTGTCCCGAGTTGCACAGAAGCCCAGGCATATGCTAATTTGCACTGTTAGCTGCAGCAATTGGTTTCCAAGGACAGAAAGGTACCCCATCTGCTTTTCAAGTCCCAGAGCTATGCAATCAGGTAGAAATTCCAGTGGATCTCTACATGCAATATTTAAGATTTGAATTGTGTTGCTTTTAACTTGCCCACTGCCTGCAATCATGGCCAGCACGGATGCCCTTGAGTGGCCTGGAGAGACAGCACGGAGAAGACACCAACCGTGACCGTAGTTGTCACTGAGCCCCTTCTGGGCCACTTGGCCAAATTAAAGGACTCATCATCCTTGTCTTCTATCCTGGAGGCTGCTGAGCTCAGCTAAGAGGCCCTGGGATCCTGTAGAGGAGGCTGACAGCTTTCTTGATCTGCTGGGAAGCCCAGGAGAGACACATGTCTAGTTAATAATAGAACCAGCTACTTGACAAGGCTCTTTTAATTTATTAGAGAGTTGCTTCAGATCCCAGGTTGGAACTAAGAGAGGAAAGAAATGTGTGAGGAGTTTGGGGGATTCAGGTTTTTGTTTTCTTTTGTTTTTTGCTTAGATTCCAGCTCCCTGAAACAGCTCCCACCTACACGTTTGATCCTTTTGAGACTCTGCTGATGGGTGTCCAATAAGGGAAAAATATCCAGCTTGTCCTTCCCCCTCCACTCATTGACTTCTTCCCCCCACCCCCCAGTACTGAGTTTTGCAGAAATCACCCTTACACAGCTGGGAGGAGTCTTGAGAGCAGCCCCAAATGGTATCATTGGTGTTGAGCCTGCACCGCCATTAATTTGGAATAAAGTGTGTGCAAATGGAGTTTCAAGGACAGCCTAAGAAATTTGTCAGCTTGAAGGCGTGTGTGTGTGTGTGTGTGTGTGTGTGTGTGTGTGTGTGTGTGTGTGTAGTTTGTGTGTATGACTGAGGCATCTCTAGCAGCTAAATTTTGGAAGCTGGTTTACTTTGCTTTATGAAATAACGACAATTCCCCAGATTGATTAAGCAATTTCTTCATTTAGAGCATCCCAAACCGGGTGACATTTGAAAGATTTCCTCAATACTGTCAAGGGCAAATGCTCACTTTCCTATTTTTCTCTCTTCTTTACTTAAAACAACAGGCTGCTTTCTCCTCCTCAGCTCCCTCTCAGTGGCTAGAGGAGCAGAGGTGAGTAGACATTACCACAGATGTTTTATGATGCTCAAGGCCTGGCAACCGTTCTCCCCAGGCTGGCTAATAGCTGCTCCCCTGTGTGCTCTTGTTCTGTCTCCCATACCTTTCTCCTCCCATTTCCTTTCCAAGTGGAGATCTTTGCCCTTTTCAAGAAACATCATAATATTTAGCCCTTATGCCATGCTTTGCATTTTCAAAGCCCCAAATGAGCAACAATGATCTTATTCACATAAATAATGATCATATGCAGGGGAGCCATTGTCCCATTACACAGAAGAGAAAACAGAGGTCTCAGTGAATGCCTCACGACCCAGAGCCAGGTAACTCTTTTCTATCCACACCAGAGCCTCTCACCCGAGGGAAGACTTCCCTGGCACCCAATTCCCAGGAGTACTGTCAAATGGTGAAAGAATGATCAGGTGTCCCTCTCCTTATTAAAACCAAACCCATGTCCGGGGTCAACCTTTTCTTTCATACTCGATTGAGATGTAGAGAAATACAAGCCTGCTCAACAGGGTAAGGTGTGGATCACACTCTCAGGGCTGTCTGTGGCTTAATAAACCTGGCCTTCCTCTGATCAGCTCCATCAGTGGAGACTCTACACACCTCAGGACTCATGACTGATTCCTAGGCCATTCCCCCGTTGTTCCTTCCTTGGACTGTCAAAGGCATGACTGTTTATCACCATCATTTGAGACTACCTATCTTGTGGATCGGTCTCCTAGGCTATATTTTCTTAGCTTATTTATGGCCATGTCACATGGGGCAGAGCCAACAGCCTTCCTGTGGGTGAGCCATAATGTTTATTGCTTCACCATTGCCACAAGGTTTACCATCAGCTTTGGATGATGGGAGCGAACGGGATGTGTGAGATATGACTGGCCCCCTTTAAAGCCACATTAGTTTTTACTCAATACCCTGAAGCCTTTCTCCTAATTGAATTTCTCTTGACTTCAGAGTCCTTCTCACAGGCAAATTATGTGTTGTTATTAATCTCTAGCTTGTCGAGTCATGATCTTTCTTCCCTATCAGGAACCAGGTATACCAGCTGTCCACTTGGAGTCTTTGAAAGCTTAGGCCAGTTCTTCATGGGGTCTCAGAAATGACCCTTTCTCCTGCTAGAATCCCATCAGTTTCTAATGATGATGTCAACAAAATCACATCTCGGGTATCAGAGGCAATATTTATCTGATTTTTTTTAAAAAAAACTCACTGCACTGTTGAGCGTGCTGCATCGCAGATTACCAGGTGCTTCGAAACTGTGAATGTTCCTAGACCTCTAGGATACCAGGCCCTTTGGGGACTATGGCCGAATATATTATCTTGTACAACCTTCTAGGAATTTTCAATTTAAGGGAGCAAACAAATCTCACATCCGTGGAACCTTTAGGAAATAGTAAATGACAATATGATTAAGTGTTGATAGAGTAAGATTATAATCACAAGTCAGAGCTGACGGTAAAACTTGCTGGTAATGCTCCAGCAAGTAAGATGATCAAGAATGGGGATCTTACAAGGCCCTCCTGCCAGACTGTCCTGAGGGAAGCTGGAGGCACTGGGAAGTAGGGCTCCCTGGAGACAGACAGATGTGGATTCAAACCTGAGCTTTCTGCTATCCAATGTCCTTGTGACTTGGATAAGCTTCTTAGCCCCTGTAAGCTTTGGCTTAGTTATTAGTCATGTATGAAAGATAGTATGTCCAATAATGCATCTCTCCGAGGATTCAAGTTGCAAGACTTGAGAGTTTTGTCTTTTGGTTGGTCCCCATCATTGGCTGGAAGATCAATAAAAACTTGCTATAATGATCAACTTCATCAAATTGTCATTAGGGTGGTGCAGGCAGTATAGCATATCAAGAGTCTAATCCTGCTCGGCATAGGAAGTGTTCCATGTTAAAATCATGGACCTTGACCAGTGCGCGCCTCTTCTTGTAACTTCACTTGAACCTTCTAGACATGAAAGCCTTGGAGAGATGCATTATTGAACATACTATCTTTCATACACTATATCACACATTGTATCTAGCCTATAGAGAATTGTATGCATATTCCACCTTATTCCACACACATTTTTTTTCTTTTTCTTTTCTTTTTTCTTTCTGCATGTGTAGTACAAGGGATCAAACCGTAACACATGCTAGGCAGGTGCTCTACATCTGAATGAGTCTAGCCCCTAGACTCTAGGGGATAGTCATCTGGGAACTTCTGGATAACTGACTTTCAGGATTCTGAGAAGAAATGGCCTTAAACCTTCTGGAGAATTTAAATGACTCCTTGGCAGAGGTATGACATTTTTCTGTATATATGAGTTATTTACAATTCTGAAGAAGGCTAATCTAAATTGCAGATGTGTGAAGAGATAACAAATTTGGGATCCAACCTTGACATTTGGAGAAATCAATTCTTTATTTCTTCTGTTTCCTCTTCAAATAACCTGTGACTAAACACTCCCACCTAGCATGAGGTATCTAAAGTACTGAGTGCATGTGCATAAGGCTGGGAGCAGAGACTAGTGGGGTGCAAGATGCCCCAGCCTTCACCAAGTTGATTACTGTTAGGTTTAATCTTTTTCTCTTTTCCTCCCCTCTCTTCCTCTTCCTCAATTTGCTTCTGCCTTCCTTTCTCCTGCTCTTTGTCTTCCTGTTTCTTGTCAAGGAGAAAATGGACAAGATGGCTTTAAGGGGCTCTGGTTGTAAATACTATCTTCCATTCTAGGAAGAAAAAAATGAACAGCTGACAGCTGAGGAAACACTGAATTTATCTGGTCTTTCTTAGTTCTTCTTTCCCATACCTGTTATTTTGCATGTCACCTTTGATTCTTGATTTGCTTTTCTTCAAGTGTTTTATGTGTGCTGTGTTTGTGCTCTTCAAAATTTTTAGACTATGAGACACATGAAATACACGTCACACCCTCAGCTCCAGAGACAACCACAACCAGACAACCAGAGACTTACATAACAAACAAAAGCATTAATGTTAAATAATGTTTAATCTCACTGTGGAGGATGCAGTCTGACATACTATATTCTATTCTGTCTTTTCTATTTCACCCTATCCATTCAATTTCATTAAAAAAAAAACCCACTGGGTCATAGCCCACCAGATTTATTTCATAACTAATTAATGAAACATAATTGGTGGTTTGAGAAACTTTCTAAAAAATAATTATTAACTCCTGAATTAGTCCCGTCTCTCAGTGATCTTTTATCCCTACCTCATTCTTGCGTATTCTTGATTGGATTTTTCCCTTGAAATCTAAATGAGGAGATTGCTAAAATGTACTAAAATGTGAATATGTTTGAAATGATTCTGTGAAAACAATTACATTAAATTGCTTTAAAAGTAAAAAAAAAAATCGGACATTTTATCCAATGCTTTAAAAGTTTTATTATTTAATTCTGTTACAATCTATAACCAAATTCCTGGTAGGCCCATGGCTTCTTTGCTTTCCATTAAACATGTGCTGCTAGTAGTCAAATTCGAATGAATCTGCACAATTGCAGCACAGGAGCAATGCTTAGGACCAGACTAAGACGACTGGTCGGATATCAGACTGGTTAAGTGTGAGATCTTCCCATTAAGT
The DNA here is from genome assembly GCF_011064425.1 of Rattus rattus. NCBI lineage: Eukaryota > Metazoa > Chordata > Mammalia > Rodentia > Muridae > Rattus > Rattus rattus. Next base: position 25,899,180 of record NC_046161.1, on the reverse strand, counting down.
CACAAAGCAATTAGAGCTTGAAAATTAGAATATGCAGTCCAGGAGTTTCATCACAATCGGACCTGAATTTAGCATCAACCGTATGCCAGTGTGACAACAGCCTCCTCTGTTTCCTGCTTCAGAGACAATCGCTGATGGAGACTTGCAGTAGACTTGGGGAGAGACTGGGAAAGATGGAATTGTGCCATTTTTTCCCTATAGATAATAAACTGTTACCACCAACAACAAAACACCCACATATATCAAAACAGTGGACCAGGAGGTCCCGACACTGTACTCCTATGGATCCTGGCAGTGTGTTCATCTTGCATTCTGGTAGGAACACTCCTGGGTAAGATTCAAATTAAGTTTGGCCCAATATTTTTTTCTTTCTTTGATAAAGAAACTTTCATTTACTCTTTGGTAATTTCATACATGAATACAATGCTTTAAAATTATATCTGCCCCTACACTTCTTTCCAATTCCTACTGCCCTCCTCTTTATAGATCCCCCTCCCAACATCTTCTCCCTCTCTTTTGGTAGCATATTGAGTCTCATTAGTGTTCCCCACATCCATGGGGATCTGTGGATACCCACTAAAGCATGGGCAACCTACCATGGGCCACACAGTTGTAAAAGAGATTCCCTTTGACCAGCAGCCAACTACTTCAACAGAGGATTACAGTATCTTAGGGCCCTTCTCTCTTTATATTGGAAGGCATTAGTTTGGTCTTGTGAAGGTCTTGGGCAGGCAACCACAGTTGCTATGAGCTCATGACTGCATTGACCCTGTCATATTCAGAACACATGGTTTAACACAATAATATTACTATATATTACTATATAATATATTATACAATATTATAAAGATGATATACTACTACTACTAATAATAATAATAATGATAACAATAATCTTATGTTTCTTATCATCTTTCTACCCACTCTTTTATGATGTTTCTTGAGCCTGAGTGGCAGAGATGGGGCAGTAGAGATGTCTCATGTAAGGCTTAGCATTGCATGGTCATCTGTTCTATGGACTTTGACCAGTGTGAGTCTCTGTGTTAACTCTCCACTGTCTGATGAAAGATGAGACCAACTCTTTCCCTCAACCGTGACGCACATCTGGTCAGAAGAAGAAATGCTCCCTTCAATAAACTGAGAGTGCCCCTGTACAGGACAGCCATGAATTTAACCTTTTCCTGGGCCTCAAGATCTCTCCTGCTTCCCCTCAACTGACTACCATCGAACTAAATTCACCAGCTCTTCTGGAGAGAAAGTATGTAGCCCCTCGTCTCACCCTTTAACAAGGGCTGGGTTTGTAATCATGGCAGCAAAAACTCATCCAATCCCCCTTGACCCTATGTATATGTCGTAAAGGAGAATATGTTTAAGAGTTGTTCAGAGTTTTCATTAATTCCTTAGTAATCTCCAATGTCTGGCCATTAATTTTAAAAGTTTTACCTACTGCATCCTGCTGTATCTGCTAAAATTTCAGATCTTATTTTTTCCCAATTCATGAAAAAAATCCTTAAAGAAAAATTAACATAATTTATTATTATCAACATCATCATCTCCGGCCAAATCAATTTCAAATTAAATTAAAATTACATTGGCACAACTAAATTATGTCTTGTTTCACAATAACAAAACTCATATAAGACATCTTTCAGAATAATACTTTCATATTTAGGATTCCCTGCTAAAATAACAGCAAACAAAATTTGTAGTCTACTCTTTTCTGTCTTTACAGATGAAATCCTCAAGTGGATATTCCAAAAGAGATATTTTTCTCAGCTTTTTCTCAGTTAAAACAACAGGACTTAGAGGGCCCAGGAAGTTCAAGGCAAAACTCTCACCTCCAAATCATATTTCTGACCCACTCTTAAAATGCCAAACCCTGGGGGAGAAAGAGGAAATGAAGAAGTTTCAAGCATATATATATGCTTGAAACATACAAATATATATATATATATATATATACATATATATATATAAACATATACATACACACACACACACACACACACACACACACACACACACACACACACACACACACACATATATATATATATATATATATATATATATATATATCTGGCAGTTATTTGCCATGTTTTGAGATCAAAGGATCTGCAAGCAGATTTGATATCTTCAGGCAATTTTTTTATTTGCTTTACGTATTGCTGGCCATCTTTTCAGTATAGGCTCCCCCCATGACAAAAGGTGGTGACAGAGCTTTCTCAATCCTCATTTAGAAGAGCGCTAAACCCATTTCTTTATAAAAGTTTAGCCTTCACAACCTAGCTACCAACCAAAGGCCTACATCCCAATACCACCCAATTAGAGAGGTTTGGATTTCAAGATAGGAATTTTGAGGGAGGCCCATATACTTAGACTTTTTATGCCATGTACATGGAGTAATTGAGGCAGGAGAATAAGGAGCCTGAACTTGGCTCTGTTCGGGCTTGAGAGGATGGGAATGAAGAGGCTTGAAGAGGTGGTCAAAGGGCCAGAGTCTGCCTGTGTAGACACAGCTGATGTGTGTGCCTCCCATCTCTAGTGCACCTCACATATGTTTGAGACTAACCCTGTGAGACCAACCTTTAGGCTCCTAGTCTTCTCTTCCCACTTGCCCCTCCTTCCCAAGCCTGAGGTCCACTAAGAGGAAAAAAAAAATCATTACTTGGAGCTCATCCAGAGTTCCCAGTGCCAATATTATCCCCACATCTTTCGTGTCATCTAGAATATATTTATTATTAAACACCACTTTCTGAGTTTTGCTTGAGGACCAGGGTTTAGGTAGGCATTATATTAAAAGCCTTTATGGACTGAAAATTGTAAGCTGAGGAAGAAATTGCTCTTTAAAAGAATAAATGACTTCACTCACTCCTGCACAGCAGGACAGTCCAGGCTTTATCACAGAAAATAGCTCTTCTGTTTAAAAAAGCTAATTAGTAGGCCCCTGGGTTAGGCTCCTACGATAGTTTGCAGTAAAGGATTAAGACAAAAGATAATGAAATCTCTTTGTCCAGTAAGGTACAAACATCCCCCAGGTTGTACTACTGTAGTGCCGTCTAGGCTGGAGTTCAAATCTGTCTTTTTTGAATCTTTGCCAGTTTCTTAGAAAAAAGTCTGTGGTTCCTTGACACTCAGGACTCAGTGGGTTTCCAGATTCCCCTCATCCTCTTACCTAAGCCATTCCGTCTACATCCCTTGTTGCCCCACCTTCTTCATCTCTATACAGCATTCCACCCTTTCTATAGGATTTCCTACCAGTGAATGGGGCTTCCAGGACACAGTGTGACATCCTGTCTGTGTGCCCACATAGCTCTTGTCTTCTCTCCAAGGCCCTAGAGGAAGGGGAAGCAGCTTGAGAATAAAGCGAACCTATTTCAGCCCATGTGGATAAGGAGAAAAAAGAAGCCCGTGCCTGAGACTACCCAAAATGACTTGCAAAGGAAATTAGTCTCTCCAGCCTGGAAATTTGTGTAGTCAGGAAAGAGGAGGTGTTTTGGTTTTAGAGGATGAGACCCCATAGTTTCTAGACAGTATCTCAAGCCAGGAGAGTGCTTGTGCTGGCAGAGAGGTGATAGCTTGTCTGCAGTATGTGATCCTGTTTCTCTTGTATAATGAAATTTTCCTCTCTTGTCTTAATAATCTTTATAGAGCTGTATTAAATCCCACAGCATACATAAATAATTCTTGAAGAAGAGAAAGTTGGGATGAAGAAGGGCAGAGTGTGGAAGTAGAGCAGAGGAAGCAAAATGAGGGGTTCAGGCATTCGGGGGCTCTGTTGCACTTCTTAGAGAAAGATTGGGCCACCTTGGAGGGATGGGTATTGAGGTAACGGGGAGTAATGGCGATGCTGATCCACAAGAGATAGGGTATCTCTCTCCAGCAACACAGATGCCTTTTAGGTTCTGACAGCAGCACACATCAGCCTCTTACGTGAGAAGGGGAGTGTGTTCATTATCTTCAGCTCACCCCATTCACCCCAAGGCTATCCCCTGTCTGATTTTCTTCAGTAAGCAGCAAAGATAGCAATCCTCTAATGACCTGGACAGAAACTGTCCCCGCAGCCACTTCTCCATGATGATGGCCCTCTCTCCTTCCCTCCCTCCTTTCTTCCTCCCTCCTTCCTCTTCTTGTGACTGATTCATTGACTCTGTTGACTCCTCCAAGACAACCTTTTACTCTTAGATCCAGGATTTCACCGAGTTCCGTTTTCCTCTTCCTGGTTAACCTTTCCTCAGCTGCTCCAAAAAATGTTGCTCTCCCCTTTTCTCCTGCTCTCTTCTTCCTCCCTTTCCCCTTGCCTGACCCTGCTTCTTCTCCCCTCTCCTCATTGTGTGAAGGGAACAATAAAAACTGACTTTAATTATAGGGGCTACATGCAAGTAATGCTAGTCGACTGCCTGCCCTGTGCACAAGGTAAGTGGTGAGTTTTGAAGTGAAATGAAACACAGTGAAGAGCTTGAGCCATCAGCCTCAACAGCCCTTGAAGTAACTCAGCCTTTTCTGAGAGCACCGCATCGTCTCCATTTACCTCCACATCCTTGGCCAATTAATCTTTCCCTCAAGAATGAATGCTCTTGTAATAAAAGAAGACATTTCATCTCATTGTCCTTCTGTTTGGTTTAATTATGGATATCTGGCTGTTATTGTTTTCCAGAGTTGCAACTCTATAATACTGGAACTGCATTTGGCTGAGATGAGCTTTTGTGGGGTAAGCTCCATCTCTATTTATAACATCGTATCTATGGGCAAGTTTATTCCAGGTCCCCAGTAATGCGCTTACAAATGAACTTTTTGATTATAACTTGGAACAAAACGTGTACACTGGGGAGAGCTTGATCATTATTGTGGTTCATGATGACTGCATTAGTTCATGCTTCAGATAGCTCCTGTGTTTCCCTCAAATGTTCTTTCCTACGTGTTTTAGGAAATGCCCCCCGTGGATGGCTGAAATGTAGAACCACTCACAGAGCTTCATGCTTTATGTGAGGGCTCCTCTCCATGTATCTGGCCAGAGAATCCTGCTCCTAAATGAAGAATGAGTTCCATGCAAATATTTACTGTGAAGGATATAAAATCCACGTTAAGAGACTCAGAAGGCGATTTCCTTCCTGGCTGGCATTTGAAGGATGTGTTTTATGCTAGCAAATATCCAAATTCTCTGCCTTCTTGGGGGTCTCAAATATGAAAATATGTCGAAGCATTTAAGTATAACAAGAGCGACACATGCACATTCCTAGCATTTAACAATCCCTTGTGACTTAATCGGTTGCACTGAAGATGGCCAGTGCAGGATATTTTTCTAACATAACAGGAGTTTGCTTCGTGGACTGGAGACTTTAATCTTCCAAGCATTTACCACCAGTGATGATCATCTGGGGAAGGAAAAGTTGCCAGGGCAATGCTGTCCTAGCCCCTCGCTTCTAGAACGAGTCCCCTGTGGAGAGCCATTTCCACTTAGGAAGAAATGTGATCACCTCATGCTTACTGTGGTGTTTGGGGTGATTTGAATTGCAATGTGGTGTATCCAATCCACAGGGTAAAGAAAACTGAGCCAGTATCATTAAAGCTTGAAGAGTTGAAATAAGTGGTGTGGGCTGGGCTTCCATGGTGACAGGAGATCCATCTGCTTGTAGCAGAATACGAGAAGCCCTGTGAAAAATTGGCTGGGCGGGACAGTTCTTTGTGTGGACAGGAGGAGCGTGTGGAGGTATGTGATATTTTCCCCCTGCCCATTACTGCCTTTTCTCTTGTAGATATGTTGGTAGGCCATTCCATATCAGGAGACAATGGGGAGAGGAGGCTATATCTTATGAAATGTAGAGATATTTTCAAAGTCTTCTAAATTCTTTCTCAACTCTCCCCTAAGATAAGGAGCCCATTTGCCCAGGGCTATTGTCAGGGGCTTCTGTCCATACAGCATTAGCAACTCCTGATATATAGGCACATTTGAGACTGCTTGGCAGCACCACCCTTAATAACACTCTTCTTTACAAAGTGCTTGCTGTTAAATATTTATGAGGCCTTGTAAGATGGGTTCCCGTGCCTGCCAGTGCATCTATAAACACTGAGTTCGGGTGCGGGGTGCATCGTCCAAGACTTCTGCGCAGAAGGTAGGTGGGTCTTTGTACTCAGCTGTTCGGTGAAGCTGCTGAAATGGCACATCTCTGAGCAGATGAAACCATCACCTCCGTGGAGGGACGCCTCAGGGATATTGGCTGCAGAAACAGAGTGGGGAGAGCTGGGGGTGGAGGGATCTATGCTTTGTTCCCAAGCAAGAGCCAAGGCAGGCTCCCACCATCGTAATCTTTTAAATATTAATAAGATCCAAAAATATGGTCACAAAAATGAACAAAACTAAAATAAAAGGAAGAGCAATAGATGGGGGAGGATATGTTTGTAGGGAAGATTAAAAAAATTAGACATTCATCTCCTTTTGAGAAACCCTTCAGCTTAGGTCATCAGCAAACAGAGCAGATGTATTGAACCCAGTCAAATCCAGAGAGAAGCATTAGTGCTGGAAGGCACTTACACATGTCTTTGAGGTCTTCTTACCTGAAACTTCCAAGATGTGGGATGGGGTCTGGGATTGGGCACTTCCTACAGTTTCCCGTTGTCATGAGTGCTATAGCTACTGGTCCATACTGCCCCACCTGGACAATCAAGGGCTGTGTAGGTCAGTAGAACATTCTGTGATGGCAAGTGCTTTCCATATCTGTGACATCCCATCCTCTAAGCCATTGGATGTGGCTGGCATGACTGAGGAATCAATGTTTTAATTTTATTCTACTTAATGAATTTACATGTGAATAACTATACATGACTAGCTGCCTATTGGGAAGCCTCCGCCAGTTGGCTTCCCAACCACTTCTTATCGGTGAAAGAGGATGCCTGGAAAGTATTCTAAGCCTGAGACCTGGCGTGAGCCCAGCCTGCTCATCTGGCAGCATCCTCACTCTTGCCACACTCTCCTCAGAGCTTTATGTGCCAATTCCAAACTGGGCTGCTAACCTGCTTTGGATCTGTCTTTTCCCTATCCACTGAAGTCTATGAAATGTTACTTCTTGGGATTTTGGTGGCCAGTACCAGGGTTAGCTTCCCCTAGGCATTGCCACAGGTCGTGTGTTCTTAGTGCACAATAAGATCACATCACCTGTCTTCAGACCCTACCCCACACAACAAGAGTTTTCCCATTAGGGCCTCCAGAACGAAAGACATTACTTCTCCTTAAATGTTGTTGCTGATGTCCCCTCAGGCTTCTGGAAGCACAGAGAAGGATGCAAGCTCCAAGCTCACACAAACAAAACCTCAAAGCTGCCTTATTTCTTTCTTCTGGCATGTGAGCTCCCAGACACTTGTGACACTTGAGTGTCTTAGCTCAGCAGAGTTGAACCTGTACCCACATGTCAACTATGTGACGACTTGGGGCAGTACTTATAAAATGTGTTCAATAAAGATGTATGCTGATGTTAAAGAAGACAACTATGAAAGGTTTGAAGGTTTCCCCTTCCAAAGCATGCTAACATTTGACTATCATTGCGGCAATTTCCAGAGTTGAGAACATTGAAAGGTGACTCATCTAGCACGTTTCTACCTTCCTGAATGGACTAATGCCACTGTCACAGGATCAAAGAGTGAATTTGGTCCACTTCTTAGACTCTCCTTTTCTGTTTGCTTTCTACCATATGATGCTACATCAAGAAAGTTTCTGTCCAATGCCAACCCCTTGATCATGGACTCCCAGACCCTTGAACTGTCAGAAAGCAAATTTCTCTTCATTAAAAATCCCCCAGTCTCAGGGGCTCTGATATAGCAGCAGTCCTAAAGCGGACTGAGACAAGGATGGGGACAGTATGGTTTGTGTTTCCTTTCTTCAGCTGGTTTCCTCCATCTCCACCTCCAACCCCTTCTCTAGTATTCTGTTTTCCCAAAGAATCTGTAGTGGCTAGCCCCAAACATTCAGAAATATAAATCTATGGATGTGATCTCTGAGATAAGTTTCTGCTTTATTAGTACAGCGTCTGAGAGAAAACATAAGGGTAAAAGGAGAATCTTGTCAATATGCACACATTTGCCAACCATCACACAAATGAGAAGAAAGCCACCACGGAAACTGTGAAGGAGTCTATTGGAGCAATTTAATTCTGTACTGGTGGCAATGAAATTTTGAGCAATAATTCCAGATAGCATTCTGGCAAGAGGTATTCATTTGATGGGCAAATGTTGAATGTCTAGCGAATTTCAGACACCGTGTCAGGCTCTGGGGTTTCAGAAACCAGTAAGGGCAAGCTATTGTCCACAAAAGCTTGTCATCACAAAAATCCATCTAATTCTTCATTCAGTGAAACCCTTCATCCAAACATGAAAAAAAAATAATCTCTTATATCGATGCCCTCTATTCCAATGTATAGTGACAATTTACCCAATTTCCAAACAATTAAGAAAGGTTTAAAGTTAGAATATGCTGTCAACAAAGTAAAATTAACAATGACTAAAGCAGACTGTGAGAGAACTATGTAGACACATGAACAAAGCATGTTACATGTCCATGAGCAGTTACATCTGAACAATTGAATCAGAACGTGGTAAATGCTTTAAATGGGGAGTTACATTGTGGAGAAAGGGTTGCATTGTGACACACACCAGAGCAGCATATGCACACTGTATTCCATAAATACACCACCACAGGCTTCTTACTTCCTACATCAGCAGACTGCAACAGAATGGCAAATTCCTGACATTTTCTAAGCCAGGAAGGTCATCCAAAGAATTGTAAGTGGGAGAGATATAGAGGTCTCCTCAGTGGGTACCTCATGACCCATGTCTGTTTAAGTGAGAACTTACCACAGCCATCTCTTTTGCCATAGCAACTGGCACTGTGCCACAAGCTGAAAGGAAGTCCCATTAGCCCAGATTCTAGAATGAAACCGTCCACTTAATTTTTTGACAGTTTTTAAGGGTGTGTATGTGTTGTCTGTTGTATGTTGTGCATTGTATAGTGGTGTGTGTGTGTGTGTGTGTGTGTGTGTGTGTGTGTGTAAACCTGTGTATGTGTGTGTGTGTGTGTGTATGTGTGTGTGTGTGTTACCTGTGTGTGTATGAGTATGCATACCTGCGGATGAAAAGGGCAGAGATAAACGCTGGTGTCCATCTTGATTGCTCCCAATTTTATTTTGTGAGACAAGGTTTTTCATTTACCGTGGAACTTTCCAGCAAACTCTGAGGATCTGTCTACCTCTGCCTTCTTAATCCTGGAGCTGCAGATGTGTGTCATCATGCCTGGCTCTTACACAGGTGCAGGGAATCTTACCCAAGTCCTCATGCTTAGGACAGCATTTTACCCAGTAAGCCTTTTCCCAGCCCAAGATCCAATTCTTGACTAACATTCCTCCTCTCAGACAACCTTAGACAACCTGGCGTGCATGTTAAACAAGAACAAAATATAAAGAAGAAGAAAATATATAGAAAGATAAAAAACTTTGCTAATTTTAGCCTTGAAGTGTTAATAACCAGAACTTTCGTAAACAAAGATATGTGTAGTCTTTATTGATTTAAAAACTGCATAGCCTTCTGTCTTTAAAACTGACCTGCTAAGGCCTTGCCGAACCTTGTAACAGACTACCATCTGGGTAAACAGAGTTCTGTTGGCCGTGGAGAGTTTGAGCAGCACCTGATATATTCCAATTCAGGAATTCTAAAGCATTTTCATCTCAGTGGCTCTTCCTCTACCTCAGAATAGTGAAAATGCTCAATAACCACTAATACTGTTATTGCTGTCAATAAACACCTCAGGAGAGATAAAAACTAAAAATATAGGGGAAGTAACTAATATAAAACTAACAACAATAATCATATGTCAACAATACATAGTTGTGGAAAATAACCATTTTTTTTAAATGAGCAGCAAAGTGCCACCATTTTGTGTTTAACAAATATGCTTAATGCCCTGACTCAATGGAATCCAGGTATCACAGGCGTGATCTTGACTTCGATCTGTTGCAGTGGTTTGTTTTGACGGGAGGATGTAAAACGCTGGTATCACAGATTGGAAGCGGGAGAAGCCAGAGGTCATCCTGGGGGCTTGCAGGTATACTGGAATTTCTTCTACGATACATCCCAAGTAGACAGGGGGCGACCTTACTCAAAAGTTAATTGCAAGGCAAGATGCAAGTCTGCGTTTGAGCATGTCAGCAAACTCCTCCTCTTCTAAATAAAAACGCACTGCTCTCCCCTGCGTTCGCAGAGTCTTTCACCAAGCATGATTCTGTAACATCAGGCATTTGAAAAAAAATGCTGCTTTCTGAGTTAGTCACATCTTCCAAAAGCTGACACACTTCATTACACAATATGAAAAGTACAATCTATTAACGTAATTACTGATCACATCAGAAAAGATCAGAACAGACCATCAATATTGGGAATCTGTCAAGCTCTCAGATTATTTTTTATTCTGATTTTTTTTTTACTCAGAAACACAACTTTATTGTTGGCAATCGACATTCTCAGTTGTTTTCTTTTAAGTGACAGGCTTCCTTGCTCATTTTTGAGAAAACCCTGCCAAACGCCCAAGACTGAATAACCATGGTTTGTTTGGAATTTGTTCTTTCAAGTGAAAAGTGTGTTCCAAGAAAAAAAGGGGCTAGTGAGCTCACGACTCAATCTCACAGGAGCTGTTCTTGGCTATAACCACCATATTTGGCTTTGCTACGCCTTGTTTATGTGTGTAGCGGCCCGTCACATAGAGTATTAAAAGGGTCTGCCTTTAAGGCTTGAGGTTTAAAAAACATACTTTTGTTTTATCAAAGGATAAGTCTTATGTGATCCAGCTTTCCTTGCACTTCCTGTGAGTATATGGTGAGGAAGAACAGTGCTCTGACTGCTGGCACAGTTGGGAGCCACTGCCTTGATTTGCATCAAGGGGGCAACAGTTTTACCCACCATTACATTTTGGATCATCGGCACAAATGTCAGTAGAGTAGAAAAAAATAAAATAGCATTTGGAGTGTAATTATGATCATAATTGTGACCCATGGCCTCCCGAATGCTGTGTAGGACTCCCAGGGAACCTGCAATTATGCTCGACTGTTCTAGTCTGTCTCCTGGTAGGATCTGGCAGGAAAGAAGGTAAAAGCCTTCTTCACCCCTGCTCTCCAGTGCCTCCGTGGCCCTGGGAAATCACTTTAGCTGTTGTTAGTTCTAGTTTCTGTCTCATTCATCTATTTATTCATTCGTGTGTGTGCGTGTGTGTGTGCGTGTGCGTGTGTGTGTGTGTGGTATGTGAATGTGTGGTATGTATGATGTGTGGTGTATGTGGTATTATTTAGACAAAGGCCATAGTTAAATATTAAACATAAATAAGCCATTGGAGTCGCTGAAGCCTTCTAGATGTGCTAGAAACATAACTGGAAAGTGAGTGAACTGCAGTGCTCTGAGGAGGAACAAAGGAAGGAGATGGCACAGTGGCCCTAGGGTGGTCAGAGAAGAAAGACTTCTGAGAAAGTAGCACTGAAGATGAGGCCTAAGGAAGAGACGGTGCAGGTATTGCCTTCCCACTCTACTGCTCTGTGGTGTTGATAGTAATTCACAGTGTTCTCCAGAAACATCTTTGGGTTATAAAAGATATACAGCTAGACATGGTGGTACATGCCTGCAATCCCAGAAAAACTAGAGAGACGGAGGCAGGAAGATGCAGATTTGAGGCCATATAGCAAGTTCAAGGTCAGCCTATATTTTTCTCTGTGTCTCTGTGTCTCTCTGTGTCTCTCTCTCTCTCTCTCTCTCTCTCTCTCTCTCTCTCTGCCTCCCCTCTCTCTCTGGGTGTGTCTCTCTCTCCCCCCCCTTTCTCCTCCTCTCAGTAGCACTGTGTTTAGATGTCCCCTAATGGGTGACATGCTGGTATTTAATACCCAAGAGGAGGTAGTTAAGAGAATAGAAACTTAATTCTGTTTTAGTTAGAAATGAGTATCTTAGAGTCGATTAGGAATAGATGATGTTCTTGAGGAGAATCCCCAAAAATGAGTCTTGGCAGCTTTAAGAGAGGGGGAATTAGAGTGTGAGGGGAAATGGGAAAGAGGAAGAGACAGAGCGAGAGAAAGAGTGAAGAAGAGAGGGGGAGATAGGTAAAGAAAGAAAGAGAGAGAGAGAGAGAGTGAGGAGAGAGAGAGGGAGAGCCCTGTTCTTGTCTTTGCATACATGATGCCCTGTACTGCCTCAGAAGCCTTCTCTCCATAAGCTAGACCATCCTTAGGACTTCAATTTTCCAGACTTGTGACTAAAACTCAGCCTTTCTCTTTTTATAATGTTCCAAGGCTTAAGGTCTTCTCTTATAGTATTGTAAAATAGATTCACATTGATAAATGAAATTCTTGAGAAGTTGATAAAACTAATATTAACTAACCTTTTAAAAACATCTTTTGTATCATCTCATTTAATCTTCTCAATTATTTAATGAAGCATTCTTCTGTTTGTGGAAAACAATATTAGAACCCCAGTCAAACAGCTAAGCAATATCAGACTCAAGATTCAAACCTCGGCCGTCTGACTTATGAGCTTCCCCTTAAATAGTTCAGGAAGTACTTTATGTTTACAAAGTTCTTAGAAATTTTTTCCTAGGGATTTCTTATCATTATTACCGATAAAACAATATTTTCAAAAGTATACATGGCTAAGTAATAATAATTGAGTTGGTTGAAAAATGCATTGAACAAGTTATAAGGTATGTGATCTATCGATAGTCCAGAAAGATATGTGAGAGTGAGAAGTGTAATTGAAGGAAGAAGGTAGAGGGAAGTGTGGGAGTAAACTGCTTGATTGGACCTTGATTTGAACCTGAAGTGAAAGGTCAACTACTGGGAATGTAGGAAGCTGGCTCTTTCCAGCTGCCCATGCTCAGCTGTTTGCAGAGGGTAGATGCTGATTTGTGGGAATGTAAGTACCTGGTGGTGGGTGGGTACTGGGATGCCTCCTACAGACCAGGCTGTTTTAGAGGTCTAGGAGAGCTTCTGCCCACCCCTTCCTAACATGCTTTCCTTCTTTCTTCAGATACACACCAATCCTGACCTAAGGAGAGCCAAAAGCAAAGGCTGTCTCATTTCCCGAAAGGCACATCTCAGAGAGGATGCTTAAGTTCCCGTCTATTTTCTAGCTGATCAGCAGGCAAGGTTGGATTGTTTTAGGAATGGTTTGTGGCTTGTTCCTCACCATGCCCTAAGAAGAAGGCAGTGGGAGCACGTAGGTGTGCTTGGGCTAGAATTTCATACATTTGGAGAATTATCTTCTTCTACATGTCCTTTCGGTTTATTTTATGTCTCAGGATAGATTTGCAATCTTTTGGGTGTGTTTTTTTTTCCCCTTAAATTAGGAAACAGGGTCCAAGAGGCGTCAAAGTAGAGCATGATCTATACACGCAGAAGGAACATATGATTTTTCAGAGTCTCAGAAAAGCCACCAGGCTGAGAATGATGGGTAAATTAACACAGCAGCATCTGGGACTTCTTGAGCTCATTTGAAAAACCACCTTCCGTTTCCGGCCAGCATAGCCAATGAAGAGTCCAATATCTGATTTGTCAGAGATTCATGCCTCTGTTTTAGAGAATATTGGTACAGTCAAAGCCAGATTCCGACTATTTTAATCCTGCTGTGCTTGGACAGCACCTCAGCAGTCCACAAAGGATGCCAGCCCTTTCAGGCAGCATTCTGGGAACTGGGTAAGCACGCAGCACTCTGGACATGCGGTGTGCATGCACAATGAGCAGAGCAGACTCTGTTGTTGCCATACGGAACTATCTGCTACAGATGTCATGTACAGCACAGGCTGTACACAAATCCAGTAGAATCTGCACTGTTAAAATAGACACACACAAAAAAATCCTTCATTGTAAAAAAAAAGTAATTATTATGGGCATTTATGGTGGGTGATGGCAGGAAATACTTAAGTGCTCAAATGTATACCAACGATGTGCTGAAAATATTCAGTGTGTTTCTAATAAGAATTTAGTCTGCAAATTTGAGAGACAGGTAGATATCAAGTTCAAAAACACCTGGCCTTTACTATGAAACTTGTCCTCAAAACAAGGCAAAAGACCTATCTTAAAAAAAAAAAGCCAGTAAATAAAATGTTTCCCTGTTGGTTCTTTCTTCCCTTTACTGGAGATGACTGCCTTGTCATGGACCATGCCGTGAAACCATCAGCCATGTTTCATGCCATGTTTTAAGTGTTGTTTCCCATGGGCTCGGGATGCCTGGGAGGGTAAACAAATATGAAAACAACAAGCCCAAATATTGCAAAACACATCATCCAATGTGCAACCGAGTCAGCATCCTTGAACGGGAAGAATCTGATTTGTGAATGATGGGGTCTCAAAAAATACAGATGGGGCTAAAGGTATACTACAACAGCAGTTGCATAAGAGATTCATGATGGAGGAAATGGAACATTATACACAATCGGAAGAAGTAACAGGTCCCCTTTGCAATCGTTTCCAGGGAGACATATAAATCAAGGTGAAGTGAACTGTGTGTATTTTAGCAGTGAGGATCCCCTTCTGCTTCCTGCTATACCAGGGGTAACAGTAACTGGGTGGAGGCTAGAAAGGCAACGTCCATATGAAGACCACAGAAAACTTATAATTTCTTCCTCAATGGAAGATTCAGTGAGAACAGTGTGTATTATGTTGCCTGTAACACCACTAACAAGGATTTGGTGACATCGATCCTTTCGGCTGTCCAGCTGTGGGGTGATCCAGGGTGTTCAGTATCCCAACACCTGATGCCCGATGGCAGCTTTTCATGACCTGGCAGCTCAATGTGTGGCTGAAAAAAACTGCAGAGCTTCAGTCTTGGTAGAGTCCCTCATGGATAAAAGGACATGAGTGGACCGAGCTTGGGACGAAGGAGATGCAGGATGCTTATTCCTGGCTTCCGAAAACCATTCTGGAATGATGGGTACCACCAGACAAGTCTATGAAAAGCTACAGACACCGATACATGCAAATTCCATCTCAAAGGTCACGGTGAAGACAGAAGAATGAACTTGACCAACAGTGTTGCATGACACAGCACAGTAGCCTTTGCCCCCTCTTCATCCTGGTCATAAGTAAGGTTGTAAGGTTCCATCTGAGGGTAGGCTAGATGGGGACTCTAAACTGGAGTGTTCACAGCAGTAGCAAAAGCAGTATGTGCTTTGTAGTAGGACATTGGCAGGTGAACAGTAGGTAACATTTCTAAACAGTTAATATAGGTAAGATGATACATAATTGCACGCACGCACACACACACACACACACACACACACACACACACACACACCCCCCATCCATCATATGATTTCTGTTTGTGGAGAGTAAACAAGTAACATCGGCGAGCAGGCTAAATAGAAGTGTCTCGTGGGGGTGTGGGAATTTGCAGTGAGTGCAAATGTGCTTCGGATCATCTCTGCCAAGTTGAGGCCTAGCATGTGATTGCCATTCATGTGCCTAGATCAATATAAATATGGATATCCTCATCTGAATTAGGCAGGGGAAGTGAGACAATTTGACAGCCCCCTGCTGAGACACAGCAGCTTCCATCCTGCCCAACAGCCCGAAGAACTGTGTGAGGCCTCGGTGGGCCATGAGAAAGAAAACAGCGGCCTGGAAAAAGCAGCTGCTTTAGAGACGTTCACTTGACAGAGTGAAGCCTGTCTCTCATATGGCTGTCATCTACTGGAGTTTTAAAGAGGAGCTTGCTTTAGGACATTGCATAACTTGCTGGTTCACAGCCACTCTGGTGGAATGGAACGGGGTGGGGTGGGGGGGACAGCATGGTGAAAGTGGGCTGTGATATGTGGGCCACGGGCCCGTGGCTCTCCTACATGATGGATTCTGGGTCTTCTGCATTGCCATGCTTGAACACACAGCTAGGAGTGGAGATGCCTGTCAATCAAATGGGAAAAATTAACTGTGCCAACGTTGGGAACATAGCAGAAAAGAAAGAAGGAGACTCTCTGGGAGCTGGATCCTTAGCACTCTGGGAAACAGGAGCAGGGCATTCCATTTCTGCCCCATTGGTTTGATTGACATCACCTCTCCTCCATATCCCTAGCCAAGTGAAGGCCGATGCTCGAACTTTTTGGACAGGATGTGATTGTACTTTCACAAGAACACATGCGCGGAGAGAGTCACAATTTGGAATCATATAATGGTGTGGGTTTAATCAATGTTCTGTGCACATAGGGTTGCTTCTTTGATAAGTAATGCTCTTCAAGTAGGGCACACCATGGGCTGACCCTCAGGTCAAGTTGGGAGCCAGATGAGAATATTCGATAGAGACACACATTATTCTATGCTGTGAGGGTAGTTGTGAGAATGCGCATGCATCAGTTTGATGATGAGTTTTATTCTGGAAGTTTCCAGGGAACTGGCTATCTAAAGAACCTTGACAGCAGAGCAAATGATTCTATTGTGATGGCATGAATCTCCTCCATGCTTAGCCCCTATTTTATCTATTCTTTTCAGTCTGTAGTTTTGTACACTAAAGTTTGTTCTTCTTACCTTACTTAGTACTGAGGCATCACAGCTATGAAGCAGAAAGCAAGGCGAGACATACATGTTCTTTTACATAATCAAATTGTACTAAACTAAAAAGAAGAGCCCTCTGAGGAAGTGAAGCATTTGTTTGAAGGGTGTAGAAGGCACATGCCTTTGTAGTAGTCACCTGCGTCATGCAGAGGTGGCCACATTGTTAGACATGGCAAACTGCAAGTGCTGCATATAAACTACTGGTAAAAAGTGTCATGTGCTGAGTGTTGAGAATGTCCCAATCAAGTCGCCATATACAGGGAGTCGTATCAAACCTACTTGCACCCATTCTGTTTCCAAAACTGTCAAAGGTGATTTCCCTAGATAATCCTTTTCCACACTAACTCAGGCTTACTTGTGGAATTCGTGCTGGCCAATAAGACAACAGCATATGTAACATTAGCAGAAGCCGAGAGATTTCCTAGTTAGGCTAGTCGTCTTATGCTGCTGTGATCACTGTGACCGCCCCTGTGGAAAGGGTCAGATTACCTTGGTATGTAGAGACAAGTGAAAAAGTCACTCCTATTGCCCCAGCAGATGTCACAAATGCCCACTAAGGAAAGCCATTGTAGAGCATTCAGTAGGCCAGCTGGTCACTAAGACCAGCCAACACATCTCAGGAGAATTGCCAAAAGCTGTCTCTATGTGCACGCCGTAATATCAAGGTGATTTTTAACTCTGCTAAAAATAACTGATACATAAGGCAAGAATAGTGAAAGCACTGTTGTAGCCACTTAAACAGCAAAATCTCTAACCTACGGTGATGGTCTTAAGATGTCCCCACAGTCTTGGATTTTGAATACTTGTTCCCAGCTAGTGGCTGTCTGGGGAGGTTTATGGGGAGTGGCTTTACTGGTGGAAGTATGTCACTGGGGGTGAGTTTTGAGAGCTTAAGATTTCTCTATTTTGAGTTGTCGATTTTTTCTATTTTCCGCTTGCAGTTAAAAATGAGAGCCCTCAATTAGTCTTCTCTCCAGACCTGATGATGCTGCTGTGCCTTTTCCCGCTGCGACAGTGATGAACTCATTCTTCTAAAGCCAGGAACTTTTTTCCTATAAGCTACCTTGATCATGGTGCTTTATCACAGCATTAGAGAAGTAACAAATATACCTACCAATTAGATAATTATATACAGAGAAGTGTGGGAACATAAACGTCCAAGTGAGTAAGCTTTCCACAGGAACGTGGTTGAATTGTACAGGGGCTTGCTGCTCAGTAAAGCTGGTTTTCTGTACAGTCACAATTAAAATATTAGTAACACACTTGTAGCGCTGTCTCGGTGAGATTAGCAAGATTTCCTGGCTATGGATAGCTACAGGCAAAGTCTTAGCACCAATCACATTCTGCACAGACTTCTCCTTGGCAGCATGTTCCTATGGGCTGGTCAATCATCTTATAGGACAATTACATTTTCAGCTACCAGTGGTCTGCAGGCTTCCTCTGTCTTTACTGTTTCAAGCCTCTCGGTGTTATCTTTCAGCTGATTCTATAGATTCACACTTACACATTTTACATTTCTTGGGACAGAAAGCGTGACCTCTTAACTTTAGTCTTAAGGAAAGCTGTTGTTGCACCTAATACTTGCATAACATTTGATCCATGTTGACCTCAGTTTCTCTGAGATTTGCTAACAACAGTTTGCTCACATCCTCCTTTCGGTGCTACAATCTCCCTTCTAAACACAGCCTGCCCACTGAACTTATGATTTGAGTGGACAAGAATAGGCTTCAGTGACTGAAGGATGCCCACTTCCCAGGCAGTATGCTTACTGCTTGGATGGTGCTGGCAACATAAGCCATGCCACACCACCTGACTACGTGTCCTTCCACCTGACTCCATCACAAATGCATGGGCTATACGTGCATGGCTGTCTTTGTTCTCCCTCAGATTCAAGGCTTTATCTTATTGCTTTTAATTCTCTGGTCAACTAATTTTTTATTTTGCATAGCCCAGTGGGTTGGCAGTGTTTCATGCCCTCTCAGTTTCAAATGAGAAGCTCGATAATAGTCCCACTAACCCTATTGTGATGGTCAATTTTGCGTGGCGGCTTAAATGGAGCACAAGGGTGCCCAGTTGTTTGATCACACATTAGTTGGGAATTGTCTGAGAAGACGTCCTTAATGAGACTGGCATTTGACTCTGTCAACACAGTAAGTCAGACTGCCTCCCTAAGGTGGGTGGGACTCAGCTAATCATTTAGAAGCCCAAATACAACAAATTTGTCAAGAGAAAATTCCTATCCTAAACACCCTGATCTGGGGAGTTGGGCTAGTCTTTGTTTCAGTTTCTGTTTTCCTGGGTTTGGTAAGTAGGCAAAAAATTGTGTTTTTGAAAAGACACAATTTTTTTCTAAGTTTACAGTCCACTGGTGGCAGGTCTTGGGACTTCTTAGTCTCTAATCACATCGACTAATTCTCTCCCTCCCTCCCCCTCTCCCTCTTTCCCTTCCTCCCTCTTTCTTCTCTCCCTTTCTCCTTTCTCCCTTTCTTCTTTCTCCCTTTCTCTCTCTCTCTCTCTCTCTCTCTCTCTCTCTCTCTCTCTCTCTCTCTTCCTATTGGTTCTATTTCTGATGACTATACATTCTTTGGAAGATATTCGTCCTGGAAGAAAGCAACACACCTCTTTCTCATTTTTCTTTTACTCTGACAAATGTCCCATTTCCTTACAGTTATAGCACAAAGTAAAGTGGCCATGCCTCTTATGCACCATCTAAGCCATACATTCCAATTATTAGCGCTCTAGAAGAAAAAAAACTGTCAGCCAACATCCTGAAAAATATCAGATGCTTTTGACCAGCGATAAGTGAATTTTACTTGAGAAAACATTAGCTTGGAAATGGATACTCCTCGCTTGAGACATTTGATGGAACTGTGAATAGAGGCAATACTTTCAGAGAAAAAATTGGAAAATATTAAAGAGGAGAGGAGTGCAGGGTGCATTAAGATTAGATGTATTCAGGGTGGGGAGCGGGAATGAGTTAGCTCTTCACTGAGCTGTGTGTTAGGGGGAATGACTTTAATTCAGAGTGATTGTTGGGGGAAGACTTGATGGTACCACTGAGTTGGGTCTTAGGTGGTTTAAAAATAGAGCAGCCATTCAATCTGAAGATAAGGGGTATGCTTGTGGTAGGCAGGATAGACTATGTGTCTCAGGTGGCAAGAGAGATGAGAGAGCTAACGTCAGGCTATTTGGGACTAAGGCTTCAAAGAACAGACAAGAAACCCCAAGGAATGAGGCCAAAGTAATTTGATTCACTGGAAGCTGTGTCCCAGTGATTTCCTTATTTGTATATCAACCTACTCCAGCATTCTCTGTAATACCACCACAGAAAAGTATGTCGCGATTTACTGGCCGTGTGTGACAGAAAGGCCAGTCTGTGGGGAAACTGTTCAACTCAGGGGGGAAGAGCCATGTTAACAGCAAGAAGTGGACAGACTGCTGGGAAGGCTAGATAGTGTCTCTGTGAATCCCCAAATACAACTTGGAATGACTCCATGCTGCATCTTCCCAAGGCCCCATGGCATGCCCCCAGGGCAGAAGAGGGAGGAATCAGGAGAGAAATGGCTCTTTCAGGACTTAGAGAAAGTCATTAGGGGAACAAAGCTATTTGGAATCCCCTGTGCTAAACTCTGATAGCTCCCTGCTCCTGTCTGCCAATGGCTGCCTGTTGTCTGAGCTCACGGTGAGAACATCGGGAAACCACACCATGAGCGATGCCCCCACAGAGATGCCTGCAGCCAGGAGCTGAGTTCCAAGCCTTCTGTGCTTGTGTCAGACGGGAAACAAAGAACTTTGCTGAAATGCCTCCTGGAAACTTTTCAGATGTGTGGCTGGAAGGCAGCATCTGAACAGGAAGGCTGAATAGACTTGAGAGCCAAGACAGGCTTCAGCCACCATGACAATGACTTACGGCTTGCCTTCTTCACAGCCATATCCAACACCTCACTTCTGGCTCAGCAAAGGCCGATCCTGGCTAGTGAATCAGCTACTTCCCTCTGTGGGGTTACTAGAGCAGTCTGGTGATAGTAGGTGAGCGGGGTGGGAATATGGGTTTCCCAGGTTTGTTCTGTGACTAGCTAGGGGTTCCTAACTGGTGGCAGTGCTGTAGCTTTAAGCCAGCTTATTTCCCAAGTTGCAGAGCAATGGTGTGTGCATGGTTAAAGTCATTCCTGAGCTCATGGCAACCAGTGTTTGTTTTCTGGAGTGCATTTTCTTGGGATGGACATATCTTGAAAGATGACAATAAGTGTTATATCAAGACTGTGTGTACGCGTGTCATATTTAGGGGGGTGGTAACATTAAATCGAAAGGCTTAAGATAAGAATCTAACAGACTATTTACTGCAAGATAATTTAAAGGCTCTACTACGCTAGTCTAGAGTATAGGGCTTCAAAACTATTTGGTCAAAATCTATATAAAAAGACAAATTTATGTATAACTCAAGAGTTTCATAAAACAATAGTCTACTGACTCTGGTACCTCTTACTCTATTTTATTTGAACACATTCATTAAGGCTCAACAATTTTCTGGACAGTAATTGTTTTTGACTTGTAATTTGAAAACACTGATGTACAAATCTCTACAGGGCGGTGAGGGGAGAGTATTTAGTTGCCATGAAATTCTTCCTGGTATAGAGAATATCCCACAGGACTGGAACCCATGAAACCTGGTTCGGGATATGTAGAGAAAGTACACACCTTTTATTTTACAGTACGACAGCTGAGGACCAGAAAGAGCACATTACTTGCACGAATCATAAATTAGTGTCAGGGCAAGTCTCCAAACACAAGTCATCCAACACTGAGACTGGTTCGCTTTTCCATACTAAAGCCATGTTCTTAAGTATTGCTTTGAAAATCAAGTTATGCGGTCTAATGGGAAACCCATATGCTTTGGAAGATGGTCTCCATGTTGGTCTGTCAAGTAGTACATGCCAGAGAGCCAAATAGGAAGAAGTGACACAGGACTGAGACCCCTTGCCTCTCTGTGGCCATTCACTTCCCACATACACACACAATTACCTGTGATATGAGTCAGACCATGGTTAAATGACATCACCATTAGAGGAAACAGAAAACGGAGAGAGAGAGAAAGAAACGGGGGAGGGAGAGAGGGAGAGAGAGAGAGAGGGAAGGGGAGGGAGAGAGGGAGCGAGGGGGAGGGAGGGAAGGAGGGAGAGAGAGTGACAGAGAGGGAAGGGGAGGGAGGGAGACAGAGGGGGGAGGGGAGAGGGAGAGGGAAGGGAGGGGGAGGAGGGAGGGAGAGAGAGAGAGAGAGAGAGAGAGAGAGAGAGAGAGAGAGAGAATCATATGAGTGTGTCTTGGAGGGCTGTAAAGATTTTGGAAAAGATATCTTCTCGTCATGGTGTCTCTTCACATCAATAGAAATCCAAAGCAAGTCAAGATGTAAGAAACGTGTGTGAGAGGAAGAGAAATTGTGATCAAGACATGGAGGAGATCAGGTACAGAATGTTTAGGGAAGGCCACTGCTAGAGGAACCTCCATAATGAGAGGTAAAACTAGGAAGGTAGAGTAGGTCTGGGATGCAGACTATAACACTAGTATTATTTTTAGGCAATGTGGGATAATAAAAATTATAAATGGATTATTTTCCTGGGCACTATTCCTAGTTAAGTTTTTAAGGTATAGTTCAAGATGGAATGCAGAAAGATAGACCAGAAGAGACTCATGAATTTACTTCAAGAGTTTAAACAAAGGATAAGCCCAACCATTTCAGTAGTGTGGAAGTGAGAAAGTTTGGTGCAGGAGACAGTAAGGCGGAATGGTGGGTCTTTGGAAGGTGATCTCACAGATAAGAATGTATGCGCTGAAGAGTATACGGCAGGAAAGTAAGCAGATAATAAAAATACATACAAGTTTAGAGTGCAGCTCTGAGGGGAAGCGATGCTGAAGTTTAGGCTAAAGATACTGTTACACTTAAGAAAAATGAAAACTAGCATTTACTCGGCTCCTTTCTGAGTTGAAAATTGCCCTCTGTTTAATCTGCTCATACTATGGGTGAGTAACTCTTTCTGTGGTCATGCCTGACTAAGTTCAGGAGATCCTTTTAACTTCTTTGGCATGAAGCCTCTGGCTCTGAGGTCTTTATACAATGGGATTCTTTTTTTCGGTTGACAATAAACATCAGGGCCTTCCCTGAGCACCATGAGACATGTTGGCATTTCACTGTATTTCACCCTATCACAGGCTAATGATTGTAATAACATAAATGTCAGTGACTAGGAAACATGGTATGCAGTAAAGAACGTACACGTCCTGAGACGTAAAGGTCACGAAAGGTTATCAAAAGTACATTTTCAAGAAAGAGGGAGGTGGGACAGTGGAAGGTTTTTAATATCAAGATGTTCACCACTGTATGGATGAGCAATGATGACATGGTATATACACGGTAAAATATTACTCAAGATAATAAAGAATGATATCATATCAAAGATAGCAACATGGATGGTATTGAGTGGAAAGTATTGTGCTAAGTGAAGTAATTTAGATACCAAGGCCAGTATCAAATGCTTTTCTCATATGTTGATGTTATAAAGCCATTCTGAATGAACCATAATGATTTTAAAGGTTAGGAGGAGTGGATGGGATGCGGAGATGGAGGAAGGCTGAGTAATGGGTGCCCAGTTAGATGTAGCATAACCATGGATGACTGTGGTTGATGACAGACAGCCTGTAATTGTTTATCACTGACAAGAAGAAGGGGGCCCAAAGGCTCCAAGCACAGACTAATGATAAGAAGAGAAAACGTTACCATGATTTGATCAGTACAAATTGTATTCATGCAATACCACATTCTACCTTATAAACATGCATGTTATTATGCATTAATTACAATGTTTAAAAACCACTTAAGAAGATAGTACTGTTAACTACTTATTGTGCACTGCACTTTTATTGAATCTTCACATGTATTGGTTTAGTTAAAACAATAAAGAATGGAAATACTGGAGGGTGCCCCACATTACAGCAAGGCAGGCTATTTTTTCCATATTTGTCCTCTCTATATTTAAACTACTAAAATGATTCTTAAATTGAAAAATAAAAAATTACATATTTTAAAGAGAAAACAAAGATAGATACTGTAAGGCTGAAAATAGACAACTATTACACCCGGGGGAAATCACGTGATACAAATAAATCTTTAATGAGTGCTGCCTAACATACAAATTCATGTTCATTTAAAATTGAGAAGTTACTCAAGTCAGGGCAACCTCTAAAATTACTGAAATAATTTAAAGCAGTTGAAGAACAACCTGGCTGGTGGGAGGAAACTAAAATTGTTCTTGTCAAGATTGTGAAAACTTCCATTTAAAATATAGTAACGTACTGTTTTTAGTTTATTCGGTCCTTTAACATTCTGGACCCTGTCAGTCACTGTCTTCTTTTGGAAACTCATTATTTAAGCAAAATTTTAATGTATGTATGTGTGTTTGTCTGTGTGTGTGTGTGTGTGAGGGGAGAGAGAGAGAGAGAGAGAGAGAGAGAGAGAGAGGAGGAGGAATAAAGGGAGGAATGGAGGAAGGGGGATAGAGGGAGGGGAGAGAAGGAGGGTGGAGGGAGGGGGGAGGGAGGGAGGGAGAAAGAGAAAGAAATCAAGAGGATAACCAAGGATTCAGGTTTTTTGAAGACCAAATCCCAGGAAACTGCCACACAGAAATAGAGCAGTACCACCCTTCACAGTTGCCTTGGTGCCTTTACTGTTCACCAACTAGGTCTCTGCTTGACCTTTAACACCATCAAGTGTTTTACCGAATGGGTCAGCTTGGACATATGTGGAATCACGCATCATGTATTAGTCAGAGTTCTGTAGTGGAACAGGACCAAGAGAACGAATACATATCCCAAGAGGGGAGCTTTTAGGTTGGCTCACACAATTAGAGCTGGGCATTTCAACAATGGCCCTCAGGATGTTGGAGGGGCAGAGATCCAAAGTGGCTTCTAGTCCACAAAGTGCGCTGCCTCGGCATACCCAAACTGATTCTGGAGGCTGGTCCAGTCCAGTCTGTGTTGGAAGATGTTAGAAGCTGCAGTCTTGTTCCAGTAAAGGAAGGCAGCTTTGAGGAGACATCTGTTCAGGAAGAACAAGTAGCGAGGGACGCTTGGTTCGTCTAGCCAGCAGCTGGATGGTGCTGCCCACTTTTGGAGAGGGTCTTATCCTCTTAGTTAATTCTTTCTTAGCTCCCTCAGGGACATGCCCAAAACATTCCCAAAGGCCAGTCCTCCTCTGTGATGATAAGTCCCACCAAGATGCCAATGTCAGCCGGCACAAACTCTGCGATCTTTTGTATCCAGATCTTAGCGCTCAGTTGTTTGTCTGAGAGGATCGTCCATGTTCTGTGTGTAGAAGTAGCTCATTATTCTCATCGCATGGTATTCCAATCTATTCATTTTTAAGTGTTAATAGGTACTTGAATTTTTTCCTTTTGGATCTATAGTGAATAGTGCTGCTGTGGACATTCTCACCTCTACATTTTGACACTATCTATAGATATTTTTATTAGACATTTTCTTAGGAGTGGAAATTCTGGGCTACATCCGTTCCAGTAAATATTACAAAGACAACTTTTCTGAGTGATTATAAGGTTCTACATTCCAACAACGTGCGTGGGATGGATCCTGTGACTCCAGTTGTCACTAGCCTGTCACGCTTGTGTCTTCTGTGTAAGGCATGCAGTGACCATTGATTGTCTTTGCGTTCAGAGCTCCTTGCTAGCTGGTGGCATGGAATGCTTTCTATACGCACTAAATACCATATCTTAGAGAAGAGGTGAATCAACTATTTTTCCTCATTTTAAATTTTTATCTTGTCAATTTAAAAGTATTGTTCACATTTTCTGAATATGAGTTCTTGACCATTTCCATATGTCACAAATACTTCTTTCTATTTTGTGCCTTTATTTTTTAATTCCTTATTATAAACACAGGTGATTAATTATAATTATGATCGATTTTATCAATATTTATATGGGTTAATGATTATGTTCTCTTAAAAATATCTGCCTAAATCAAAATAGTATTCATTTTATCTTATGCAAGATTTATATTTTTCTTTCACATTAGGAACTAAAACCAATCTGGAGTTGACTACTATGTGTGGTGTGAGGCACCAAGTGAAATTTACTTTGTTTACCACTGATGCTAAGTTCAACACACACTATTTCATTCCACCATAGTGTCATCCTTTAATAAACCAAATGAATCTAGTCATATAGATTTACCTTTGGGCTCTTTATCCAGCTCTTTTCTATACACTATGCTTCTTGATTAGTAAAGCATTGTACCGTATAGTAAATCCACCACTTAAGTTCATCATTATTGTTCTGGTTTTTACATATCTTTGGTTGCTTTCAGCCCTTTACATTCCGGTAATCCATACATCAATTAGCCAGTTGTCAACACAATGTATCACAGAGACACTGGATTCATTTGCATAGGACCTATGCATTAATTAGAGAAGATGTGCCATTCAGACATTATGAATAATCACTGTGAATAAATACACTATATTCGTGTTTTTTCTTAATTTCTCACAGTAATGATTTTTTTTGTTTCTTAGGCAAATACATTATATAAATTTGGTTAAATTAATTCCCACATGTTTGATTATTTTTGTGTGAACATAGTTCTTCATGTTTGATGTTTCAGAGAGGTGTAAATGATATTTTCTACATTTTATAATCGTGCTATTTGTACTATATAGAATATAATTGGATTCATGTAATTAGTAGTGTATTCAAATTGTGGTACCCACTAATAATGATAATAGTTGCTTTTTATCTCTTACCTTAAACTTCTAAGCTCATCATTCATTATACTTCCTGTGAATGCTATGAATGATCATGGCTTTATTTTTTCCTTCCCAATAAAAGGCCTCCCCCTCTTAACTTTCTATATAGCTTATGGTTAAGGTAGTGGCAATGAATGTCCCTGTCATGTTCTTATTTTAAAAGAAAAATTTCAAATTCCATTAAATGAAATGTATTGCCAGTTCATACAATTTTGTCACAATTAAAATCTCCCTTACATGCATGCTTTGTTTTATTTTCTATCATAAATAATTGTTGAATGTTATAAAATGCATGAGGTCTGGACACTGAAGCAATGCCTCAGAGTTTAAGAGTGCTTGTGGCTCATCCAGAGGATCTCAGCTTGGTTCCCAGCAGCCATGATAACTGGCTCATCACCACCAATAACTCCAGCTCCCACCCAGAATTACAACTCCCTCTCTGGCCTCCAGGGGCACTGCACACATGTGGTATGCAGTCTCATGGACACACACACACACACACACACACACACACACACACACACACATCTTTAAAATGCATAAATGCATGAGAATGACATGGTAAAATATCATTCATTTAGTTTACAAAGTTTGTGAGTCATCACGTGGGTTCTGGAAACAGACCACAGCCTCTGCAAACTGCATGCAGTTTTGAACCCTAATCCTTCTCTCCAGCCCCATCTCTCCTCCTTGTGAATGGGTTTAAGATGTATTTCATCAAGCACTGCAAAACTGGTCATAAGGAATTTAGCTATGTAATGACAAATTTTTGTATTTTCGTTTTATTTAAAGAGTTATATATGGCTTGATGGACCTTTGTGTTTTGGCTAATACTATTCTTTTGCACTTGTTTGGAAAATCATATTTACCTTACCACAAAGATAAGTGGTTGATCTTTAGAAAGAAAGAAAGAATGTTGCAATATCCTGTGTAACTTGGGGATCTTAATTCAGCTGAGAAGTGCTATTGGTCTCAGGAAATTGCTTTGATCCAGTCTGCTTATTGAGCATATAAGGAGTGTTTGGTTGTTGTTTTGTTTTTCTAGTTAAAGGATTTATGTTGGGTATACTTGGGAGGTAAAGAATCATGTGTTTCCCAACTTTCCATTTCTTTACTTGAACAACTTTTTCTTTTACTAACTTTTTTCATATAGTATATTTTTATTAATTTCCCCTCCAAAAATGCATTTTATTGAATTTTTTATTTACATTTCAAATGTTATCCCCTTTCCCAGTTTCCCATCATTAAACCCCCTATCCCCTCCCCCTCCCCCTTCTTCTATGAGGGTGTGTCCCCACTCATCCACCTACCCCTTCCCACCTTCCTGCCCTGACATTCCCCTACACTGGGGGATCAAGCTTCCAGAGGACCAAGGGCTTCTCCTCCCATTGGTACCCAACAAGGCGATCCTCTGCTTCATATACAGCTGGAACCATGGGCCTGCACATTTGTACACTTTGGATGGTGGTTTAGTACCTGGGAGCTCTGGTTGGTTGGTATTGTTGTTCTTATGGGGTTACAAACCCCTTCAGCTCCTTCAATCTAAATGCTCCAATGGGGACCCTGTTCTCAGTTCAATGGTTGGCTGCTAGCATTCGCCTCTATATTTGTCATTCTCTGACAGAGCCTCTCAGGAGACAGATGTATCAGGCTTCTACAGCATGTACCTCTTGGCATCCCCAACAGTGGCTGGTGGTTTGGTGGCTGTATGTATATGGGCTGGATCCCAGGGTTGGGCAGGCTCTGAATGGCCATTCCCTCAGTTTCTGCTCCAAACTTTGTCTCCATATATCTTCCTATGAATATTTTTGTTCCCTCTCCTCAGGACTGAAGCATCCACACTTTGGTCATTCTTCTTCTTGAGCTTCATGTGGTCTGTGGATTGTATCTTGAGTAATTTGAGCTGTTGAGCTAATATCCACTTGTCAGTGAATGCATACCATGTGTAGTTTTTGTTGTGATTGGATGATATTTTCTAGTTCCTTTCATTTGCCTATGAATTTCATAAAGTCATTGTTTTTGATAGCTGAGTAGTATTCCATTGTGTAGATGTACCACATTTCTGTATCCATTCCTCTGTTGAAGGACATCTGGGTCCTTTCTAGCTTCTGGCTATTATAAATAAGGCTGCTATGAACATAGTGGAGCATGTGTCTTTGTTATATGTTGGGGCATCTTTTGGGTATATGCTCAAGGGAGGTATAGCTGGGTCTTCAGGTAGTACTGTGTCCAATTTTCTGAGGAAATTCCAGACTGATTTTCAGAGTGACTGTACTAGCTTGCAATCTCACTAACAATGGAGGAGGGCTCCTCTTTCTCCATATCATACCCAGCATCTATTGTCATCTATCTGAGTTTTTATCTTAGCCATACTGACTGTTGTGAGGTAGAATGTCAGGGTTGTTTTGATTTGTATTTCCCTGATGACTAAGAATGTTGAACATTTCTTTATGTGGTTCTTAGCCATTCCATATTCCTCAGTTGAGAATTCTTTGTTTAGATCTGTACCCCTTTTAAATAGGGTTATTTGATTCTATGGAGTCTTGAGTTCTTTGAATATATTGGAGATTAGCCCTCTATCAGATGTAGGATTGGTAAAGGTCTTTTCCCAATCTGTTTGTTGCTATTTTGTCCTAATGACAGTGTCCTTTGCCTTACAGAAGCCTTTTGATTTTATGAAGTTCCATTTGTCGATTCTTGATCTTAGGGCATAAGTCATTGCTGTTCTGTTCAGGAAATTTTCCCCAGAGCCCATGTGTTCGAGGCTCTTCCCCACTTTTTCTTCTATTAGTTTGATTGTATCTGGTTTTATGTGGAGGTCCTTGATCCACTTGGACTTGAGCTTTGTACAGGGTGGTAAGAATGGATCAATTTATGTTGTTCTACATGCTGACCACCAGTGAAACCAGCACTATTTGTTGAAAATGCTAACTTTTTCCACTGGATATTTTTTAGCTCCTTTGTCAAAGACCAGGTGATCATAGGTCTATGGGTTCATTTCTGGGTCTTCAGTTCTGTTCCATTGATCTATCTGCCTGTCTCTGTACCAACACCATACAGTTTTTTCTTATCATTATTGCTCTGTAATACAGCTTGAGGTCAATGATAATGATTGCTCTTGAAGTTCTTTTATTGTTGAGGATAGTTTTCTCTATCCTGGGAATTTTGTTTTTCCAAATGAATTTCTAACTCTATGAAGAACTGAGTTGGAGTTCTGATTAGGATTGCATTGAATCTGTAGACTGTTTTTGGCAAGATGGCCATTTTTACAATGTTAATTGTGCCAATCCATGAGCATGGGAGATCTTTCCATCTTCTGAGATCTTCTTCAATTTCTTTCTTCAGAGACTTGACATTCTTGTCATACAGATCTTTCATTTGCTTGGTTAGAGTCACAACAAGGTATTTTATATTGTCTGTGACTATTGTGAAAGGTGTCCTTTCCCTCATTTCTTTCTCAGTCCATTTATCCTTTGAATAGAGGAAGGTTACTGATCTGTTTGAGTTAATTTGTTGAGTTAATTCAGCTGCTTTGCTGAAGTTGTCAGGTTTAGGAGTTCTCTGGTGGAACTTTTGGGGACACTTAAGTATACTACCATATCATCAGCAAATAGGTATATTATGACTTTCCAATTTATAACTCTTTGACCTCCTTTTGTTGCCTGATTGCTCTGGATAGGACTTCAAGTACTATATTAAATAGGTCTGGAGAGAGTGGGCAGCCTTGTCTAGTCCCTGATTTTAGTGGGATTGCTTCAAGTTTCTTTCCATTTAGTTTGATGTTAGCAACTGGTTTGCTATATATTGCTTTTACTATGTTTAGGTATGGGCCTTGAATTCCTGATCTTTCCAAGACATTTAACTTGAAGGGATATTGAATTTTGTCAAATGCTTTCTCAGCATCTAATGAGATGAACATGTTATTTTTTACTTTGAGATTGTTTATATAGTAGAAAACATTGATGGATTTCCACATATTGAACCACCCCTGCATCGCTTGGACGAAGCTTCCTAGATCATGATGGCTGATTGTTTTGAGGTGTTCTTGGATTCAGTTTGCGGGAATTTTATTGAGTATTTTGAAATTGATATTCATGGGGGAAATTGGTCTGAAGTGCTCTTTCTTTGTTGAGTCTTTGTGTGGTTTTTGCTATAAGTGTAATTGTGGCTTCATAGAAGGAATTGGGTAGTGTTCCTTCTGTTTCTATCTTGTGGAATAATTTGGACAGTATTGGTATTATGTCTTATATGAAGGTTTGATAGAATTCTGCAATAAACCCATCTGTTCCTAGGTTTTTTTTTTTTTTGAGTTTTTTTTTTTTGAGACTTTTAATGACTGCTTTTACTTTTTAGGAGTTATAGGACTTTTAGATGGTTTATCTGACTTTGGTACCTGTTAGTTGTCTAGTAAACTTTCCATTTCCTCCAGATTTTCCAGTTTTGTTGAGTATAGGCTTTTGTAGTAGGATCTGATGATTTTTTAAATTTCCTCAGTTTCTGTTGCCGTTTCTGATTTTGTTAATTTGGATACTCTCTCTGTGCCCTCTGGTTAGTCTGGATAAGTAAGGGTTTATCTGTGTTGTTGATTTTCTCAAAGAACTAGCTCCTGGTTTTTGTTGATTCTTTTTATAGTTCTTTTTGCTTCTACTTGGTTGGTTTTATCCCTGAATTTGATTATTTCCTGCCACGTGCTCCTCTTGGGTAAATTTGCTTCTTTTTGTTCTAGAGCTTTCAGGTGTGCTGTCAAGCTGCTAGTGTATGCTCTCTCCAGTTCCTTATTAGAGGCACTCAGAGCTATGAGTTTCCCTCTTAGCACTGCTTTCCTTGTGTCCCATAAGTTTCAGTATATTGTACCTTCATTTTCATTAAATTTTAAAAAGTCTTTAAATTCTTTCTTGACCAAATTTTATCATTGAGTAGAGCATTGTTCTGCTTCCGTGTGTATGTGGGCTTTCTGGGTTTTTGTTTGTTTGTTTTGGGGTGTTTTTTTGTTATTGAAGATGAGCCTTAATTCATGGTGATCTGATAGGATGCATGGGATTATTTTAGTTTTCTTATGTCTGCTGGGGTCTGTTTTGTGGCAGATTATATGGTCAGTTTTGGAGAAGGTACCATGAGGTGCTAAGAAGAAGATATATTCTTTTGTTTTAGGATGAAATGTTCTATAGATATCTGTTAAATCCATTTGTGTTCATAATTTCTGATAGTTTCTCTGTGTCTTTGTTTAGTTTCTGTTTCCACAATCTGTCCATTAATGAGAGTGAGGTGTTGAAGTCTCCCACTATTATTGTGAGGTGCAATGTGTGCTTTGAGCTTTAGTAAGGTTTCTTTTATGTATATAGGTGCTCTTGCACTTGGAGTATAGATATTCAGGATTGAGAATTCACCTTGTTGGATGTTTCCTTTGACGAATATGAAGTGTTCGTCCTTATCGTTTTTTTTTTTTATAACTTTGAAAGTCTATTTCATTTGATATTAGAATGGCTATTCCAGCATTTTTCTTGGGACCATTTGCTTGGAAAATTGTTTTCCCGCCTTTTACTCTGAGGTAGAATCTGTCTTTGTCACTGAGATGTGTTTTCTGTTTGCAGCAAATGCTGGGTCCTCTTAATGTATACAGTCTGTTAATCTATGTCCTTTTATTGGGGAATTGAATCCATTGATGGTGACAGATATTAGGGACCAATGATTGTTGTTTTCTGTCATTTTTGTTGTTAGAGGTGGAATTGTGTGTGGCTATCTTCTTTTGAGTTAGTTTAAATGACATTGCTTTCTTGCTTTTTCCAGGGTGTAGTTTCCCTCCTTGTGTTAGAATTTTCCATCTATATCCTTTGTAGGGTTGGATTTGTGGAAAGATATTGTGTAAATTTGGTTTTGTCATGGAATATCTTGTTTGCTACATCTATGTTAATTGAGAGATTTGCTGGCTCTAGCAGCCTCGGTTGGCATTTGTGTTCTCATAGGGTCTGTATGACATTTGCCCAGAATCTTCTGGATTTCAAAGTCTCTGGTGAGAAATCTCGTGTAATTCTGATAGGTCTGCCTTTATATGTTACTTGACATTTTCTCTTACTGCTTTTAATATTCTTTCTTTCTTTGGTGCAGTTAGTGTTTTGACTATTATGTGACTGGAGGAATTTCTTTTCTGGTCCAATCTCTTTGGCTTCTGTTGGCTTCTTATACATTTATGGACATCTCTTTCTTTAGGTTGGGAAAGTTTTTTTTCTATAATTTTGTTGAAGATATTTTCTGGCCCTTTAAGTTGGGAATCTTTGCTCTCTTCTATACCTATTATCCTTAGGTTTGATCTTCCCATTGTGTCCTGGATTTCCTGGATGATTTGGGTTAGGATCTTTTAGTGTTTTGCATTTTCCTTTACTGTTGTATCAGTATTTTCTGTGGTATGTTCTGCCTCTGAGATTCTCTCTTCTATCTCTTGTATTCTGTTGGTAATGCTTATATCTATGTCTCCTGAGTTCTTTCCTAAGTTTTCTATTTCTAGGAATGTCTCTCTTTGTGATTTCTTTATAATTTCTATTTCCATTTTTAGATCCAGGAAGGTTTTGTGGAATTCCTTCACATGTTTGGTTGTTCACCTGTTTTCCTGTAATTCTTTAAGGGATTTTTGTGTTTCCTCTTTAAGGGCTTCTACCTGTTTACCTGCATTGTCCTGTATTTCTTTAAGGGAGCTATTTATGTCCTTCTAACATCCTCATGAATTGTGATTTTAAATTAAAATCTTGCTTTTCAGGTGTGTTCGGGGTATCCAGGGCTTGCTGTGGTGAGGGAACTGCATTCTGATGGTGCCAAGCGGCCTTGGTTGCTTAGGTTCTTGCCCTTGCCTCTTGCCATCTGCTTATCTCCTGTGTTAGCTGGTCTTGCTGTCTGTGACAGTGGCTTAGCACACAGTAAGCAAGCCTGTGTGTCAGCAATACTGGAGACCAGCTTTCTCCCAACAGGATCTGTGCTCTCAGGATTTTCTGCACTTCTGAGAATCTAGCTCTCTACCCATGGGGTCTGGGTACAGAGAGCTGTATCCCAGGGTCAGCACCAGGTGTAGGCAGAAACTGGAAGGATCCTTTCCCAGAGTGCTCCTCAGTTCATGTGTCCAGAGGGCTCCAGGCGGGTTCCTTACAGGCCAGGAATATGAGCAGGAGTGGTGATCTCACCTGTGCTGTCAGGATTGTCCTCACTTCTGAGAATCCAGCTCTCTACCCATGGTATCTGGGTACATTTGTTTTTATTTTATGTGCATTGGTATTTTGCCTGCATGTATGTGTATTGCATGTGTGTGTGTGCAGTGTTCTCAGAGGCCAGAAGAGGGTGTTGAATTCTCTGGAACAGAAAAGACTGCAAAGTCTTTTGTAAGCCACCTCATGGATTCTGGGAATTGAACCTCTCCCTTGCAAAAGCAACCAGTGCTCTTAAGTACTGTGTCTTCCTATCATAGTGAACATATTAACTATTCTTTTAAATACATTTCTAAAATCCTCAGGCAGATCTACTTTGTTTTGAATTTTTCAGCACATTTTTACCCTTTTGGTTTTGTCTATTAATGTATTTGGTAATTTAACAGAATACCTGACATCTAACATAAAGACATTGAAGAGTTGTGGATGATGTCATTCTTTTCTGTAATAATTCATCATACTCTCTGATAGCTGTAAGAATTGAAATAGTTCAATCACACAAGGGGACTGACAAGGGCAGATTTCTAAAACCAATAAACTTCTGAGTTCTTACTTCAAGAGTACAGCCTTTAAGATTCAGAGGTCTGGAATAAAAGAGATGCCCTAAAAATCTTCATTCCATGAATGACTATGTGGATGAATGTTAAAGGAGAGGATGAAGTAGCTCAAATGGACACCCCCCCCCCAAAGAAACATTTCAAGCCATATATTAGATTCATGAACTAGAGAATAAAGGATCAGAAATGGCAGAAATTATGTAAACTACAGAATTGTACTACGTATTACCAGTAGCCAAGATGACCACTGGAGCAGTTGATGGGGTGAGAATGAGCAAAGGCTGACCATAGGTTCTTTTCCAATTAAGTAGTGTTGGGTAATCTAACTGCTAACTTATACTACAAGCTTAAAAGTATTGATCTATGAGTGAGAGGTGTGGAGGAAAAGATTTCAAGTTATCTTCCGGCCTAAAGGCAGGGACAACCTTTATAAAGTGCAGTATGCAAGCCAGCTGCTGAGAGTAGCATCTGATGTGTAGCAAGTGAAATTTGGATCAAATAAACAAAACAAGACAGACTTGAAAAATTCTTCCCTTTGAAAGCCAGATATGACTTAGCTTTCCTCTGAAATTCAAAGGGATGTTGAATGAACAGTCACAAGAATTAAGCTTTTGTAAGAAATAATTTTGCTTTCGGTTCTATGTTTTGTGGGAGGAAGCTCTCCATCTGTTGTCTTTCCCATTCATCTTCTTGGATCCTTCATTATCCCAGGGCCACAAAGCACAGTGACAACACATTCCTTTAAAAAATATTTTCTTCAAGTTTATAATATAAATTTATCATTTTTCCTCCCTTTTGTCTCTTCAAAGCCTCTTATGTACTCCCTTGATCTCTTTAAAATTCATATCCTCTTTTTTTTCAATTGTTGTTATATCTATATACGTAAACACAACATGTTCAGTCTATTTAATGTTACTTGTATGTATACATTTTCAGGGCTGATCATTTCATATTGGATAACCGATTGATGTGTTCTTTTCTGGGTGAGACTATTTCTCTTGCTCTCCGAATTCCTTAGCTGCCTATAGTTCTTTGTCTAGGGTTGAGGCTTCAAAGGCTTTCCAGAGTTGACTTGGATATATCTGTTGGTGTCATCCCTGTTAAGATCATGTTTAGGCAGCCATGTTGGTGAGAGTTTAGGGATGTAGCTTGTGATATTTCTAGGTAGTACAATATAGCAAGTTCCCCATTCTTCTGACACTTACAAGTGGGACCCAACCTCACTTCCACAATGATCCCTAACCTTTAGGTCCAGTTTGTTATAGATGTAGCAGTTGGGACTGACCTCCAAAACTCTGAAGTTTGACTGGTTGTGATTTCCTATAGAGACCTCTACCATTTTACAAAAAGAAACTTTCGTGTTGAGAGGTGAAGACACTTACCTCTGGGTGTAAGTACAAATGGTTATAATGAAATTAGGAATTAATAGTGTTTGAGAAAAGTAGGTATAGTGGTTTAAATGAGAATGGCCTTATTCATAGGCTGATATATTTGAGTGCTTGCCTCCCAGTTGGTGGAATTATTTGGGAAGAATTTGCCTTGTGCTTGGGAATCATGATGCAAGCTCTCAGCTACTATTTCAGTGTCATGCCTGCTTCCCTGCCTGCTACCATGTTCCCTGCCATGATGGCCATACACTTACCCTCTGAAATTGTAGAGCCCCAAATAAACTTTTTATGCTATATGTTGCCTTGGTCATGTTGTTCCTTTACAGCTATTAAAGTAACTAAGACCGTAGTAGTTATAGGTTTTCTTCTAAGAACCATGACTTTACTAGTCCTTCATAACTGTGTATATTTCCAATGCCGGGAGTGTGATTTCTTTCTTGTTGATTGGGCCATGTGTACAAGTAGAGAACTGTTGGTTACTGTCAAGGTACCCTTAGGGTTACTGTGCCATACATTGTGGTTGATTGGTTGCCAGAGCTTCCAGGGACTGAGCCACTACCCAAAGACTATACATGGACTGACCCTGGGCTCTAACCTCATAGGTAGCAATGAATAGCCTAGTAAGAGCACCAGTGGAAGGGGAAGCCCTTGGTCCTGCCAAGACAGAACCCCCAGTGAACGGGATTGTTGGGGGGAGGGCGGTAATGGGGGAAGGATGGAGAGGGGAACACCCATGTAGAAGGGGAGGGGGAGGGGCCAGGGGGATGTTGGCCAGGAAACCAGGAAAGGGAATAACAACTGAAATGTAAATAAGAAATACTCAAGTTAATAAAGATGGAGGAAAAAAAAAAAGAATGTTGGTTGCATCCTTCCTTTGGAAGCTTGCATGGAGCCTTCTAGTACCTTGAAAGCTAATCCTCAGGGAGGAAGCTTTCAGGTCAGGACAATATATTTTTTACATAAGAAGTTATCTTCATTGGCTTTTTAGTACTCCCTATGTAGGCTGTGACTCTTTTGAACATCTTGATTAAGCTATATTCCTGATCACTTACATCGTTCTTGGGTCATATCTGCATATTGATAAAACATATAAATCAGAGTCAAAGGCAGCAGTTGTCTGTGAGACTTAGCTATGGGTCTTGGGAATAATTCCATGCAGAATGTTAGTGAACCACATAAATCTGTTGATACTTAGGAATCTGTGATTTCATTTTGTGGATTTGTGTATATGCGTTAAGAAAAATATTCTATACAGTCCCTGTGATAGCTCAGGACTACAGCTCAGGCCTGTCTGGAGGATGACAAAGCTGGGCTCTGTTATGGTTTCTACTGATGAATTTCAACATGAATCATGGCAGCATAGTGCAGGAGACTTGTAGATCCTAGAGTCTGTAATGGATGTTTCTAATTCTCATAAAAATATTGAACAAATATCAAGGAAAGATGTTTTACATCCTGATGCTAATGCAGAGGGTCATTACATTGTTATTAGAGACAATCAAGATGATTTAGAAAAGACCTTTGACAGGAGTACACACCTGCCTGAATAACACACACTGTTTATTACCCTTGCTATTAATTAGACTAAGGAGAAGGACTAATGGAGTGTCTGTCTACTCCAAAGAGTTCTAAGACGAGAAAGCCCAGACTTAGACTGTATTATGGGAACTTCCTCATGGATATCAGGTACTGGACACCCAGATTCAAGAGCCTTCAACCTCTCCCTTCAGCCTGACCTGCCTCTTCTCCCATATTTCTACTTAAACAAGTTCTAGTAACAACTTTTATACTTCTGTGATGTATCCTTAACACAACGTGGATATCGGAGGATTCTTTTTTTTTTTTTTTTTTTTACCACCCTCTATTGTATTGTCTTCCTAGTAAGATGTTCTCTCTCGGTCTCCATCTCGGCCTATCTGTTTACTTTTCTGTCTGTCTCTCTGTCTCTCTTTGTGGGTATGTGTATGTGGGGGGAGTGGGTGTGTTCACATTTGAGTAGGTGAGCAGGTTGCACACTTCTGTGGAGGTCTAAAGAAAGTCTGTTGTTTTTCAGATACCATAGATATTTTCCTTGAAGCAGGCCCCTCATTGGCCTGGAACTTGATAAACAGGTCAAGCTGTACTGCCAAAAAGCCTCAGGGACCCTCCTTCCCTCCTTACCTCTTTCCCCAGCATTGGTATTATAAATGCACCCCACAATGCCAGCCATTTTAAATGTAGTTTCTTGGGTTCAAACTCAGGTTCTCGTGAAAGCCAGATACTTGTCTCACCAGGTTACCTCCCCAGTCCATTTTTCTTCATTTGCTAAAATAATTTTTGCATCCCTCTCTCAATTCCTCCCAGATCCTTTCTGCTTCCACTCCATGCCCTTTCTTCCTCTCTTTTGAAAGCAAAGAAGCAAATAAATATAAAATTTAAAAAAAAAGAAAAACGACAACACACACACAGAGACCATAAAACTACAAGATCAGAAAAGATAATACATATGCAAAAGACCAGTAAGATGCACAAGACCTGGACAGTTTCAAGCTAGACAGTGTCCCTGATGCTCAGAGGGGGAAGCTCCTCTGAGGTCCACAGGGTCCTCCCACCCCTAACCGAGATGCTGTCTGCAATTGACACCGACTGCAAAGGAAAAATTAGTTTTCTCTGATGGAGTCTAACTTGGTCTACTAACCACAGTTAAAGGTAGGTCCCATGCCCAGCAATAAAGAGCCAACACAAAACAAATGCAATGCTATTTTTTGTAGGCTTTCTTGTCTCAAAAAGCCTTTCCTAATTAGCTTGTACTGTAGTTACCTCTCCCACAAGCCCGTTCACAGCTAGGCTTTCTGTCATGCTATCACTGACCTCTTGAGCACTGCTGTAAGAACCTGAGTATGATTTCCTGCCTGAGTTTCTTCAGTCTCATCCACAGTAGAGTTGTTTATTGTTTGACTTTCTTTTCCTTCTCTTAACTATAGTTTATTCATGGGCCTGGCTTCTGGTCTTGCCTGGACGACTGTGAATATCACTACCAGTCACTGTAGCCTACACTCACTAATGCCTTTGAATTGTAGCAAGTGTTATAAGCATTATCTATTCTAACACTAACAAGGGTTCAGTTTACGGTGCTTGGAAGGAAGATACTGAAGCTCGTGGAGGTAATGTGCTGGCTGTCATCAATGGATAGTTGGGGAGGAGAACTCCTGCCTCTTCCCTGGCGTGTCTTCTTGTTGGTGACCATAGGAAAACTTCAAACTTGGATGTCCCAGCAAATTGCTCTTGTCTTTAGTTACAAAACAGACTCTCATTCTGGACTCCGTATTGGGTCTAAAATTCTACATTTCTTAAAAAAAGAAAGAAAGAAAAAGAAAAGAAAAGAAAACTGTGTAGTGGAATGATGCAGCTTTTCCTGGACCTCCATTGGGAGGCTAAAGCCAGATGGAACTCTTTCTCCCTTGAGGAGAGATGATATGGAGCACGGAAGAGGTGCATGGATGGTGCGGTTCCAGTTATCCAAAATCTGACACTGGCCTTCACTTTCTCTTATGGCATTTTCTCTGTCCCCAAAGGGAAACTAATTCAGTATTCTCTCTTCACTTTCATTTAAATGGATAGCCCCTGCGGACAGTACTCCGGGAGGCTTGCTCTCTGCCAGAGCCTCTGGCAGGCTATGGCCCCTCTGTTTTTCCAGCAAACACCCCTGCATGAGGAGCTGCTCTGGGACAAGTGCCAAGCCTTTGATCTGCTTAGAAAGCCACTCTATTGTCTGCTTCAAAAATGCCCCGAGGCTGAGGCTGCCAGTTTCCCCAGTTGAGGCTTTAAACATATGATGGCCATTTATCTATTTTCGGTCCTTTCAAATTCCTGTTCAGTCTTGTGATTTGGGACAGGGGAGAGGGCAGCACCTGAATGGCCGATACTCACCATTCATTATCCAATAGATCTCTATTAAGCCAAAGAATTTTCCCCCCAATTGTTTCTTCCCTTCTAGGGATAAAGACCTCTTTTTTTCACCCATTCTGCCTCTGATCATTTCGCTGCCCTTTTCTGAAACTTCACTTTGTTGGCTCCGCTTTCTTTGAGGCAGAGATGATCAAAGCAGCCCTAAGGATGCTGGCAATTTTTACAATAAATAGTATTTTCTGGGTTATTTTTCATTCCCATTTTAATGCCGCTCGCTCACCCTGCTTGTTCTTCAAACTGTCCCTGTGTGTTTTCTACGGCTTTGTATCAAACAGAAAAGTCACTTCAGACTATACCACCATACCCCAAACTCACCTTAACTTAAAGCTGCATCAGTAGGCTTCATTCTCCATAATGGTTTTCTCATTCTTTATTGTTATTTTTCTACTATTAATACTTCTGTTATTATTATCTTTCTCCTCCTCATCATAACTATTGGACTTTCTTGGTCCATTTTCTTGCTGTGGCCTAATTTGAATAAAATTAAGGAATTAAAGAATTTCTAAGGTTCATCATTTTGTTTCATCTGCATCCTGTCTCACAGGTTTCTGCAAATCCACAACACTCACTTGGCAGTTTTCTATGTCCTACACTTCCAGCAACACTTTACTCTTTGTATTGGGCTGTTCATAAGTAAGGGTCAATTTCGTCAATGGTCAAATTTTCTAACTTTTTTTTTGTGTGTGTGTGTGTGTGTGTGTGTGTGTGTGTGTGTGTGCAAAGTACAGTTTCAGAATCCTGTGCTTACTAACATGGACCTCTCCATTCCTCATAGATAGATTAGATTTATTCCATCCTTACAGATCAAATACCCAAAGGTCAGATTAAGCCACTGCCTTGGCCACGGACATACAACTAGTTAATACAGAAAGAAAGATTCAACCCTAATGTTCTGGTTGTGAAATCTGGGGTGTTACAGCAATCTCTGTCTTACTATGTGACAGACGGTGCATTTGATGTCCCTATGTGCCAACTAAGCTTCCGTGACTACTCTGTGCCCCATTTGGAGAGCACTACATTTCTAGTTCTCAGAGGTTTTGTTTTTTGTTTTTTTTTTTTTTTCTCTTAGCAGAGGTAAGGCAAGCTTCTCCTGCTATAAATCAAAAGGTAATGCCATGTTTGTCCCCTGGGATATTGATGGAGTCACCTCTTCAGGCTTCCATATTACTGTGAAAACCTTGAGGGCAGGGACTATGGCTGATTCCATAAATCTCATGGCTGCCTTGGTCCCTGTGGCAACACAGGTACTCTTCAAAGGTCTCAAGAATCACTCCAAGACCCCTAGGCTATCTCAGACGGAGAAAGTGTAGGTAACTAAATGTGGTCATCTTCATGGGTGACTTGCTACATCCCAGGCCTCTGGCATGTGTTCCAAATTCACCCAATCTCCACAACATTCTTTTTTCTGCATGCTTTGGATACTTCTTTTCTTAAGGTGTCCGGCATATTCCATTTCATAGCTTCCTCTAGCCAAACTTTGCCTGTAGAAGGAGAAAGACAAATTTTAGTGTCTATGCAACTTTTGACAGCACAGAGCTGGGACTCAACCCTTACTATGCGTCTTCCATTTTCAATTTGATACACTGTTCTAGTAAGAATAAACAGGCCTCAATTTGGCCCATCTGAGAAGTCAATCCCACTGGCTTTATGTCTTGTGTCTAGTCTCCTGGCCTAGTGGAATATGTCTGCTTGCTTTATAGTCTGAAGCTCTGGAGGAGGAATGGTGCCAGATCCAAATAACCTAACCCAAGGTTCTGGAATGGCTGGTACCCATGGCTACGTTTACCCTGTTAGATCCTTGGGATGCTACCTTATATTCAGAGAACAGGGTGCTTACTTACAAAGTTGTTATCTAGTGAGGCCCACAGGTACAATGTCAAACAGTAAACCTCAAGCATTATTATAGCTAAATAATCATTTAATAAACATTGGGTTCACTTCCTATTATTCCTTAAATTCCTCTCCCATCCCTGTTTTGTCTCTAGATTGTACTCTGAGGTGAGGGAGTAGAAATCCTTGCTAGTGCCCCGATATCCAGCCTGAGTGAGAGAAGAGGTGCCCCATGGAAACAGTTCAAGCAATCTGACACCCACAATGAGTGGAAGAGACTGTGTCTCTCAGTGGAAAATTCACCCTGCCTCATGAGAGAATGAGTTCTAGAACTCCAAGTGCAAATACATAGACATTTGAAAGCCTGTTTAACACAAAATACTGGAAATAATGATGACACTGTGCAAGTGATGGACAGGCTGTGCACAGGCTCTACGGCTGACCTCAGCTTCCCACTGCACGGCACCAGGGTGTCATGTTATTGGTGCTGTAGAAAGTTGGATCAGCAATGAATCTTGCCATTGTAAGTAGCGTGTGCGTGTGCGTGTGCGTGTGCGTGTGCGTGTGCGTGTGCATGTGAGTGTGCGTGTGTGTGTGTGTGTGTGTTGCGCGCACGCACACGCGCTATACTGGAGACTGAGCTTAAGCATAATGCATGACAGTCAGATGCTCTACCAGCCTACCCCAGGGTGGTAGAATCTTTTTGAGACAGTTTCATATGCAGCCCAGACAGACTTTGAACTCACTTTGTAGCCCATGAAACCTTTGAACTTGTAGTCTTTCGGCTTTAGCCTCTGGAGGAGCTGAGATTACTGGACTGCACGGAGGCATGGTTTACATTTTATGTCTATTGTGCTAGCTACACTGCTAAGCAGTGGGTTCGTGTTTATTTGGCAAAGCTGTCCTGTCAGAGCCCGAGGTCCGCAAATTGGCACTTCTACTGATCTGCTCATGACCATGAGATAGTTGCAACAGAACAGAAGCCGAGCTGTGTTTCCTAGCATCAAACTCCTGCTTGATTCCTAACAAAGTCTCAGCAAAGAGAACTGGGTTCTGGAAAGGGAGTTTCCAGTGTCTGGCAGAAAAGGACATTAGTCTAGAAGTAAAATGAACAAGGAAGTCAGGGGGAGTTGTTCCATTCGCTAACTGAGAAGCATTGTCAAACTTCTTAAGCTTCTGTTTTCTTACCTATAAATTAGAGATAATAGCAGCCTGTTCCTCTCACAGGGATGGAGTGAGGAAACTTATATGTGCTGAATGTTTTGAAGATTATAAAGCACTGTGAAAATGCAAATTATTATATTTAGGGTGTTTTTTTTCCACTTGGGGGATATTGGAAAAGGATAAAGTCAGTTTCTTTCTAGTAGAGCTTGTAAGCTGGCTGGGAACCCAACTGTTCATATGCAAAATTGGAAGGAATCTAAGGTTTAACTAGCAACTTAAGACAACAACAGCAAGTTTACAAGAGGTGATACAAAGAGATGGTAAAGCATATTCATTAAAACAGGGAGAGATCTGTTGCTTTCTCTGCACCTGAGGTGAACCCCTAACCTGCACACAGGCTTTCTAGCTGTGTGATCATGGACACTGATTTTCTGTGAGTCTTACCTTCATTTTTTTTTCTGTAAAACAGAGAATTTCTCCCACGCAATGCATTTGAGGTGTTAAATGACTGGAAATATATACAAAATACTTAATACTGTGTCTGGTATAGTGTCTATCAATAAACATTAATTAACAAAAAGCTGTGATTATGTAATTTACTGGTAATCTCTGCCCCCTTCACTCTGTCTCCATCGCTTGGCCCTAGCCAATGGCTGTCTTTTAACATATTGAACCTGTCCCGAATGATCTTAGCCCACACAGGTTCCTCCAAGCTCTAGATTAACCTTTTCCCAAGATGGTTATTGACAATTTGCCCTTAGTCTTTGCTCCTTGTCTTTTGCCTTGTTTCAGGTTTTCAATAACACTGGGCTCCTAAGCCTGAGGTTGCAAATGAGCTCTGAATCTTGATTCCTGACTGAAAATAGCTCCGGTTGGATTTTC
Organism: Rattus rattus; assembly: GCF_011064425.1. Lineage (NCBI taxonomy): Eukaryota > Metazoa > Chordata > Mammalia > Rodentia > Muridae > Rattus > Rattus rattus. Next base: position 25,855,857 of record NC_046161.1, on the reverse strand, counting down.
CACCGGACTCAGAGGGAAGTAGGGAATAAGGTAAAGCAGAAAATGATGAAGTAGACTGGAAAATGGAGAATGCTGAGAAAAGGTTCCCTCGATCGTCTGTAGAGCTTTTGCTACACATGCATGACTATTATTCCTACATTTGGGGGAAATAATAAGGTGGCCATTTGCCTTACAGTTATTTTTATAATACTCTGTGTGTGTGTGTATTTTATGTGCATATTCATGTTCATATGTACGTATGCAGCCATGTAGCGGCCAGAGTGTACTTAGGTCTCTGCCTCTCCCAATGTTAGGGTTTTCCATACATACTGCCTTATCTAGCTTTTTTTTCCTGGAGCTGAGGACCGAACCCAGGGCCTTGTGCTTGCTAGGCAAGCACTCTACCAGTGAGCTAAATCCCCAATTCATATCTAGCCTTTAATGCATGCTAGGGATCAGAACTCAGGTACACATGCTTATGGAGGCAACATTTGACTGAATAAACTATCTCCCTAGCTCCAGAATAATTATTTCCATTAAAAACAAACAAGCAAGAAATGTGCTTCCTATTTGAGCACTGTTATTTGGAAGCCATTTGTGATTGTTTTTCTTCCATAGAAATATAAGCAGTTTCACCCTGTAATCTAAAGTTAGAATTGTAGGAGGGCTGGACCATGGAAGAGGAGCTCTAACTGCTCTTGAGTGAAAATAATGGCTGTGGGCTGTCTTGATCCCATCTCTAGTATAAAAAGTTGTTTGCAGGTAATGGCAGTTGCTGTCTTTCTTGGCATCTCTCACCTATACCCTGTAGCTCCTCAGGCTTCTCTGCCCAAGCATTTCTGCCTCTTACGATTCTGAATCCCCACCTGGATGGAGATAACAGTAGAACAATGGTTTCAGGCACATTGGTCAGCAGACCGTAGAGCAGTTGTTCTCATCGTTCCTAAGGCCGTGGGCCTTTAATGCAGTTTCCCATGTTGTGGTGACCTCCCCAACCATAAAAATATTTTCATTGCTACTTCATAACTGTACTTTCACTACTGTTATGAACTGTAATGAAAATAGCTGATATGTGACCTCTGTGAAAAGGTCCCCAAAGGGTCTGCCACCTATATGTTGAGGATCACTGGTGTAGAGACATCACAGGGATAGGTTTTGAATAGACCTACAGGATCTCAGTCTTCTTTTTTCTTTTTTTTTCTTTCTTTTCTTTTTTTCCGGATCTGGGGACCGAACCCAGGGCCTTGCGCTTCCTAGGCAAGCGCTCTACCACTGAGCTAAATCCCCAACCCCAGGATCTCAGTCTTAACCAACTGTAGTCCCTTCTTTCTTTTCCCAGCCATTCCTGCAGAGTATTCAGTCTGGATGTGGGATTTTCTGTTTGTTTGTTTCTCCTTCGGAGCTTATGCTCCTTTCTGATCTGTGATTAGTTTATCTTGGCCTTTTCTCTTGCTCTTTTCTGTCTACTTCCTTCAATATAGGCGGAAATGTACCTCCACTCTTTTGCTCCAAGCTGGGTCCTATTACAGTGGTGGTCTTCTGTGGTCAGAAAGACCCAGACACACAGACAACACAGTGCATGGAGCTGAAGCTTAACCAGACCCTCAGGCAGGACTGAGTGCTGCCCACTTCTGTTCTCCAGAGGCCAGACATAGATTCATGTTAGCATCTTCTCAGTCTCCCCTCTATGACCCTCTTCCTCCATACTTCCCCATAATGAAGATGAGTTTGTTCTCCGACCTATAAGATGCCGCAATTGTCTTCCTACATTGACAACAGCTCGACCCAGTTTTCTAAGATAGGCTGCAGCCCAGGGGTTATACAACGGTAGCAACACACAAGTATCAGAAGACACCTGAGCCCAGAGCTTAACTCTACACATCCCACATGCCCTGGAGAAAACCCCTTCTTTCTCAGCTGTCCCTTTGCAAATGAGCTAAAATTTGTCTTTGCCAAAAGGGTCCACAATGGGGAACTTATGAGAGGTCCATATGTTTGGATACATAAAACAGGAAAGCAAAACTGCTGGGGGTTAGGATGCTTAAGTATCATTTAAAAACATTGTTTCAGACATTAAAATAATCATGGCTGCATTGCGAAAGCGGAACGCAACATTCATAGAAATCTGAAGACGAGACAGGCGACATCCCAAAATTTTCCTGCTTGCTGTGTGTGGCTTCGAGGTTCCCCATGGACAGCCTCTGGGTAGAAGCTCCTTTCCCTTCTAGGCAGGTATTTCAAAGACTCAGACGATAAACAATGAAGCTTAAGTCAGAAAGAAGGGACAGAGAAAGTATATGTGTAGAAAGCAGATCGTTCCATCAGCTGCGGGTGGTCAATAGGGAAATTTCAATAATTCTTCTCTCTTTCACAATACACCTCTGCCCCTATTACCTTCAGCATCCCCAGCCAACCCCTCTTAGCAAATGAAAGCACACTTCAAGGGGAAAAAGACTGGGTGGCTGCAATTTATCGGGAGCTTGAGTGTGAGAGGCGGCTGTGCAGGGGTAATTTTCTTGAACTCTACGTTCCTGTTTCCTTTCTTCAATAATATGTTTTTTAGTCTTTGAAATTTTAAGTTTATACAATATATATTTTGAAATTGGCACTCTATAAGCTAGCCATGTGTGAGAGGGGGGCGGGGTTCTTGGTTAGCTGAGGTCAATTTCTTTATGTCCTACATTCCAAGTGAGTGGTACCTTGAGGTAATACAGTATTATCTTGTTGTTATGGTGGGCAATCCTAATATCCCACGTTGTCTTGGGGGCCCTTTTGGAGTCTCCACAATCAAAATCTCATAGAGGTAGAGAGGTATCTCACATTTGATACTGAAATTTTCATTTATTAACTAATGTCTTTTGGGAATGACATTGTTTACCATGAAGGGTACTTTTGTTCAAGTTCTTAAAACAAAACTGTATACTGTATTCTACTATCTTTTAAGTATGTTTACTTGGTTTGCATGATCAAAGTTTTGCATACAGCTTTTTAAACAATCTTCCTTCTGGTTGAACCCTATTTTCCCCCCTCACCCCCTCTCCTCCACCCTCTTCCTTGTTTGGCTCCTTCTATCCCAGCATCCCCCACCGCTTGTTTATTTATCTAGAAAATGGAGTTGCAAGTGTTTTTCTCAGGGAGATGGAGAATTAAATCTGCTTTAAGTGACTGCCTAAATTTCCTGGCCCTTCCCATATTCAAGACTGTAACTACCCTGGCTCTGCTCATAGCTTCCTCCACCTATGCAACCTAGATTGGACTCTCACGTCTCCACCAAGCACAGAGCAGCTAATGTGGGCTTTGAGACGGGCAGGAGTCCCACACTTCCGTTCATTGAAGGCTTTGTGAGTTTCATTCTATTCTCAGAAGAAAATCTAAACTCTACCCTGACCCTTGAGACAGGGCCTGGTGCTTCCTGCATCTTCTTTTCCCCCCTTCTCTGACAGGCCATGCTGTTTCCTGTGTTCTTAAACATGTCTCTGTCCTAAATATTCATGCCTGTCAGTCTCTGGGCTGGGATGATTGTTCCTTGCTAGGGTAGTCTCAGGACTGATCTGTCTGTATCCTTCAAGCGTCTGATGAAGTGTCACTTCCTGTATAAGTCAGAAAGAAGTGAAGCCTCGGGGATGAGTGAGGAGATCTGAGCTATACTTTCTAGGCCCCTTCCCTCCTCCAAATCGTGATCTCCTGAGATTTAACCTCCCAATGACTGGGAGAAAGCATGAAAACATGAACGTCTCACTTGTCTGCTTTAAGCCCCTAACTCCTCTCTGAGCTCAAGAGCAGTCTCAGTTGACAGGTGGAGCCCCTAGGAAACTACCATGATACATCTGCAGACCGATCTCCTCTGTCACTGCTTGACCACAGTGCATACTGGGACTCCACCCTGGGTGTCTTCACTTGTGTTTCAACAGTTCTGCCTGCCATGTCCCTTGGTTCATTTGAGGCGTCTATCCACAGTGTCACCTGAGGCTCTCTGCCCAAGGTTAGCTCCTCCACATGCTTCATCCTCTCAGCCTGGAACCTACTTCATGAATACAAACCTCTGGACTGATTCTTCCCTGTGTCCCCATCAATCCTGGGCCTACACTGTCACTACATTCCTACTCGATGACATCGCTTATCCTGTTTGAACTTTAGTGTCTCACTAGACTGCTGATCCTGGCATCTCTGCATTCCCTGAGGTACACAGTGCACCCCCAGCAGCTTATTCAATATATGTTGAATGAGTAAGGAAATAAATGAATCTTTGATTGGATAGTAATCTTTTTCTTGTTGTGTCATTTGTTTGTATTCATTTTGGGTATTTGAGACTCTCTTCTGCTCCATTAACATAACATTATCTATGTACTTGTCTCGATAGATTCTGGTTGGCTCATTGTTTCTGCTCTGCATCCCCCCCCCCCCAGTCTTTTATGTGTGTGTGCAACTGGAACACATGCTGTGTAAATGGTGCTGTGAGCTGACATTTACTGAGCACTCTCCCTGTGCCGGAGTGTTCTGGAGACCCCTACTTTCCCTCCCTGCATTGTCTTACACCGTTGTCCTTCAATATCTGCAGGGGATAGTTTCCAGGTTTTGCTCAACTCTCATACAAAATGGCATCATAACTGCATAGCACCTGGTCACGTTTTCTAGGTTGACTCATGATTCCAAACACATTGCAAATAAATGCTATGTGAGTCCTTGTGGACATGTGCTGTTTAGGGAATGGTGACTTTTAAAGGTCCACACATGTTCAGTATAGTCACCACCCTTTCTTCAGATATTTTCCAACGATTGTAGATGGAAGCATGGATGCAGGGTCAGTGGATATGGAGGGCCACGGTAACTCAGCAACAGTCTCGAGGAAACCTCATTATTCACGTTTTGTCTTCACAGATGAAAAGTCACATGTACAGAGTTGGTGATGCAGGACATGGCTCTTGTCTCCAAGCCTTTTCTGCACAACAGTCTGACTGTACCCATCACATGACACATGCCTACAGCTATTAGAACCAGTACATTCCCTCCATGGGACACTCAGACCATGGTCACCTGCATGTTAGTGTTCAGAGCATGAGTCTTAACATCCTTTGTTCTCCACTTCCTTTTCCTACCCTGTGTGACCTCATGACTCGGTTGCCTTTGAGGGCAATGGGCCAACAGCCCCTCTTAGAACATGGACCAGAGGCTACACTTCAGCTTAGCCTCTCTGACTCAGAAAATCTTCAAGAAATCTCAAGAACTTGGTTTCTTGAAAGTTCCTTTCCTGGAGGCTGTTCTGTTAGGATAACGATACTGACCGAGGGACCGTGCATGGAGACCAGTGGTGGAGGACCATCTGCAACTCTCTCTCTGGCCCCACCCATCTTTGCAGCACTGGAGTCTTGAATGTACCTTTCCATCTTCTCTCTTCCAATCGCTATTCTACATGTTCCAAATCCCTTTCCTCGGGAACCCATTCTAATTCCTACACTTTGGTATACACAAAAGTGTTAAATGCTGTCATCAGTTATTTTGTTACCCTTAGGAAGCAGTTGTCTGCGTTCTGGGTACAAGGGAAGTTGACTGGAAGGACTTTGGGTGGAAGGAGAGTAAATTAGCAATATACGCATTTTTCTATATCACACTGCATTGGGGGAACTTTTGACACCTGGATACAGGTCTTGTCTTGGAAAGCATCAGCGAAAGTAACTGACAACTCTCCCTTTTGCCCAAAATTCTGTCAGAAACCCAGCCCTATCCATGCCTTTTTCTTACTGCACACAAGTCAGAGAACCACATTAGAGCACAGACTGAGATTTGCATACAAGTGTTAGGTAAAGAGTAGACTTCCTAAGCAGGGAACCACACAGTCCATAATTGCTGTAGGTATCTAAGGTGTCAGGTTTCTGCTACCCAGTGAGGCTGCAAACCAGCTTTTTCATCATAAAAGAATGAGCTGCCAATGATTTTCATAGCTTGATTAACGCTCTCCGGACTGATCTCCATTGGGTGCAGGCGTGAAGCCTGAGGAAGATGGATGCTTCCTATTACTTGATGTAATGACTGTGAGGCAGGCTAATGAAACCTTTACAGCCTGAGTTTACAGGAAAAAAACCAACAAACACAGATCAATACCTGAGCTACAGTTCCAATGCATTGATAAATGGGTGACAGGCTCTGGGCCTGGCCTCAGGACAGGAAAAGGAAGCAGAGGAGGAGGGAGTGGGCGGGGCATGTTGTGAGGGAATTGGGCAGAAGACAACAATGGAGGAGGGTTTAGCCACAGTGGGGACTGAAGAGGCCAAAGGGCACCAAGGAAAAGTCGTGAAACCTGGGTAATTGTTTGTTAAAGGATGCATGAAGCCGAAGCCATGGAGCTGGGAGGGCACAAGAGAGACACACAGACAGGTTCCTTTTGCTATAGTAGTCTGGGCTAGGCTGAGGAGGAGAGCCCACAACCCACCCATCCAGCTGTGCTCATACTATAGCAGTCCACCCTGCCATGACTGTGCCTTTCATTAATGAATCCCTCATGCTCACTGCTGCCAGAGTGCCTTTCCTCGATTTTCTCCCAACAACATGCACATCCTCCGGTTTCCTGGGATCATGTGCCTGCTGAGGACTGTGGCTCCTGGGCTCTGCACAGGCCTCTGTGTGTCTGCCATTCAGAAGCCAGCCTTGGGCAAGGTGACCTCCACTGCTGGCTGGGGCAAGGCAAGGAATTCGCAGCTTCTGATGTATCATCCATTCATCTTCTTAGACAGCGGTTCTGTACGTGGCTGCAGCTTGGGGTGGAACGTGGACTAGAAAAGTATCCTTTCCTTTCCAAGCCCCTTAACTGACTTTCCTGTCGACTACACATGCTGATACACCCTGGTCTCTGAAGATCTCCCTTCACACTTTAACTTAAACCTCACTTACTTTCACATGTCAACTATATGTCTTCCTATATTGTAGGAAACAGTGTGTGTGTGTGTGTGTGTGTGTGTGTGTGTGTGTGTGTGTGTGTGCATCATTGTATCCCCAGCACTAGCATTCTAGTTGCTACCTCACAGGGAATTTAAAAAATTCCATTTTAATGTCTTAATGCTATTGTAGGAACAGGTACGTCTGTCTTTGTAAAATGTTCAAATCCATATATTCATATCTATAAAGTAAAAACTGAAGCATTATATGAATGCAATAGATCTATACTAATGGCATTACATATACTAATGGCATTACAAATACTGTCCCTTGCCATAAACAGAACACAGAAGCAATTACTAGCACATAGAACAGATTGGTAAGCGCCTACTTTCCAGTGCATAGTACAAACTACTACTTGTACAAAATTCTTGATTTGTGAAGATTAGCCCCCTGTCCTGATCAAAAGAGAAGTTATATTTGGAGTCCACTACTCCCTAACCAGTAGCCCAGCCCACTGCTCCATGTGTAAGGAATGTGTTGTATAAGAAGTGCATTGGAAATTGGACAAAAGGCACTATATATAGAATCTGAGAGTGGAGTTTCAGGACCTGCGCCTTAAATATCATGCGCAGCATGTCACCAGCGCCTCCAGGAGCAGAGCCGGAGGCAGCAATCTCTGGGGAGTGCAGTTTCTCAAGTTCTGCTGATTCAGGAGGGACCAGTGAATCAGCAGTAGGTGTCTGAAAGTTTGTTCTGGGTGATAGAGTGGGGCTGTGACTAGGAGAAACAATTGGCTTCTAACTAGGACAAGCAGAAAGATCCAAGGACCCAGCAGTAAGGAGGCCCAGACATTCCTCTTTAAAGCTACAGACTCTGTGATGGCCCTTGTGCTCCCATGAAGTTGGTACTCCAGGCTATTCGCTGGCTGTTGCTCCTCAGGCAGGGAACTCCATAGCTATCCTGAAGTGGTGATAGGGCCTTGTCTAGGGTTACATGATTCTGCTTAAATGTTCTCCCATGGTGCCTCTGTTTCTCTCTCTCTCTCTCTCTCTCTCTCTCTCTCTCTCTCTCTCTCTCTGTGTGTGTGTGTGTGTGTGTGTGTGACATCAGTGTGGAGCACACAAATACACCTACAGCAGAGATGCTCTAACATCCCATTCTGTCCCTTAAGAAGCCACTGGGGCTGGGCAGGAAAGGGACTGAGGGCTCAATCTTAGAAATGGAAGGTAAGAAAGAGTACCCCAGCTCTGTCACACTGGTGATGTCATCCCATCCTCCCCTTAAGAAGCCACTGGGACTGGGCAGGGAAGGGACTAAGGGCTCAGTCTTAGAAATGGAAGGTAAGAAAGAGTACCCCAGCTCCGTCACACTGATGTTGTGGCCTTTTGACGAGTGGGTTGGTGTCTCAACTGTGACTCACCTCTGTGCACTGCATTTTGTCTTCTCCTGGATGTTGAAAGAGTCAGATCCCTCTCACTGGCTCAGGTGAGATCCTGGCCAGAGGAGACCCTGAAGCTGATGGCCCCAGCATGTGGTAGATGAGAGTGTGGCACTGAACGAACATGGTGCTCTCCAGAGAGCTGTCTCTCCAAGTAGAAAAAAAAAAGTTTTGTTTTGTTTCGTTTTTCCAGTGCTGGGTGGGGATAGGACAAGCCAGACAAATATTCTACCAGCAGGCACACCCTCAGCTTCACTGTAAAGGTTTTGAATGCTTAATTTTCAAAGGAATGACAATCCACATAGCCTGTGTTGACTGGAGCATCCTTGTAGTTGTCATATGTCACTGTATTGCCCTGTGGGAGGGATATTAGCTCACTACAGATGGAATGGGTCCTTTGAAACCTGTATTGGAGACTTGGTCCCTAGGGAGATTGAGTTGAGAAACAAGGGTGAAGGAAGATTCTGAATTCTGCCCATCTGAAAGACCAGCAATGTTATCCCCAGAGTGGGCTCCTTATTAAAGGTGTCCTCTCACTCTTTCTCTTCCCCTTGTCTTTCTACTTCACTCCATGGGACTTGCACAGCAAGGTTATCCTGGTTGCCAAGGGCAGCACCTTGCTTTAGACCCCCAGGCTCCAGAACTCTGAACCAAAACATTATCTTTTTCATTAATAAATTATTCAATCTGTGGTTTTTCTCTTATAGTGGTACAAAAACGGACTGAGGCACCCACTTAAGGGAGGAGGGTGGGGAAATGTAGAACTGGAAAGAGGATGGCTAACTTGTTGGATGCGAGGCTGCTGACAAGAGAGCTCTGTTCCCAAGCTAATCATAATCCAAAGTCCTTCTCTTCCCCTGCCATGAGACTGCATCCAGCAAAATGGAGATTAACCAGATACAGTCCTAGATCCAGGCTCTTGTGGCAGTTGCCTGTGTATTGAAGGCATGGAATACATGACTCATGAAGCACATAGCACACGCCAGTGTGTCCCCTGCCACCACCTTGCTAAACAATAATGAGAACCACCTGCTGCAAAACAAAGCAAGGAAAAGAAAAGAAGCCTTCACTGTGGGCTGGAAATAGCAGCTATGACAGTGGCATTCTGATCCACCATACAGGCATAACACAGGACCACTACAGCCTTGGCTCTCTGCAGCTCAGGCTTGGGCAGGGAATCTGAGAGGGATTGCCGCCTAACCTAATTAAGTTAAAACAAACAAACAAACAACTCCAATTAGTAGCCACTGAAGTGGTAGGATATTTCACATGCAGTGTAGAGGATGTCCTTATCTTCTTAGACTGTTCTTTATTCGTACTTAAAATAATCCTGTGAGGTTCGTCTTATTCTCATCCCTCAAATACGGAAACAGACTCAACAACAATTGAGAAAAGAAACAGAAAGACAGCAGAATTACTGAGACCCAACTAGAGGCATAACTCACACAAGTAGAAATCAGGAAGTTCCTGGGTTTCTCCTTTTTTTTTTTTTTAATGTCTACAATTATTTATTGTCAATAAATTTTTATTTAAGGGGTTTGGTTCCTGTGCTGTTCATCCAGGTCATCTGAAAATAATCCTTTCTCAAAGGTCATCCAGTTGTGTTTTTCAGCCCTTTTTGTATCTGTCCTTTGTTGAAAGACACAGTCTTTGACAACTTCTAAGTTCTTAACCAGAAGATGTGAGGATTTCTTCTTACTTTAGGGACCTTTCTCCAATTAGCTTTATAATCCATTTCAAGGTAGGCTTCATTTGTTGATACCCAACATCTCTGAAGAGTCTTCTCATATCCGTTCCTGGAGAACAGTACATATGACTTTATTAAAAACTACGGTTAAAGTTTACTCCAACTTGACAGCTGTAGGCAGGCCCTCTCCTTCCTATCTAACAGCTTCTGTCTCTCCAGGCCTTCCCTACACTAAACATCTGCTCACCATAGAGAAGCAGGCAGATGATCACAGCTGTCTGCAGCCTTGCTTACCTCCCCAGTAAAATGTAATCTGAGCACTTGACAGGGCAGACAACACACAGGTACCTACATACTAGGTACCCACAGGGCAGTTGACAGATGAGAAGATGACTGGCTAAAGGCCCAGAGCGGGGTTGTCAACTCAACACTCTGCAGTGACAGAGATGTCTTTTAGCCATGCTGTTCAGTGTCGTGGTCATAAGCAACATGTACCTTTCCCTATTGTTTTGGACAATGAGTGTCCAGAGACCTCGAGTTCTTTTTCCAACAATGCTACCATCAGCAATTTCATTAACTATGAAGACCTTGGGGGAATTATGTCCTGCTGAACCCAGCCATACTTCTCAGAAAGTGACAAGTTCACCTTCCAATAGGTTTTGGAACTTTCTCTACTCTCATCAGGTTATGGCATAGGAAAGTTAGCAAACTAGGGATTTTAAAACAAGCGTGAGAAAATGGCTTTCAGTGAGCCGAATGTTTCTTATCAATAGGAAGTATTATTTAAATTCCTTATCTGAGGAAGACATAAATGTTGTCCTCCTCTCCTCTTAAGGTCCCAAATGACAAACAGATGTACCTTTCCACAGAAGTTCATCCATGGCATCGAGGACATTTTGTAGTGGGTTGGCCTGATGGTGTCTTGATGTTAATTTTGCTTCTTCAAGAGGGGTCACCATGAAGAGCAGTCCATCATGTACACAGGTGATGTCATTTGAACCTTTCCCCATTTTAACTGGTCAATAAAGGCTAGAGCCTGTGAATAGGCAGTGTGGGGAAAGATGAGACTGGAGGTTAGAAGTGGGGGTGGGTGGAGAGGGAAGAAGTGAATAACAGAGGAAGGAGAGAGAAAACTGAAGAAGAAGAGGGGAAGCCATGATGTACCAGAACCTAGTGGCTGAGAAAAACCACAAGTAGCAAGGGGGGTCTCATAGTTGGGGAATAAGTTAGTAAAGTGTTAGATCTGCCCAGTCGAGACACATCTCTTATAATTATAATAACTAGATTTGTGATTTATATGAACTTATTGGGGTTGGAAATTCCAACAACGGAGTTTATTAAGGTTACTTAGAGAACACCGGTGAGGGCCTATAAACAGAAGCAAGAACAACCATAAAGCACCCACATTCGAAGGTCTGAACCCAGTATGGAGGATGATTTCTCCATGCCTGCATAGTTGGAGCCTCCTTCGCTTACCATATCTTCTAGCCCATCCCCAAGACCATGTGCATTTGGGGCAGAATTGCATACAACTAGTTGGTAGGAATGGCTGAATATGCAGGTGCAACCACTCCGGATACTCTCTGCTCCTTCCTCTGTGAGAGATTGTAAGAGTCAACAGACCCAACTGTGATTTTTTTTTGTGGGGGCTGGGGAGCCATCAGGCACAGTAGAATTCCTGAAGATGGTAGTAGTCTGGCTCAGAGGATAACTCTATACACAAGAAGGCTTGTCTAGTTCTTCCTAGGCCCATTGTGGGTCTGTTTTGTTTGTTTAATGGGATGTGACATGGGCCATAGACAAGTGGTTCTCAACCTAATGTGGCAACCCTTTAATACAATTAGTTCCTCACATTCTAGTGACTCTCCAAATATAAACTATTTCATTACTACTTCACAACTGTAATTTTGCTACTGCTGAGTCATAATGATAGGCAGGGTGTCTATTAGTTGACTCCTGTTAAAAGGTCATTCAACCATAGAATCCCTGAGTTGAGGAATACTGCCACAGAAAGCCACAATTTGTGTGCCAGCAGGAATTAGAGACAGAGATTATTGGTCTATATCAACAGTACTAAGAGTAAAGGGCAAAGAAGGGCAAGGGCAAAGGGCAAAGGGCAAAGGGCAAAGGGCAAAAGGCAAAAGGCAGAGGCATATTTCTAGTAGTACTTAAGTGCTTCTAGGACTCAAGGGTAATTCATAGTTACTCCATAAAATAATATTCCAGCTATATGTGATAGTCGTTGAGATTGATTGATCAGTCTATCTCTTCTTCCAGGCCCCTGGCATGAACCTTAAAGTTGAACACGGAGCAAAACATGGCAGAACAGGTTTTGGAGCTTTGATACTCTAGATAGCTTCTAGAGTTTGAGCAATTACAAAGGGAAAACAGTCTATGTTCTTGCTAGACATCCTGACTCAGAGAGCAAAGCACAGAATATTGGAGGTCCCAGAGTGATGTGACGTCCTACTTTGAAATGAGAGAACCATTCCTTATGTGGATGGCATGACTCAGGATACTACCAGCTTGGGGCATCTTGAGGCCACTTCTCATTCTGTCTCAAAATCTGGCTCTTGGATAATCTGTTTAAGAAACTCTGACACAAGAAGGAAATGTAATTGTGGCTTCACACAACTTCACAGGTCTTGGACTCCAGGTATTAGTGACTTATTTGGAGAAGAACTATCAGAAGAGTGAGTGTGGGAGGCAGACTGACATGTAGCAGGATCTAGAACACCTTCTGTCTTTCCTCCCCTGGTTTTATAAGATAAAAAGGCACATCTCTGACCTTGAAAGTGGGGAGATTCTCCAATTCACAGAAAGAATTCTGGGAAAGAATGCTTGAATCTTGGCCCATGGTTGCTAAATCATTCTAAGTTGCCTGACTTTAGCGTGGAATTCTCAGGATTCTCTATGGAGTGATTCAGAATAGAACAAAATTTTTTGACCCAAGAGTAGTAAGTTTCTGTACTATTGGTACAAAGACAGTCTTACGGGATGGGAAAGCATTTCTTTATTGATTGTCAGAAACTCTTTAGAGTCTTTGCCACTGTCTAAGTTTGAAGACACGATTTCTCAGAACCCTAGCTTCTTAATCAATCAAATGAAGGCATCAGATCATACCCCATGCTTGTTGAACTGTTCTTTCCCAGAGGCCACTGCAACATGCCAGTGGGTGGGAACCCAGAATCTTCACCTCTGCCTTTGCTAGCTCACCTATGCATTTATCCATTTAATTGGTTTACATCTTTACATAAGGTTTGGCTTGAAGAAAATATGTGATAGCTAAAAATAATGTAACATATTCTGGACTGGGAGATCTCTAAGGTGCCCTTTCAGCGTTGTAATTTTAAGGTAGCACCTGCTAATTGGATCTGATCATCAAGCTAGGTCAGAGACTAACAGCTTGTGGGAAGAAGTCCTGGGGTTGCATTTCAACTCATTTTAGCAATTTGCTCACTTCTTTACATTTGACACTTGGGGTTAAATCTCTAGCTGTGTTTGTGTATGAGCGTTTTTGTTTTTAAGCAAATTCTCGGCAGTCCCGGAGATTGCAATGCAGGAGGAGTCTGATAGTCACTCATGTCAGTATCTCCCTGAGATGGCTACAGCATAATGATCTGGACCAGGAAGCTTTGGTGTCTATCAGAGTTCATCTTCTCTAAAGATTTCTGATGCCGTTGGACCAGTAGGGACCACCCCACAAAGAGCTAGAACAGCCTTTCAGTGCTCATGGTAGGAAATGGTCTCTTACTATCATTATGGCTTATCAACACTGTCTGTCAACCATCAAGAGAAGGCCAATGACTTCTTCATGCATTCCCCATCCTGTGTCCAAAACTTCACTCACTTCTTTCTTATCCTTCCCTCTAGTACTCAGGACATGCTCTTTTGAACAGAGCTTAAGATTTCCTTTATCCCCCAAACGTCTTTATTGTTTCTTTTCAGATCAATTGTGTTGAAATATGATTTACATACAGTAAAATGGCCCTATTTTTAGAACTCAAGTGAATTGTTCTATACATTTTGAGAAATGTATTCCTAGGTAAATACCACCCCAATGAAGATTTTTACCACCAACTCTTTCTCATTAAAGAACAATTAGTGAATACTATTTGTATAAAATAGTGTGGTACCATTTTCACACTTGTATCTAATGTATTTTGATTTTATTAATCTTTCATACTCTCTTACACTGTATATACTTCTATTATTCTTAATCTCTATCTTCCCTTCCAGTTTTTGTCTTAGGCTATAGTCTCCCTTACACAGTGTATGACACTTGTCTTTTCGAGTCTAGCTTATTCTGCTTAATCTGATGACCTCTCTGTTTCCATCCATTTCCCTGAAAACACCAGGATTTTGTTTTTTATGGCTCTGTCTACACTACTCTTTCTTTATCCACTCATCTGTTGATAAGCACATTCACCAGTTTCATAGCTAGACTTTTGTGAGTAGTGTTATAATACCTCCTTATTTTTTTTAATTGAAAAATTTCATAGCACATATTTTCCTCTCTACCCAATTCCTCCAAGATTCTCTCCTCCTCACCTCCATACTCACACTGTTGTGATAGAATCGTGGCTTGCATCTGTATAGACCAGACCAGACCAAAGCAACTCCACATGAGAGAGGTTTATTGTGGGGGAAGGGGACAAAGGAGACAAAGGGTGGAAAAGAGAGAGAAGAAGAAGGAGTGAAGATCAGGAAAGGTCTACTGTGATGTAACTGCCATAGGTAAAGGTGGGAAGTAAACCAAATGGACACTGGGAATGTATGATGATTGCCATGGCAACAGATGCATAGGTACCTGTCTCTCATGGGTGACATCATCGATGGGTTTGGAGGCAAACTCTGTTTCCTGATACCAACACATACATCATATGTTCTCTCTCTCTCTCTCTCTCTCTCTCTCTCTCTCTCTCTTTCTCTCTCTCTCTCTCTCCCTTTCCTCTCTCTGAAATAAAGGCAATGGTAAAGCAGAAAAAAAAAACTCCACAGGAAAATTCAGAAAAGTAAGAATCAAAATAAACAAGCCAAAGATTGCTAAGATTAAAAAAAAAAAACTGAATGACACAAAATAAGACACAACAAAAAAGCCTATAAACCACTATTGAGTGCATTTTCTTTATTAGTTCATTTGGTCAATTACTCATGGGCATGAGGCCTGCCCTGAGGTGTAGTTAATAGACTCAGTGGAACTCCACTCAGAGGAAAATGGTTTTTCCTCTGCCAGCATATATCCATTACAAATAGCTTCTTGGTTAGTGGTAGGAGTCTCAGTCTATTTCCCCCTTCTAGTATTAGGACCATGTCCAGCTTAAACTGGATATACTGCTACAGCACCTATGAATTCCTGTGTGAATTGGTTCTTTAGAGTCTGGAAGATACTGCTTCCTTGGAGTCATCCACCATCTCTGGCTCTTACAAGCCTTCTGCCTTGTCTTGTCCATGGATCCCTGAGTCTTAAGGGAACAGCTTTGATGAAGATATCCTGTTTATGGTTAAGTGTTCCAAAGTCTGCACATTGTCCAGGAGGAGGCTTCTCTGATGAGGGCTGAACAAGGCACTAGTCTGTGTATATAGTGGTATGTCATTAGGAGTAGCTTTGTTGCTATGTTCCTTTAGCAAAATAATAGTGCGAGTTTTTCCTGTAGGAAAACCCATGATCTATCTATTCTTGGGTTCTTAGCCACTTTACCACTCTGAAGTATGGGTTCCATTTCATGGAATGAACCTTAAATCTAATCATAAAATGCTTGGTAATCCCTGTAATGTTTGTACCACTTTTAAGCAGGTTCTCTTATAAGTCACAAGAATTGTCATTGGGAGATAGTAATAGTTACCGTTCTCCTCCAATAGCATGTTAAATACTGTCCAATACCATGAATGCTAGTCAATGGCAGGTAGTTGTCTAGTTAGGCAACAACTTGATTTCTCTGTGTCCAATCATATATGTGTTATCTTCAGCAGTAGGAATTCATAGCCACTCTCATTCTTAACCATTGTTACGCCGTTGATACACCACTGCACCGAGTCGTTCAGAGTGAACGGAATTACTCTATCTTGATTGAGTTTGTGTTATATGGCATATATTTGTCAAACTTCATACAGTGAACACCCAAAATATGTCTTATTTATAGTTAAGGGGAGTAAATCTGAGAAAGATTAAATTCAGTGATACACTCTTTCTAAGCAATTGATCTTACAGATTACAATGTGCCAAGAATATTTTTACTTACAACCTAAGTTCAAAATGACCTTTTTGCTGTATCAAAATGGAAACAAATCAGAGAAGGACAATTTAGACAGCAAGTCAATGAAACCCAATCCAAGATTTGGTTCCATATCTAGTGACAATGTTAAGAAAGTTGTTATCAGTTTGTATCTATCAACAATGAGTTATGTCACAGAACTACCTAAATAAGAAGAGCTCACAACGTCTGACTTCATTACAATGATTTTTTTCTATAAATGCAGAATACAGAGAACTTTGCAGACACACACCTGTGAATCATTTGCATCGATTATCGAAGTATAAACTCAGAAAGTCTCAGGAATCTGTAAAATAATTTGAATAATCCTAAAACAAAATTAAGTAATTTGCAAATTTCCATTTCTGTCAGGCAACAAACCTCTCTCTCTCTCTCTCTCTCTCTCTCTCTCTCTCTCTCTCTCTCTCTCTCTCTCTCTCCAGCTTGGTCACAGACAATCGGTAAGCTTCTGAAAATAACCTTAACTTGATCATCAAAGCCTTAACTATAAGACAAATTCCTGGACATGGATTGATTGGTCACACTCACAAACCGCAGCTGAATATTTTATTGGCTTACATTTTCCAGTTGGAATCGGATATCACAGGATTGAGTATCTTGATTGACTTTGTATCTGGGTCAGTCAAAACTGCAGGTCCCAGGGAAGGGCTTGGTTACACTAAGAGATTTTCATTTTGTGCCGCCAGAACCACTTTTGGTTAGTGATTGATTGATAGATCCCAATCCAAATCCAATTGCTCATCCTTTCTACCCGGGAGGATTGTGGATTTATTGATCTCTGTCCAAGCTCATCTGGGGAGAACAATGTTGCTATAATGGCGACAGTGCCACTCGGGGTCTTCCATTGTGTTGCTTTTGTTTCTCCTGCCAACTCCGACCAAAGCTTCATCTACGGAACTTTCAGCAGCTGGCAGGCATAATTCTCTGCCTCTGACAAATGTGATTCACCATTCCACTGCATGTCCTTTGATGGCATATTCATTTGGGCACATTAGAGTCATACAAATGCAGGCTGACCCAGTTAGCTCTACATGCGTTGTGAATCCAGTTAATTGTATATCAACTAATTGCATAATTCATTTATTAATGAACTGAATTAAAATCCAAGTACTGCAGCTCCTCTTCAGAGCACTAGGATTAGTGAGAAAGAAAGCCTTGGAAGAATTTCACGTTTCTGATCCACAATCCACTCCACGTAGCCCCCGCCCCTTTTTCTTTTGGGAAAAGATCATTTCCATAAAACAAGGATGAGATAAAAAAGAACAGCTACATGACTACTAATATTAATAATCCTTATTAGCCAGCTGCATAACATTAGGATACAAGTGTTGAAATATCATCTTGGTGCTTCGAAAAATCATAGCATTGAGAATTTGTTTTCCAAATTTGGAAGGAGTCCATATCTTTCTTATTACCTCCAGATATCACCTGATAGAATAAGTCTTGTCAGTATGTGGTCAGGGTTGCATGGGACCGAAGCGTTCAATAGAGGAAGTACACCATCGTCAGACAAGCTGAGTTCTCCAAAACTGGGATGCTAGAGACACTTGTAATTTCCAGCTGCCCACAGTAGGAAGCGAAGGTCTTGAGGCTGCTGCAGGCATTTATACTATTGGTTTAGATAATAAATCATCATGTTTCTTTCTTCTACTTAATCACAACTGTAGAAACAGGTCTTCCTTACTATGTCTGCTGTGGTTTAAATCTTAAATGTGATTCAAGGCTCGTGTGCTGAAGATTTCATCTCTGATGCAACAGTGTTTAAATGTAGAGCCTCTGGAAAGTAATTGGATCATGGGGTCTTTGACCTCATGAATGAATTAATCCACTGATGGATTCAGAGCTTAATGGGCTATGGTGAAGTGTTGAAAACCATAGGAGGTAGTCCCTAGATTGAAGAGTTAGGTGATGTGCCCTGGGCAAGGACATTTCTCTCTCCTCTCTCTCTCTCTCTCTCTCTCTCTCTCTCTCTCCCTCTCCCTCCCTCTCTCTCTCCTCCCCCTCCCCCTCCCACCTCTCTTTTCTCGCTCTGTTTCATAGCTCATATATGACAAACATCTTCCATTATGTGATGACCAACACTTTAAGCCCAAAATGACAGAGACAAGGAACTATGGACTAAAACCTCTGAAAATGTAAGTCAAAATAGTTCCTCCTTTTACGTTGATTTTCTTGGGCATTTTGTCACAGTCACGGAAGGCTATCTGAAGCTGATCTTCCTAGGGCAGATCTGAAATGAGAATGGAAGCTCAGATAGTGAGTGTCAGAAGTGACCCACAGAAGGACAAGAACAGGAACCTGAGACAACCAAGAAGGGATCCAGACTTATCAAGGCAGACTTATCAAGAGTTCATAAGTGCTGCAACTGGTCTAGGCCTATTTGAAGATTCCAGGAAGATACACCTCACCACAGGACCCAGGAACCATTGGTTATGGATTGAGGGCTTCTCTTACGAACACGGAGCCTCAGACATGCTAGCTAAGTGCCATAACACTGAGCCTTGGACCTGTAATTAGGCAATCTTGGATGGTTTGAGAGAAAGCCGGCACACAGAGCCACAGGTGATTATAAGATAATCTAATGGGCATATATATTAACACTGAAGACTGAGGGCACATTTGAGGGAGTTGATACCCTTGAGTGGTAACTCAAAGGTCTTTGCTGGGTCAGCTGTCTTGTTTATTTCTGATACATGGACCTAAAGAAAGTTGTACAAATGCAATTTAGTTAGTTTCCTTCATGTGTTCACTGAGGTAGAGAAGAAATTGACCTCTGGTTCTGGAGAGAAATTTTCCACCCATCCCTTATTGTGTGTCCTTCCTCATATCTCAATGTCCTAATTTCATGAAAAGGATTAAGTATATGTCTTTTCACATATGCTCATGGTATCTCATGCAAATCACTCTTAGGAAAGGTATTCTCATATAAGGACAGGACTGTGTTCTGTCTATAGTCATGAGACAGCAGTTTAAAAGCTGTTTGAGATGACTCTGCAGATGGACTTACCACCAACCCTGGTAACCTGAGTTAGATGCCTTCTATCACACGACAGAAAGAGAGCATAGGCTCCAATAGTTATCCTCTGACCTCCGCCCATGCCTTGTGAACAGACATGCCCCTCACTCCACAAGGTAAACAGCTAAATGTAACTTCAAAAGACGTTTTAAAACATTCGCCTGCATAGAATGTTTGCCAATATCTGGGTTGGTTATTCCTACAATAATAATGAGGACAATGCCTTGAATTTTGAATATTTTTATAATTTCCAATCTATTTGTATTTTCCAAAAAGGATTCTACCATCCTCCTGGGTGAAAGTCTTTATTAGATATTATCAAGAAGAAAACCAAGTACCTATGAGGATAATCCAGGCCCAGAGCTAGCACAGAATAGCTATGCAGAATGTAAGCTTCCAAATCAGTTGGCCTGAGTCCAAGCCTTGGCTCCTCTGCATATGGGTGGTGTGTCTTAAGCCAGTCTGCTGGGGCCTCCACCAGACTTTCATCAAATGCGCAGTAGAATTTGACAGAGTACCAACTCATCGGATTGTCTTGTAGCTCTTGTGGATAAGGCTTGTAGAGAAAGACAAAGGCCTGTGGGATGTGCTCACCGCCTGCTGTTATCTGTATTAACCGACTCTGTCAAATTTGCCTGAGGTTTGAGGCCACCTCTTCTAACTGCTAATTTGGAGTTCTTTCCTGGATTTCAACACACCAGGTAAACTCCAACAAATGACCCCCAGTCAGGAGTGTTTGGGCTGAACTTTCTCTCAATTCCTCCAAAATGTCTGCTCCGTCTTCGAGCATGACCTGGGAGGGTAGGAGATTCTCCGAGCCTGCAACTAAACTGTAACAACTGCAAAATAAAAATAAAAATGAAAAAAAAATGGAAATAAAAACATTATCAGACTCATATAGCTGGAGAAGGCTGCTGCAGGTCTAAGAGAACAAACAACATGTACCCAGAACAAAACTATCTCAACCAGAATAAATTTGCCTTTTTTATGCTGAGTGGAAGCCGAAATTGAGCTTTCAGGGTCTCCGTGTCACTGGAATCATCTTTATATTCTTAAATGAAAAGAGAGAAAGGATTTGCCTTATTACGGGAGAAAGAGCCAAATGTGTTTGCTTTCAAGTGTAGAATGAAATGAACTGCACATTCTCAATGCAGAGTTTCGTTTTGATTACTGTCTGAAGCAGGAAGCAGCCTCCCATCCCCACCCAAGCTCCCCTCCACTTTTTTTTTATTTGTTATTGAAGCAAATGAGGCCGATTGTTGGAAACTTCTGTGCAGCCCTGAATGCCTCAATTGTGGCTCTCCCCGAGATTAATGCATTTAATTTCCCTCTTTGGTGTATTTGAGACACTATTCAGCAGCCAGTCAGGAACTCCTAGCCCTGGAAGCCTCTCTGTGGTGAGACTCTACTGTGTCTACATAACCTGCTTTAGGTAACTTAAAGAAGCTCAAGAAACATGAGAGAAGGCCCTGTGATTCCAGCCTCCCTCCCCATCTTCCAGTGTGAGTGAGGGGGGATAAGAAAGGGCAGAAATGTCGCCAGAGAACAGCATAAAGGGCTTAAATCTCCATCTTTCAGGCACTGATACTATCTTCTGCCATAAGATCAGAAACAATGTCATTTCCACTTAATGTTCGCAGACTCCAGAATACATTCAGGGAGCAAAATACTTATCCTTAGAGATCAAGCATTTTAAGACTTTTTGATTTTAAATTTTGGTTTCAGCCTCAAGGAGAACAAACAGGGGCAGTACCTCCATGCCCACTGCCTTCAAACATTAACAAGTCTGTAGCCATCACACTAGGCTAAGGGTGGAGTATGGATAACACATGGTCCGTGCCCTAATAGCTCTAGCCTGTCATACTCTAGCAACCATACCAAAAAAACAAAACAAAATGAAGCAAAGCAAAACCCAAAAACCCTCCTGAATTACAGTCCTCATAAATTTCAGAAAATGAGCAAAGGAGAAACAGAGTCTGCCTTGAAACATTTAACTTGAGCGTTTTGGAGCTGAGGAAGCTAAGAGGAAGATACATTTGAGTGTATGAGAAGAAAGCAAACCAGGCCTCAAGACTCCCCTAGCCCGACCCGGACTGAAAGTCACACGTGTCTGGTCATTGAGGTTGGCCTATTGTGTCATATTTAGAGATGTAAAGCCACCACTGTTAAGTCCAAGAGACAGAGACTCTACCCCCTTCATACTTTAATCAGTCATCACCATCTTGCCTGGTCTCAAGGGTACAGTGGGATGTAGATGCTCTTCGGTGTATGTTTAGCATTTCCTGGTTATCATTGATGCTGTGGATGGTTCCACACACTCTCCATGGTAATAGAGGTATTATTGTTGCTCCGCAACACACCCTTAACTAAGAGTATTTTCAGAAAAGAATCAATCATAAAGATTTATCCTGAAAACTTGAAAAAATGGAGCTTTGGCCCAAGGCTTCCTCAGACAGCTTTATAAAGGGTCAAAAGAAAACCAAACCAGCTACAAGGCCTCTTCTCATATGCAGATTTTGCTTTGTGGCTCAGGAACTATTGGGAAGAAAGTAAGTCAGTAGGTCAAGGTCATCTAGAAGACAGTAGGCTCTCCCTGCAGGAGATGGGCAAGTCTAGCTCACTGCAAAGGCTCAAATCCATCTGTTTCACCCACACTATATCCCAGGCAGGATTCCTTTCAGGACCAGGAACAAACACAGCCTTATAAACTCAAATCATGGCATCTAACCCAGTAACCTAGGTGTATAATCTCAGGCAATCAGGAGGCTGGGGCAGGAGGATCATAAATTCAAGGTCAAGCTGGGTTTTAGAGTGAATTCAGGCCTAGGCTGGGCAATTTCCAGAGATTCTGTCTCAAAATGCAAAAGAAATTATGAGCTAAGGCTGTAAGTCCATAGAAAAACACCTCTCTAGCATGTTCACAGCCACAGGATCAATCTTCACTAATGGAACAAAAAATGAAGAAGAAACTCAAATTCTGGGTAACTTGGGGTGACCAGATAACTGACTGAGTGAGAGAACTTGCTATAAAGCCTGATGTCTTCCTTTCACTCCCTGGGACCCCTATAGTGGAAAGAGAGACTCCTGAAATTTGTCCCCTGATCTCCACAGGTGCACCATGAAGCATACGTGACTGAATGTGCAAGTGTGAGCATTCATGTGCATGCATGCGTGCACACATACTCAGGTATAAATAAATATAAATAAATAAATAAATAAATAAATAAATAAATGCAATCTTTTTATAATCCCAGATAATCCATGTATAGTCTAGAACCACTAGTAGAAAAGCAATTAGAATGTATGTTTCAAAACCAACCTAAATAGCACTTCCATGTGGTTTTGTATTTTTGTTTAACCGTAAACAGAGACTTACATCTGTGGGCATGAAACGAATCCTTGTGTGGCAACCCAGAACTCACTGTTCAATACAATGTTTGTATATTTAAGAAAGAACAAAGTTATAGTCAAGGCAGCCAGGAAGGTATTGATAACCATTAAAGTTGGCTCAAAGAATAAAGAATCAATAATTTACAACAGAAGATCAAGTACAAAGTGAGCCCCATGGCACTAGATGACAGTGGCAGTTCCGGGGACACACTTATTCCCATTTTCAGTATGGCACTACCATCATCATGTTACCGTTTACCAACATTCTAGAAAAATGAATGAGGTAATCTAAGCATGCAATGGAGTCTGAAATAGGTTATTATTGGTTTGTGGGGGGGCTGGACACATTGGCCTCCCTCAAAATCTTTAAATGGCCTGATGGTATCCTGATGGTATGAACTGGAGGAAACCGTGTATTACCCATGACTCCATGGGCTTTGTTATCAAGCAGCTCTTGTCAGGGCTTCTGTCCCTCCCTACCACCCTGTCTCCTGACTGAGGAGACAATGAGCTCTACAAGGAGAAACTGTCTTGCGGAGTGATGTGTGAGCCTCAGAAGGCTTCATCATTCACTCGGAGACGTTGGCACAGAGTCAAGTTAGTTCTTATGTGACATTAAAAAGCTCACTTCTGTGAGGAAAACAAACAGATAAAGAACACCCGCTAATGACTTCAGAAGGCCAGAGAGCAGCTGAAGTATTGTTTTTTTAAATGCAATAGATTTTAAATGGCATTTCCAATAATGAATAAGTCACCCAATTACTGCACTCGTCTCATCGAGAACACCTGTCCCAGTGAGTTGCAATCCCCAGAGTGACTTTTATTTTTAACAATATTTATTATCATGAGTGTTATCACATTAGATGAAATCAGCTGGAGATGGCTGCTACACCGATGGCATCCAGACACTGTGGATAGAATGGTTTTGCCTCCTGCTTTGGGTACTGCAGCTGCTCTGAGTCGAGCCTCCGCCATTATTGCAGTTCCCAGCAGACAAGCAGGATGATTTCAGAACTGCCCTGTAGTATGCGATCATCCTAGGGGTCCCCCATGGCTGTCATCCTCAAAGGCTCCTAGAGAATTCCACAAAGCGCCTGCTGAAGACATGTCTAGAAACAGTTTCACTTAGCACTGGAAGGCCAGTGCTCTGGGGAACAAGACATTGTCACTGCCACATGGCTTTCCCTGTTTGCCCCAAGGAACTGCTAGAGAGACTTTAAGAAGGCAAAGGGAGAATGACTCAGAAATCCCATGCTACATCTGTTTTACTCTTCAGATGTGACCCAGAAATCAGGCAAAGGATATTTATACAGTTTCTCCAATGTCCCTAGCGTTCAGCTTGTCACTTGTCCTTACGAAGGATGTAGTTGAGAAAGCAAGCTTGCTCCAAGCTGCCTCAGCACACTCTGCAAGACAGCATTCTTTCTTTTATTGAGTCAGTGCTCAATGCAGCCCTACTATGTGCTTCGTGGTCAATGTGAGACAAAAAGCCTTCAGTTAAAGAGGTTCTGGTTCTAGTAGCTGGGGGGGGGGGGCTTGTTACAAATAGATTTTATAGTAAAGTCTTTGGTAAATACCGAACTCTTAAAACTAGACATACCTTTTAACAGGAACCAACAAGAAGCACCTTCCACAAGGTCAGAGAGAGACCGAGTGGTCAAACTAGATTTGGAAGCTGGGAAACTGGTTTCCTAGATGCACGAACTTGAGCGCTTGTGCTGGAGAGCTTCCTAAGAAGATGAGTGACAAGGATAAAATTGCTACCATCATTTGCAAGTTTTCACTGTAGACTAGACAATGTGCCAAGTGTTTAAAATGTATCACATAATTTAATGCTTAGAACTGCCCAGCCAGGAAGCCTCGACGCCTAGGTGTATGAAACAGTCTTAGTTAAAACGCTGAACTTGAGACAAGCAAACCAGGACAGAACCTAAGGTTACAGTGCTTAGAAAGAGAGATGTGTTCACTATCAGCATTGGTTCTTCTTGTTCTTGTTCACCTCTCTTCTCTTCTCTTCTCTTCTCTTCTCTTCTCTTCTCTTCTCTTCTCTTCTCTTCTCTCTCTCTCTCTCTCTCTCTCTCTCTTTCTCTGTGTCTCAGTCTCTTTCTCTCTCCCCTCTTTTTTATCTCTACTTTCCATGCTGGATCCAGTGATATCTACAATCTAAACCAATTCTTTCCTTATGAAGGAGTTAAAGAAATCTAGCAGATCAGGTCTAGATCTCAAGGTGTTCCCTACCAGGGCCACGGGTTTTTTCCTCATTATCAGGAATCTCATAGTAAAGATACGTGTTGACTTGTTTTGTATTGAATGCACACCCCAAAACTAAACACCAAAAGCATCTTAGAAGGTATTAAAGTGACGGTCTCTTTCATAAGTACCACACACTGGACCCAGAGATATGGAGGAGAAAATTAACAGCTAGTCTGATGTGTTGCTAGAAAAGTAGCCCTTAAGTTGCCCCTCTTTTGGGTTAGAAACTGGGAAGGTGGGAGGGAGGAAGGGAAGGAGAGAGGGAGGGAGAAAGGGAGAGAGGGAGAGAGAGAACTTATTTAAAGTAACAATTCCTACTCATGAGTGAGCTGGTCAAGATAGGGTAGCAACAGCCCCTTAGACATATAGGAGCATCTCCATGCGATAAACTCTCCAGAAATCCTCAGGAGGAGATTATTTTTACTGGTATTGAGGGGAAACAGGTAGCAGGAGCTGGGTAGGCAGTGAGGAAATAATCCATTGATGGCTAGTAAGAGGTAGAAGAATGTTAGGCCAGAACCATTGTAGCCCACTGAGGGAGGCCAGTATTAATGCAATGATGTTGATTTTGCCTGGGTCAGGGTAAACTGTCTAAAGTTGATCTTTGCAGAGGCATGTTGGTCAATGTCTTGGGACTCATCCCGTAATGCTGAAACCATAGCTGGTACCAAGGGACACTGGAGAACATTCTCGGCAGAGCTTAGGCGTGTGTGTAAACTGTTAAAGAGATTCCTCAGACGAGCAGAACAGGGCCAGACTTTTCTCATTACAGAGGAGTGAGAAGGATTCATCCCACCCCGTCATTCCATCAAGATCAGTCTCAGCCCGTGCTCTCTTCATAAGTCAAGACCCTCTTAGTCTGGAAATGGAAGGAAGACGTGCTGCCTAGATGACCCGCAGTCAGCGGAGCCTATGACCAAGCCTTCGGTGCAGGCACAGATCAGCCTGGAAAAGTGGAACTCCCATGAAGCACCGGGAAAGCATTCTGTTCTCTGAAGTCTGAGGTCTTGCACATTTGAACTCCTTCTTAGGCCTAACACTGTTTACTTTCTCTAAGTCCTTCTGTCAGTCTCTGTCAGCTTTCCCCTCCCTTTTGTTCTGAACTCTGGCTGTCTTCACTGACAACTGCTCTGTGCTTTACTCAGCTTCCTCTCCTGTATTCTTGTGTCACCTCCAATGCGGGTTTCCTGGCTTTGATTGCTTCTGATGGGGAGCCAGTTCTCTCCTGCTCTAAACTCTTGTGTCCAGTTCTTTTAGCCAAGTGGACTGGAGTGCTAGGAATTCCCAACCTTTTCCTGGGACATAATCATCATGGCCTCTGGACAGGAAGCAAACTCCCAAGTTCTCCTGGTGGCATTGACCCCTCCATCCTAGCCAGATACATGTATAAGCTTCCAGATTTGTATCTCTGCTTTGTTTGGAAAGGGTGCTTCCCTTATTAAATCCCCAGCTCACACATTATGAGAGTGTATGTGCGTGCGTGAGTGCATGCATGCGCTTGAGCATGTGTGTGTATATTTGCATGCTCGTATATGAATGTGCATACTTGCGTGTGAGCTCACACCTCTGCATGTTCATGTGCTGCATATGTCTGTGTATATTTGTGCATGTGCTAGATGGGATGAAGGACTCAAAGTTTAAAATAAAGCACCTTGGCATTGGAAAGATGGCAGAAGTTAGATAGATGGCCTTCCTTACCTTGCTGTTTCTTTTGCCTTTTGTCAGGGAGCAGGTTTTGTGTCCCTCATGGCAAAGTGTCTTCCTTTTCTTAGAGGAAAGGAATATCTTTATTTTAGAAGACAGCATGGAACAAATGGGTCTGGTTCAGTTCCCGCCCAGTTCATTGACATTAGAACACCACCCCTCTGTGTTTAACGACACTTCCCCATTCTCCTCTAATCCCCAGTAACATAAACATACACAGGTTTCTCTGTCTCTTTGGGTCTCAGTTCTTGAAGACTCTCATGTACATAAAACTTACACTGAATGCATTTGCATGCTCCTCTCCTACCAATCTGTCTTTTGTTTTAGGATCCCATATGGAAAAAATATATTTCCTTTCCTGATGGTATATATAAATTTTTTTTCTCTCTCTCTCTCTCTCTCTCTCTCTCTCTCTCTCTCTCTCTCTCTCTCTCTATGCGTGTGTCTTTTTGTGTGTATATATGTGTGTGTGCGTGTGTGTGTGTGTGTGTGTGTGTGTGTGTGAATTTGGTTACATCTTGATAAACTCATCATAAATAAAAAATACTTTAAGCAGGAAATGTGTTTACTATGTTTAACCTGCCAAGCATAATAGTTCAGCCTGGCCTACCTTAAATGTGCTCAGAACTTTTGCATTAGCCTACAGTTACCATAAAATGTTGACGGTCTCATCCTGCTTACTGAATGCTGTACTGAAAGTGAAACATGGGCTGATTGGGAAGGCAAGCTTTCATGATGCTTATCGTGTCGGACTCTTCTTAAGTTGTGTCATCCAAAGTTGAGGGCTGTATTCCTTTTCAGACATACATATATTCTTTTTCAGATATGAGGTAGATGAGCAGAAAGGTTGGACAAGATCAAGCTTAAGAATATCAATCTTAATCTTAGCTATTCTTTCAGGTGTTCAACTTTATTTGGGGTAAAGCATATAATGTTGCCATACTTGAAATCTGGAATATAAAAATGCAATATACAATTTGGAAGATCTTGGAAAGAATGTATGGGATGAGGTAAGAGTATAGTCTAAATGTTATTTTTAATTTTAACAACAAAATCAAGTAAGAATCAAGGCAATTCGCACAGAATACAACAAACACTAAATTAAAGATGAAAGCAAAATACTGAAGAGAAATGTAGTCAATGCACATGGGAGACATCACCCAGATCCAGAGACCTAAGGAAAGTCCTCAAGCAGGCCACCTCCTCAGTTCCTTTGGTGTGCTGCAAAGGACATCTGCCATGGCATAGCCAGCCGTGCCTCGCACTGGTTCCCACGTCACTGCAAGAATTGAAATTAGAGCCAACTTGGATCACCCACCAGTTACAGTGAGTCAAGCAGATGGAAGTGAACCAGAGTGGTCACCCAGTGGATCACGGTGATGGAGCCATGCACCCACAGGGTCAGAAAGACGATTCTGGGTTCTTATATAATACTACTGTTTCTTCACTTATCGTCATGATAACCCATCAGGCAGGAGGCTGATACTGTTTAATTATGAAATATCCCAACAGGCTCATGCTTTGAAGGTTTGGTCCTCAGTGGGAAGTGTTATTGTGAGGAGCAGCAAACCCGTGTTGATGGAGCCTCACTAGAGAAAGTAGGACAGCTGGAGATACACCTAGTCCTGAGAGAAAACACCTCATCCTGGCTCTTCTCTGTCTTTTGACTTCCTGGCCACCAAGGTGAACAGTCGCTTCCTCCACATGGCCTTGCTGCTACAATGTTCTCCCTTGCCCCAGGCTCAAAGTACTGGCATGATGAGTCAATCTAGTCATGGGCCGAATGTCTGGAAATGTAAGCCAAAATAATGTTCCTCTCCCCTTCTTTCCTTCCTTCCTGTGTGTGTGTGTGTGTGTGTGTGTGTGTGTGTGTGTGTGTGTGTGTGTCAGAGAGAGAGAGAGAGAGAGAGAGAGAGAGAGAGAGAGAGAAAGAGAGAGAGAGAATCTGTCTAATATGTAGGCCAAGGCAAAAAAAGAGGTCAGAAATATCCTCTACTTCCGTGGCACAGCCTAGCTGACTGAGTTGGGAAAGAAGCCAGCCTACTTGCTTGACTTTTAGAATCTTCCATTGAAAAGAAATACAGGATTCAGTTCTCAGGGACTCTTAGGCCATCCTCCCTGGGAACTAGCGCCACTCAAAAAATGTTTAATTAAGATGCTCCCACCTTACTAAAAACAGGAAAGAAAAATCGATAAGCACTAAATAGTTACAATCCTGGATCAAAGTGGTTTTAAATAAGGTTATCTTCGGCTTTAGCCCCGCTCTGGCATTCTCTATCCCAAAACAAAAGATGTGAGTGAGGTTCTTCAAGAAGGGGGCAATGATGCACCCTAAATGTGTCATCCAGACACTCTCATGGAGTGTCACTACAGGAGTGGCCTCATCTGTTGCACGTGGAGGTTAACAGTTGGATTTGAAATTTAGAGACATTATAAAATCTACTTCTCAATCTTTGCTGTTATTCATGGTGTTGGGCTATATTTGCTAAGCTTAGAAATTTGGGATGAGGAGGGAGTATGGGACCAATTAGCATAATTGATTCTGACAATCCAAGCCTTAGGGTCTGTGCACGTGCTCCCTCTGCCTGGAATGATCTTCCCCCATATGGGCTGGCAAGCTTCCTCTGCTTCTCAGTTCTTGACTCATCCCTTTCTCAGAAAGGCTTTCCTGTTCCAAACCTCAGTGTTTCCCTCATGTTGTACCATCTTAGCCCTCTCCTCGGTTCCCTTTGTGTGTCTCCTCCACACCGATCGCTTTCTAAAATGATAGAGATATTATTGAGTTGGCCAGTGTGTTGTTGGTGCCTCTCTCCAGGACACAAGACACCTTGGGACTGCAACACCTTCCCTGGAATAGTGCCTGGTGTTTAAAAGGAGCTTAGTAAATATTTAATGGAGAGTGTCCTTTACAGGAAACCCAGAGGCTCAGGTTCCTGCTCCATCACTCAGCTGTTCTTAGACTGAGGCAAAGCTTCCTTTCTCTGAATCTTCTTTTCTTCTGGAATATGGGAGGGAGGGGGAGAGTAACAGACCAACTTCACAGAGCTGTGAGGAAAATCAAATGTGGTACATGTATTTAGATGAGCATTTGACACATGCTCTGTGCTTTATGTTTGTGAAGACAGCTGTTATTAACAGTGATACCCAACAATCACTAAGTCCCTACTATGTGATCGGAATCATTTCATGCACATGCACGATGGTCACATGTTTACTACTCGGCATGTGTTAACTAACTATATAATAAATATTAGTGAGCATTTTCTTTTAATCACAAAACCACATAGTATAATATATACTATTTGTTCTGGTTAAGCCTGGCAAAGTTACTTAACTCTCTCAAGTGCAGCCTGCTGATAAGGCTTAAATTCACAGAATCATTCCAAGCCCCACAGGACAATGTGTCCAAATGGAAATACCAATTTCAGTCCTATTCCAAAGGTGCAGGTGGTGTGGGCTTATGGGCCAATCTTTTCCTGCCTTGTTTTTCGTTTCAGTATCTATAAGAGAAAACTCTGGGGCTCTTTGGAAGTCCACCTCCCACTCAATGTTCAAATGCAATCCAAACCTAGTCTCTCTTTTATAAGGATGAGTAACATGCAATTTATCATATAGGTTCTGTTGATTGAAATTGTTTAAATTGGTTCCAAACCGACACTGTAAATACAGAGCACAGGCCTTGTGCAACGACCTGGTTTAGGAACTGAGGCTGTGGCCTCCCCCTGAGGGCTTTCAGTATATTTGCTGGCCTATAAAACTAACTCCTGCCTCTGCTTTCTGCACTGACTGCTGCAGACAGAGGCATGCTGAGTCTTTTCACACAGCCTGGGCTGACTGATGGGTTGGGGAAGAACAAACAGTTCGGCATAGCCCTGGTGGACAGTGGGAGGGAAGGGGGGCGATGGTTTACACTTTCTTGGCATTTCTAGGTCTATATAAAGTACAGGACTGAGAGCAGAAGCAGGAGGCAGACAAGAGGTAAGTATGACACTCAGTTTTGACAGGAAACACTACTTCCAGGGATGTTCCCTAACAGTGACCACTACAAGGTTTGGGTTGGGGTTCCCTCAGATCTCCTCTGGACCCCAACAAGGGCAAATTAGAACTCCCTAAGGGCACTGCACTAGCTGAGAGGGTTCTCAGGGTCTGCAGCCACCAATCTAAAGCAGACATCAGGAGGACATTGCAGAAAGAATTGAAGAACAGCAGTTTTTTCTAGGGATGCAGGCCAACCATCAAAATAGGTACTGGCTCCCCTATCAGACGCAGCAATGCAGACCTTGGTGGCTTCCATCAGACTCAGTAAGGCAGGTCCTGGTCCCTATCAGAGTCAGCTATGCAGGACCTTCCTTATTTCCATCATACTCAGCAAGGCAGGCCCTGGCTCTCCGTCAGATGTCAGATTGACCCAGAGAAGCAAGAGCAGTGGAATGGGTTGACTGGACAGGTCACCCTAGAGATGACAGAAAAGAGACAATACAGAAATTCTGATACTGTAGTGCTGGACATACTGGAAAAGAGACATGTGACTGGTTGGGATTATAGAAGGGGGGGAGGGGAGAACAGTAAACTGAAACAGTACATACAGGAAAAAAACTGGAGAGTGAAGAGCGTGGTGGCCTGAGAAGAAAGGGGGATAGGAAGGAACACAAAGGAAAGAAGCGGCCCCATTAACTGGTGGAGATGGACAGCTTCGTGAAGAAGGCTCCTCACAGTGGGGGTAGGCAGCAGCCTCCGCTCTTTGCATTGCTCATTGCTGCCCCCATGTGTCAGGAGCAAGCTGGCAGCTCTGACACCAGTGCCCAGGCAAGGACAGACAGCATGTCTGCAGGAATCCAATTTCCTGCTGCAACTGGCAGTCTGCATCTCATTCCTTCCTTCCTTCCTTCCTTCCTTCCTTCCTTCCTTCCTTCCTTCCTTCCCCCTCCCCCCCTGCCTCCTTCCTCCCTCAGTTCCTTCCTTCTTTCCCTCCTTCCCTTAACTTTTTTCTTAAACACCTGACTTCAGTGCTGTTCTTCCGAGATATGCAGCCCACTACTCTCTGGAGGTGATCTACATGAACAAGAGCTATTAACATAGATGATGAGTCTAGCCGGCCTTTTTTAGCAGTTAATCCAGATCTTTAAAACCTGTCCCACTTGATAACAACTTTTCCATTTTCCTGGAGAAACAGCAGGCACAGCCAAGGGTCAAAGTTGGAAGCAAGCAGTACTCCAGGAGAAGAATGCTTAAGGATACGAGCGAGTTTTGTAACCCGATGAAGCACTGTGTAGAACTGGAAGAGGTGCCCAGCAGGATGAGAGAGAGCCCATTGGACACTCCAAAAAGGAAGCATGTGGATCCAAGTCAAGTGCTGGAGTAATGTATGCCCTGTCTCCTTGTTGGCTTCCTTAGCGGATGTAGTCATAGGTCTCCTCTTTCACACTAGCTTCCTAGATACATGGGGTGGAATCTTGGAACTTCAAATAACTCTTTTGTTGTTGTTGTTTGTAAGAGATCACTTAGTTATTCTGTCAAATTTCTTGGTGTTAGGACAATTCATCCACAAAGAGCAGAATGTATGGATTTTCTGTCCTTCTTGCTAAAAATATTCCTCCAAAACAGCATATGATCAAAGGAACAAAATATTATAGTGCAGTATACCCTGGTGCTGAGGGGACACAGTTATTCCTCAGTTGTCCCTGCTTGTTTTGAGAAAGGAGTAAGAGAGGGATAGGCTCGAGGGGGTGAGTGGGTCTCAAGGATCACGATGGTGACAAAGAGAGAATTATGAAAAGGGAAAAGCAGGAGGAGGAGAAGAGCTGGTTAGGTGAGTATTCTCACTACCATCTTTATTGAATTTAAATGCTAAAATTAGACTCCTGGTCGATAGTTTTATAATTGAAGTTTTGTTTTGTTTTGTTTCAATAGCAAGTAGAGACATTGAACAAAGCAAGGAATAATATATTTGGTCTTACTCATTAGGTTAGGATCATTTTCTGTTTGGGGCCAAAAAATTCTGCTTTGAGAGAGGAGATGTCAGAGTGGGAGGTTTTATGTATTCTCCAAGCAAAGTAGAACGAGAATCCCAGAATTAGAAAATATAGAATAATCAGATTCAGTTTAACGCCTTCCCTTGCATGTGGGGGATTACCCATAAACCACTTAAGCTGACGTCTCAAGGGCCACAGTTGGTCCCATTTCTATTAAAATGTTGCCTAACTGAAAAGCATAGTACTTTTCTTTTTTTTATTTTTTTTTTTTTTTTTTTTTGGGGGGGGGGAGAAAAAGCTGATGGTCCTAGTGTAGCTCTAAATGACACCAGTTCTTTTAATCACTCAATGATGCACTATGTTTGCCATCTAATTTCATCCAAAACACCCTAAACTGAAAATAAAGTGCTGTTTAATAGGCATGCAAAGATGTCATTTCATTTTGCTGAATGTTCTAGTAGCAACTACTAATTATTTAAATGTATTTTTTTCCTGTAATTATTTGAAACAGACTATTCAGAGCTCCTCCATTAACTTCAAAAATATTTCGGTATCCTACAGAAATTCAACAGTATAAATTTAAACAGCTCTTTCTTCAATGGTCTGGGAATACAGCTGGAAGAAGTGGAAGGGGAAACTGTATCTTTTGCAAATAGAAACAACGAGAGAGAGAGAGAGAGAGAGAGAGAGAGAGAGAGAGAGAGAGAGAGAGAGAGAGAGAGAGATCTCACCATCAGCCCTGTCCTACTGCTGGACCCTTTTGCATTTGATTTTTCCCAGACCTGTGTGCAGGTTACAGAACTAATCCCCCCCGATGTTACTTGTACCTGCTGCCAAATGGCAAGAGGCTGGGATGCCAATACAGACAAGGCAGACATGGGCAACAGGCCTGACTAAGGAAGGCAGTAGAGACAGATCCTATCACCTTCTATGGTTGACTTCAAGTTAGCCGTATCCCAAGTTTCTAATGATTTCATTTAGAATGACAAGAAGGGTCTCACATACCCAGTAACCTACTCAGCTCTCTAAAAGAATTCATAAGATGATAATCTCCCCGACTAATGTTCCTGAGCTCCGAGAACCTAATGTTTCTTTGTTGTGACTGCTTAATAGTGCCTTTAACTTTTGATCTGCATCTATGTTAAGACTTTGATGTCCCACTAGCTGATCATATTTCTCTTATTCGTTACCATTTCTCTACAGGTTACTATCCTTTTTAACTGGATTTATTCCTTTATTCAGTGTAATCATTACTCAAAACAAAAATGTTGAAGTCCTAATTCTTCCTTCTCCTTCATAACCAATCAATGACAAGATATTTTGTTTTTATTGCTGTTCAGTTTTGGTTCACAGATCTCTTCTCGTGCTTATAAAACATTTGTCTTCTACTCGCATTCCTGTCTGGCATGTGCTTGGTCCTCTCACATCTGTCATCTATACAGAACAATATGTAAGTTCTGAACTCGTATCTTTTTCAACTCCACACATCATGTAATTAGCTCAGAGGTAAGTCATAACTGTAGGATCATGTAGATCAAACTGGCACAACTCCAGGGAATTATCTTAACTGCTATGTGATGCAGGAGACACCAGTCCATGGTGGGCAGCACCATTCTCTAGGCAAATGGTCCTGAGCTAGATGGGAGGTAGTGAACAGTTTTCCTCCAAGATTTCTGCCTCAAGTCCTACTCTGACTTCCTTTAATGATAGAGTGTGGCCCACAAACAGAAAGAAATACCTCCCTTTCTTAATTTGTTCTTGGTCAGAGTGTTTTATCTCAACAACAGAAAGAAAAAAACTAAAGAACCTTGATAGGTCCGTTTCCATGTAAAACCTTCTTGGTTCCCCTCATTCTTTATCATAGTAGGCTGGGAAGTCTTCATTGAAAACTCTTGCTTCTTTGCCTTTTGATAGTTCATGGAGGAAGGTCAGACTAGCATAACCTCAGGGTTCTATAATGTACTATTGGGAATCTGTGAGTTATGGAACAAAATGGTCTAAACATGGCAATGAAGGTTCTCATGCCTTGACCTATGCCTACTATCTTATTTTTTGAAGCACTAATAAGATATTGTATATTATTTTTCTATATTTGTTTTACATGTGAGAAAACCAAATCATAATTAAATGTGTTTAGGAGCTATAATAGTAAGTATATGGGCATGTCAAGAGCCACAGATCAACAAGACAATGTCAAATGCCTCCTGGGATAAGTATCGCTGAGCCAAGTGTAGATAGCACACTATTTGGAAAGAGAGAAATCAGAATCCTGTCCCTCAGAGAATCCAAATAGAAACACTTAAGTACCTTTAAATGCACTCAAATAAAACGAGCAATTAATTCAGCTCTAGGAATGATGGTCTCCCAATCTATAAAATATTGACCTTACATAGTTGTAAGGACTGAGACGATGCATATGGAGGATTCTATACTGTTGAACTCTGAGAACGGCAAAGGTGATATAAACAAGTCACCTGTCCTGGTTGGGGGACCTAAGAGTGCCACTGAGTATTTGCCTTATTTAAAGAGACAATAACAGGTTGTGCATATCCTGTTGCCAGAGACACAAAAAGATGTCTAGTGCCACCAACACTTTTGATTTTTCTTATTTTGCGGTCAGTGATACAGCTCTTTTGGAGTGCTGGATTTTAGCCATAGCAATGTATAAAAGTAGATGTGGTTGCTTATGGCTGTAAATAAATCCCTGGAGAAGTGAGGGGAGGAAGATCAGAATTTCAAGGCTGCTTTTGGCTACAGAGATAGTTGGAGGGCAGCCTAGGCTACCTGGGACCTTGTCTTTGAAAACACTCTTTAGAATGCTGTTTTGTTTTGTTTTTCTTACTATGTAGATCTCACAGAACCTGGGAATCTTGGAATACAGTTTGTCTTCCAGGTTGAAACCTGTACCTCATAAAAGGCTACAGACCTGAAGCCTGGAATTTCCCAGAATAAATCACCTAAGGGTAAAAGCATTCAATATAAGGTCAGACATCTTCTCCAGTCGGTACACTTTTAGTGTACCCAGAAGGCTACTAAGGATAGTCTGTAGAAAGGACTCAAGCATGATGGGTGAGAACCATCAAGCAGGCAAAAAATTAGAGGACTTGGAATCAATCTGCACTTTGGAGTCAAAAGACTCAATCAAGGGAGAAAACAATAAAGAGGAGTTTAAAAATCAATGAGTTCCGAGTGGTTTGTTTGGGACCCGAGCTTTCAAGGGGAGGCACATAAAATGCTGCTGATATCTTCCCAAGGCACTTTAATCTGTGCCACTCCTGGGAAAAAAAACCCCAGCAGCAAACAACATATAACACTATCACTCGGCCTGAGCTTTGTGAAGGGCTCACAAATTAGACCCTGTCACTTAGAACCTCTTGTGACTTCCTATGCTATGTTCAAGGAGATAAAAGCTGAACTCAAATATTTCAGCAGATAACCAGAGACTGTAATTTTTTCAAACAGAATAAAATAGAAATCGGAACACTAAAAAAGAAATCACTACAAAAGTTCCTTCCCCTGAATCTCTTTACCCAACATTCTCCACACCAACTGTTACAATCCTACATCTTCCTCCTTGTTCAGGCTGAAGCAGGTGCTGAGATATCTGTCCCCTCTCCCTTCTCTCCTCTCTTGTCTCCCTTCTTCCCATTCCCTTCTCTGTTCTCCCTTCTCCCCTCTCCTCTTTCCCCTCTCCCCTGTCCTCTGTTTCCTCTCCTCTCTCTTCGAAGACTTCTCTTCACTAAGACAACAGGCAGTTCTTTTGGTTCTGCCTTCAAAATAAATTCACAGTCCAACTCTCCCACCATCTGCACTTCCCTTAGCCTCCCTCAGGCCAACATTTTTCACTTGGATTACCGCAGCAAGCTTTACTAATTCTGCCTTTGCCCTGCTTTCTGTCTCAGTAAGAGCCGGTTTCAGGATTCTGCAGCACTAAGTAGCCACAATCTCTCAGTGTCTCAACCAGGATTACTAGCTCACTACTACATTCCACACAGGTTAGCAGAGTCACTATGGTTTCCACCAGAGCCAGACTGACAGAGCTGTCCCATTGTCACATGGTAGGGATGATTGCCCAAAGAGTGTATTGGGTGGATCGAATCCCGTCCCTACAAGTTTCATTGTTGAAGGCAGTCACATGACTATAAAAAGACATCGAAAATTGCTTTTGCTCTGAAGCATGGCTTCTTAGTCAGGCCCATGAGATAACAGAAAGCAGAACAAAAGCCTGGTGTCTCTGCCCTCCTTAAGTATTTGACCCCTGTGCGCTGAGCTTACTACTCCATGTGGATATGCCAATCACTCAAGAAGGGAGGGAACGGATGCTACCTAACCCATCTCCTTCTCTTCAAGGCCAAAGGCACCAAAGGTAAGAGCGATTGAGGCAT
The DNA here is from genome assembly GCF_011064425.1 of Rattus rattus. Classification (NCBI taxonomy): domain Eukaryota; kingdom Metazoa; phylum Chordata; class Mammalia; order Rodentia; family Muridae; genus Rattus; species Rattus rattus. Next base: position 25,818,885 of record NC_046161.1, on the reverse strand, counting down.
CTTACTGCCAGCTTTTGCAGTTTCCTGTTTCAGATGTTCTCAAAGCACTGAAAGACCTCCCATCCTTCTCCTAAAACATAGTCACCTTGGATTCCTGAAAAAAAAACAGTACCTTTGGGGACCAGCAATCCACTCCCATGCAGAGAAAGGCAATTCTCCACAATGACGAGGCTACATCCTGCAGCAGGACCAACCTTTCCATGAATCTCAGACAATGAGAACTTCCTCATATTAACTCATGAGCCAGAATTTATATTATAGTCAACCAGACCACATCTTGAGGTAGACTGTCTACTTATCATACCTTTTCCCTCCTGCTCCATGGCATCCTGAACCTCAGCCTCATTCTCCTCTCCCAGCCCAGAAAGGAATTCAGACTCACTGCATCCTTTGATCTTTTTCTCTTTCTGATGTGGATATTGATTAAATATCTGTTCTTTGATTTTCACCATTACTTGTCTCTAATTGGTTTATGGAGAAGACATGGCTGAGCCTCTTCCATTGGGGTGACAAGAGCCAGGGCTTTTAAACTAAAATCTCTATGGTCTGGCCTTGCCTAACCTCAAGAAGATAGCCCATGCACGTCCCAGGAGAGCTAGAAATGATGTGTAAGCAGCATAACTGATTGCCAGACTTCTCTAGCATCTATTCATAAATGAATAGATGAGGTCACCAGATGGTGCCACTCTTCCTTAGGGTTAAAGGCAGAGATCCCAGAATTGCTACAATGTATGTGATGAGCCTTCACCTCCCTGGCTGTATGTCTAACTTCTCATTACTGTTCTCTCCAGTCCAACACAGTCGTCAGCCTTCTGATGCCCAACAGTGCAGACACATTCTGCCTTCAGGTCTTGTGCACTGGCTGTCCTCACTCTCCTTAGAACTCTTTGCCAGATACATGCATGGCCCTTTCCTTCACCTCCTAGAATTTTTGTTTAAATGTCACTGTATTAAAATTTGCATACACATATTCCCACCTCTGGCAAGAGGACCTACAGCTTTCCGGCTGCATTCTATTAAGAAGTTCCTTTAATATCTCAGAATGGCAGGATCTTCCCTTGTAAGATTAGTATGATAGCACTCACCTTGCCAGCTTGCTGAAAAGATTAAACAGGAAAATAAATAGGTGGTTTGACATTTCTAGCTGTCATTCCATATGAGGCTGATTCCTCTTGTTTATTCCTATGCATAAAATTGCACAATGCCCATTTCATGGTTCTCTGGAAAAATTCCATAATAAAGGCAGGGTCCTCAAAAGAATTTTTTTAGTATATTTCCCCAAAGTATCAGCTCTCTGTTGAAGCTAAGTAAAACAAACCAAACAGAAATAAAACACTAAACATCTACAGTCACACAAATTTGGGAGGTTTCCCTGAGTTATGATCACTTGCGAGGGATTGAGAATGCATAGTAAGACATTAAAAGCCTTGAGAATTCTGATAATAAAGAAACCCTCTCAACTGCATTTAACCCGGCATTCCCCAAACTTAACTGACCAAAGAATCATGTTTTTTTTTTAATTTTCCTTCATGCTAATGCTTATTACTATCCCGTAGAACCTAATGTTCTGAGAAACACAAGTTAGGAAATGCTGATCTAGCCTAAACCTCACATTTAATTGGGGACTAAATCATTGACCAGAGAGGTTAAGTACCCAGCCTACTGCTAAGCAGAGGCACAGTGGGATTGGAACCTGACAGGCTTCAGCCATGCCAGGCTCCCCATGGCTAACCACCTTCTTGATGAACAGAGTCACAACACACTCAAAGAGAAAAGGACTCTCTCCCATTCCCCAACATCGCCAGACTCTCACTCTGTGTGCTGGCATGGGACTCTGATTTCTCAGGTCCTTTTGTCCTCTTAGTTTGCTCTTGCAGAGAGAATTGTTTCTCTCTTATCTCCAAGATCTCTGTCCAGGTTGAATTCAAGGTGCAGGAAAAAAAAATTGAGAAAGATTGTCTAGACAGACCTGTTAGGTATTATTTATGAGTGCCTTGGTGTCTTACTAGACTCTACGTCTAAATGAGGGGGAAAATTGCTCTATAAATAACAGCAATAATCACCCTTGGCTTTGCCATGCAGGGGAGCTCACAGACCGAAGGCTGCAGACAAACGAGCTGCCGATCCCTAGGCCCCCTTTCTGCCCTTGCTGCTCCCTGTACCCTGGCTGACCTGCCACATGCTCATGCATTCTTCATCATTTTTCTCACATTCCGTACAATGTGATGTGACAGGTGGATCTATTCTTGGGATAAAAGTCTTCACATGAGATAGATGGGCTGGGTGAGGGGTTGCACATGTGTGTGGGAAACGCAGCTCCTGACCTAGTAATCATATGCTGTCCTTTTCCCAGTGTACCTTCAGTTATAAAACAATACATGGGGAGACAGCTCATGGGAAATATCGAAACATATGTCATTATTTATAGCTATGGAGTTTATGCATTTCAGTGATATACTTTGATCAAAGATGTTATGATAGCATGTGCAAAATAGTGTCTCTTTGACTTGGACTTCATGTGGTTGTACAGGTTGGTCTCATGTCATAGTACAAATTACAGTCATCTCAAAGGAGAACCTCAACTGAGAAGATGCCTCCATAAGATTTGACTATAAGGTGTTTTCTTATTTAGTGATAGATGGAGGGGGGCTCAGCCCATTGTAGGTAATGTCATCCCTTAGCTATTGATCTTGGGTTCTATGAGAAAGCAGACTGAGCAAGCCAGGGTAAACAAACCAGTAACTAGCAATCTTCCATGGCCTCTGCAATAGTTCCTGGCTCTCTTTGACTTCCTGTCCTGGCTTTCTTTGGTGATGAACAGTGATACAGAAGTATAAGCCAAATAAATCCTTTTCTCCCACGTTGCTTTTTTGGTCATGGTGTTTCATTAAACCAACAGTAAACTTAACTAAAACAGTGGGTGTGGCTATCGTTAATTGTGTGAGATGGAAAGTGATCATATAAGATGCTTTCTTTGCAGTTGAGTAATTTAAGGGCAGATCATTTAGGAGACACTTGAGGAACCTGGACTTAAGCCTTACCACTGACTCTTAATCTGGACTGTGTGATAGTGATGTCAAATGCAGAAGGCAACATGTCAGAACACTCCTCATTTTTCAGCTTTTATATTCTTTCCATCTCTTCTTTCTCAATGTTGCCTGAGCCCTAGTGGAGAAGAGGTTGATAATGATGTCCAATTTAGGGATGAGAACTGAGTCAGGGGTTAGCTACATATGTGGAACCAACTTGTGGTATAAATCATAGAATGATACTCACTTCCTGATGCACCCTCAGTTGAATAACCCGGGGTCGGGGAGGGCTATCCTTGAGTAATGTGACTCATAAGTGAGGAGAAGCTCTCCTATACTGCTGTTCTTGAATGGTTCCCTAACTGTTGAATTGGTGATGACTTGAAGAAAGCCAATGTCAAAGGCAATAGAGCCATAAATGTTCAAACTTTCCATTCAATCTGCCTCCTCATGAAGACTGACTTTAGTAATAGCAGCATAGAATATAACCACACTGCCAGTATATTACACGCACGTGTGTGTAAAATGTCTTCAAGTTTTAGCCAGCCATTATTATATAGTGATAAATGTATAATTTTCTACCAAATAAAAATAGCTTTCATATGTGACTTTTCTTAATTATGAAAAAAATACATTTATTGCAAGCAACTCAGAAATCAGGAAAATGCATAAAAAAGAATGGGACTGGTGAGCAGACATCAAGGCAGAGATGCTGAGAATAAGAAGCAGAGTGCCTAGCTATGAACGAGACATTGTTATCTAGTTATCTACCGCTCCTGTCACCCAGGCTCAAACATCAAAGGATTAAGGCAGCAAGACTTAGGCGCTGGGGGATGGGGTCCTGTGAAATGCTATCTTCTGTGATTGACACGGCCATTACACTCATGAACTCAAAGCAGCCCTAGTTATCAGCACAAGGGCTGCACAGAGCCTGAGCAAGGTCAAGGCTTCCAAAAGTTTAGCATAGATAGATTAGGTGTTCTACAAGCCTCACCCCTTACTGAGAAATTATTGGCTATTCATAGCTACTGGGGGAAGGACAGTTATTTGGTTTTGAGAATGCAGCCACCGGGAGGTTTCCCATGTTTCAGTGGATGGTTCCAAATCCATGCTAATGTTCGACATTAGGGCAACCTTAGTCAGACATAGTGCGTTATCAAATGAATGTTTTGAACAGATATGAAGTTGTGGGGGTGGTATGTTAGGGGATATTTATAGAGATAAAGTGTATATGGAAATAATGGTATATATATATGATCATGTGTGTGTGATACTGTCAATAATTTTAATGAAAAAAATGCAAACATTACCTATCTTTCCCGAGTGACAACCATATTGACATCTAGCCAGCCATGCTACTTATTCTCATTGTTCATGAGCTGATGCAAGAGAAAGTTGGTAACTCTAGCTCTAGGTTACAACTTTGGCTCAATGCTATCCATAAACAGAAACATATCTAATCATTTCTGGGAGGTGGCCTTGCTACAAAGAAGCCAATCATGTCTGTGGCTCTGAGGTGTCTCTTCTTAACTTTAGGAGCTCACAGTCCTCTTTGAGATTTGATGAAAGCTGTGGATACTTTTCAGAGTAAAGAGCACATACCTCTCTATACACATAGAATATTTTATATACAACCTGAAGAAACCCGTGGAGCCTCTGAAATACATCTATAACTCTTTGGAAGCATTCACATTAAAAGAATCTTATTGTAGAAGAGGGAAAAAGCATTCTTAATGCGCACCACAACCTGCCTTTATATATCTGTTTGTCTGATTGTTTAAGGCTTCTCTCCACAACTAGATTGCGAGTTTCACAAAAGCACAGACAGTGTATTGTATTCAAAGATGCATGCCCCGTGCCTCGTGGCAATATATGTCTCAACTATTAATGAAATCAATTAACAGCTGAATGAATGGATGCGTGAAACTGTGCTTATGAGTTATTCTGTCACCAGGAGCAAATTCTACAGGATAGCAATAGGTGCAATGGCTGGAAGAGCTAGGGAGGGGGATGCTGGAAACTGTATTTAGAGCATGGGTATAGAGAAGAAAGTAGACTAGTGAGCATGGGAGGGAAGGATACACTTGTTATCGAGGGGAAGCAAAGGCTGGCTCATTAGTTACTGTTCTGCTGTTGTGATGAAACACCATGATCAAAACAACCTATGGAGTAAAGAGCTTATTTGGACATATGGGTCCAGAGGGATATGAGTCCATGATGACAGAGAAGTGTGGCAGCCACTGGCCAGCATGGTACCTGGAACAGAAAGCTGGGAGCTTTCTCACATCTTGCAATTAAGCATGAAGCAGAAAGGAAAAGGATAGAACTGACATCTTTAATGAATCTCTAAGCTTTCAAATCCTGCCCCCAATAACATACTTCCTCCAGAACGGCAGATCTACTTAAACCTCCTCCAGCATGGCCAGCATTTGGGGGCCAATTATATAGATTCTCAATACTATGGGGTGACAGTTCCCATTCAAACTACCACAACAGCTACATTGAAGAGACAAGACAGAAGTGTGGCTCAATTCTGTGAAATCTCTGGACACGGTTCTATCTTACCACCTTCTTAGTAGAAGTTGTCTTAACTGGACCAATGATGGGAACTCATAAGCTTGCATTGTCTACCATTTTGCTTCCTTTCTCAGGATTTTCTGAAGTCCCATTTTTACTTGAACTCAAGACCAGCATACTCAGAAAGGAACATGTCTCTCTCTCTGCATCTCAGAGCCTGGAAGATCATATCATATTGCCCATGACTCTGAATTCTCCTTTGGTTCTGTTGCTCATTGCCAGGCCTGCCTCTGGAATGGTCTCCAGGCTGCGTTCTGCCAGACTCCTTGAGAGACTGCTGTTTCCAGCTTGAAAGCTTGAATCTGTAATGCAGCCAGGCTTCAGAGTAGAGGAAGGCCTCGTTCTCCTGAGGTATGAAGTGATGCACAGAGCTAGGGCATCATCTCTTGGCCTTTGCTGCCTGTCATTACCTTGTTCAGAGTACTCAGCACTAATCGCACAATAAACACAAATGTACTTGGTGAGCTGAGCAGTTCAAAGCAATAAACTGGATGGGAAAATTAGATCATAGGCATGCTGCTGAAATTGAGGTGAGGGGTGCAGGTGGAGTGGATGGGAAGGCACAGAGATTAGCGCAGTGGTCCTGAGCCTGCTGCTGGAAGCAAGTGATACTCTTCAAGTCAGAGCCACAGGCATGCATGTCCTCTCTCCTTGGTGTCACTGGTCTTTGGCTTCCTATTCTGAATGAGAGTGGTAGAATGGACCCAGTAGGTAATTAATAAAGTGTGCTGATTTCCACGGGGGAAATTAGTTGATTCAATTAGTCAGCCAAGTATCGAATTTTTCTCTTCTAGATATTGTACCAGGTACTAGAAAGGAAATGATAATCTGTTTGTCATGTAGGTTCTAGTCCAGAGAATAAAATTCACCTGATTCGATGGCAAATCTTGATTGTCAACTTGACATACCTGGAAAGAAGAGCCTCAATGGAGGAATTACCTCCCGTAGGTTGGCCTGTGGGCCTCTTTGTGGGCATATTCTTGAATGCTAAGTGATCAGAGGGCCCAACCCACAGTGAGCAGGTGGGTCTGTGTTGCATAAGGAAGGTGACCGAATGTGAGTCTGGACTTGAGGCAGTAAGTGCTGCTGCTTTATTTCTTGCCCCGAGGTTTCTGCTCTGGTTTCTCTAGACTAATGGACTGTAACCTGTAAAATGAAATAAGCCCTCTTCCTTCCCTACATTGGTTTGGTCAGTGTTTTGTGACAACAACAAGCAAACTAGAACAAATAAACAAACAATCCAAAAAGTACAGTGCCCCCAAAGCTAAAATACACTGTTGTTCTAGGAGAATGAAAGTGAAGGTGAATAATTCAGACTATGACCAAGAGAAGTAAACATATAGAGAGAATATATATAGAAGTATATAGAATATACATATTCACTTCTCTTATAAATGTATTATAAATACATTTTTCTTACATATTCTTTTATATATATTTCTCTTATATATTTTCTTATATATATTCATTTCTCAGATAAATTCACTTCTCTCGTTTATTGAGCATCTATAATATTCCACATCATGTGTAAAACAGTCCTTCTTTGGTTCTAAAAGAGCTTGTCTCTTTGTCAAAGAGACAAAAATAACAAAGCATTCAAGTCTAAGACCCCGTGGTAGAGTGCAGTGCTGTGGAAGGCTGAGGTAGACTGCACAGTCTTCAGCTTCCTTTGTAGGATCACACATGCCCATGATGCCTTGCCTTCCTGTGTGCTTCTCTGCCTTACTGATGTGAGTCATCAACACTTGATCTAGCCACTTGAATGTGAGAGTTCTTACCACTTGTCCTACAGGAACTTCATGTTTGATGGCATTTCAGTTCAGTCTCTTATGCTTATAAGCCATTTACCAATAAAAATGTTATTCCTGATGAGGGCTTCTGGTTAAGCTTGGGTACTATACGAGAGAATATAAGAAGAGACCTGAATCTGACCCACATCTGAAGTAGAGATTGATATATACCACTTACATACAAACAGACAATGTGAACAACATGCTATTTTTAATTGTTTTGCTATAATGTCTGAATTGCCTTCCAGTTGCTGGACAGAGAACCATTACCAAGACAACTGATAAAAGAAAGCATTTTAATTTGGAATTCACAGTTGCAGAAGGTTAGAGTACATGGGTGTCATGAGAGAGAGCATGGCAGTAGGCATGCATGGTTCGGGAGCAGTAGCTGAGAGCTTATATCTTGATCCACAAGCACGAGGCAGAGAGAGCTAACTGCGATTGACACACACTTGAAATTTCAAAACAGTGACATACTTCCTCCAATAAGGCGACATCCTCCAAATCTTTTCCCCCCAAATTCCACCAATTGGGCATGAAGTATGTAAAACCTGTGAGCCCATCCAGTCCATCCTCATTCAAACCACCATAGATACGTAGGTGACTTTTTATTTAGTTACCATAAAAAACTCAGAGATAAATAAAAGTATCACACACCAAAATTAAAAAGTTTCAAGCTCTATACAACTTAATAAACTTATATAAGTTGGACTTGACATTATTGAATTCTTAAATGATTTGCTTAATTTTGCTTGTGTTGTCTTATTAAGTTTTTGCTTATACCTATGTATGTGTACCATGAATGTATGCTTTGTGTCCACAGAGGCCAGAAGAGAACATTGGATTCTTTGGAACTGGAGTTAAAGATGGTTGTGAGCCACCATGTGTGTGTTGAGGCCTAAACCTAGGTCTTTACAAGAACAGATTCACTTTTAACCTCAGAATCATCTCTCTAGCCCTAAGTCACTGACACTGAGTTTTTTTGTTAAGTATAATAAAGTTGGTATTGTTGTGATAGAATCATGGTTCCTATCTGGACAGAATATACCAGGCCAATACAGTCCCAAGTAGAAGTGGTTTATTGAGGATGATGGAGACAAGAGTTGGGAAGAGAGAGAAAAGAGAGAAAAAGAGGAGGAAGGGGGCAGAAAGGGTCTGCCTTTTATTTAAACCGTGACTTAACTGCTCCCAGGTTAAAGTGGGAGCTGAACCAAATGTATGCCTAGAATGTATGGCCATTGCTATAGCAACAGATGTGCAGGTCCCTGTTGCCTGCAGGTGACCAGGTCACTGCTGGAGGCGAAAGCGGTTCCTGATACCAACAGGTATAATGGAAATAAGTGAGGAATAAGGTCAGAGAATCTCTGAAATGTTAAAAAATAAAGTTTTAAGAAATGGCACAAAGTATTTGGAAAATGGTATGAATAGAGTCCCGAGTAGAGAGAAGTTGGAAGAAGTTGAGGTAATAAAGCCCTGGAATGCTTTCGCTCAACTAAGGACACATATGAGTATAGGATTTGTGAGTGACAATGGGAGAGTAGGTGAGTTTGAGTAGATTCTTCTAAGGCATCTAAATGATGATATCTCTAGGATTCAGACACATTAGTTAAAAGCTCAGAAAATAGATTTGCCTACAGGTAAGAGCTTTGGGAGGTTTTCTTGTTGTTGTTTTTGTTTTTGTTTTGTTTTTTTGTTTTTTTTTTTTTTTTTTTGGATAGAACTTGTAATTACAACCTTGAGAACAGATTTGTATGGAAGTTTACAGAAAGAGCAGAAAACAGTTTTGAACATGGGGTTCCAGAGCTGGAGAAATAACCAGGATGGCCCTGGTTCTCTTCCAGAGGACCTAGGATTAAGTTTAAGGACACGCGAGGCACTCACAAGCATCCAACTCCAGCCACAGGGTATCTGAAACCATATCGCAACCTCTGCAGACACCAGGCACACATGAGGTACACAGATGCACATGCAGACACAGGAGGACCCAAACACATTAAAATAAGCAACATTTTAAAACTGAAGAAAGTTTGAGGTTTTTTGTTTTGTTTTGTTTTTTTAATGAAAAGGGAAGTTTGGAGACAGAAACATACACACTGAGAGATGATCATGAGAAGCCTGAAATAATTATACTACATTAAAACAAAAAAAACAAACAAATGAGCAAACAAACAACAAAAAAACAATACAGAGAGCAAGGAGAGACCAGTCCCGATAGGAATATAGCCTTACATACACATTGATTGCGTCCAGAACAGTGTGATAGTAACTCTGCTGTGTAAGTCTGGGGGACTTAGTCACAGAAAGTTGTAGAGTTAACACACAGGGTGAGAATGGAATTTTGTTTTGTGGCTTTATTTTTAATGATCCACTTAAATGGCAATAGAAAAGGTGTAAATAATGAAAATGAAAGGTGTAATAAAGAATTGGAGAGAGGACAAAGACGAGACACAATGGAGAACAGTTGCTTTTCTTCTGAGCAAGGAGGAAATACAGCCCAAAGCTTTGGGGAATGAAAGGATAGGGAGACTAAAAATCTCAACGGGACAAGGTGGACTTAGCCCTGGATGAGTGACTCAAAGGCATTCTTAGACAAAGGAGAAGCTTGGAGGAAGCAAAGGAGGAGCTTCTGGAGTTTGCATGTTGATGCTTTGTTGGAACATCTAGCAATATGTTTCCTGTCCCTGGAGCATCTCCATTCCATTCCAGATACCAATTTGCCCTTCAGAATCATCCAGATCAGAATAGTGTGTCTACAGTGGTTAGCTTGTTTAGTTACTTTTGATCTCCTCTCACTAGAACATAAGCTTCACAAGGGCAGGGGATTTTGTCTGCTGAGTTTGCTGCTCACTGAGGTGGCTATGAATAATTATTCAGTGGATGTATGTATGTATGGATGGATGGATGGATGGATGGATGGATGGGTGGTTGGATAGGTGGATGAATGGATTGATGGGTATGTGGGGGGTGGATAGGTGAATGGGTGGATGGGTGGATGGGTGATGGGTGGGTGGATAGGTGGATGGGTGGGTGGGTGGACAGATAGATGGGTAGATTGATGGATGGGGGGGTGGGTGGGTAGATAGGTGGATGGGTGGATGGCTGAACAGATAGATGGGTAGATGGATGGATGGGTGGGTAGGTGGATGGATAGATGGATAGATGGGTAGGTGGGTGGGTGGGTGGGTGGGTGGATAGATGGGTAGGTGGATGATGAATAGGTGAGGATTTGTATTTTTTTCTCCAATGAAACAGGAAGGGAAATTGCCCAATAAAAGTGGAAACAAATATTTCATCAGTAATAGACACATTGTCATAGAATGTTAAAAGTTGGGAAGTTGTTGACCATCAAACTTTTTATGAGTTTATTATCTTGTTTTTTGGTTGAGAGCAGCTCCTGTAGTGACAGAGAGACAGTGTTGGAGGTATCTAGGGGTAAGGTTTCTTTTCAGGTAAAGATTCTGAAAATAAATGGAGCAAGAATATTTTGGGAACTTGGCAGAAATATGGTTGAAGAGTTAGACCATGGAATTCTGCCTGGCTAGAGAAATGAATATTTTAAAAAAGAATTTGTATAGTGAGAAAGAGGAGGAAGCAACCCTTAAAATAATAAAACTGAGAATTCTAGACCCAGGGCATATCTCATCCTAATGAGAAGAAGCAGGCTAGGCCTGTTTTCCATGAGAAGAGCTGAACGAGGCGACTAGACAGGAGATGTGGGTTATTCCCAGATGGGCACAGGTCTTATGGGATTGTTCAGGAAGGATGTCTGCATTTGAAATCTAGACTGAGTTTGAATTTGGACTTTTAATCTTACTAGTGTGCGGGTGAATTATTCTCTCTGGGTTTCCAATTTCTCATTTTGAAAATGGGGATAATAATAACATCTTTCTCATGGAACATTTATGAGGATTGAAGGAGGTAAGATATGCAAATGGAACTACTATATTTAAGAAAATAAATTAGATGGCATACCGCACTGCATGTTGCCTGTACAGAGTAAATGTTCAATAAATATTGGTATTCTGTTTTGTTATTTGTCTGTTCCCTTTCCCTTCGGGCTATAGGTTCACACCTAGAATGTAGGTGTGAGACAGTACAGAGAAATAAGAGATATTAGACTTTGGGGGAATTTCTTCAATACTACAGAAATTTCAATATTCCCTTCCAATTGACTGTTAGCCCTGCTAAGAATAACTGCAGGATGTAATGGTGTGCCTTTGCAAATTTTAACTAGTTGAGTAATAAGTCTTGATTTATGTAGCCAGAAGTAGTGGTTATTGGAAAAACACATAGGTGTTAGGGGACATGCTGGGAAGAGGTCATGTGTAGAGATGCTTCTCATGGCTAGGGATTGGGAGAATAGACAGGCCTATTTGACCCCATCATTCAATTCTCTGTGTCTGAAGAAATAAGTATTAAGAAGGATGTTATGATTTATGTTTGGAAAAGCGGCCACAGTTCGAATCCAGACTCGCCTGTGTGTTGGGTGTATGGCCTGGAGTAATTACACCATCTCTCAGTTTCATTTATCTGATAGGTGAAATCGTGTGTGTGCCTTCCAGTGCTAGTCTGAGAACAAATGCGACCATGCATCCTGAGGGTCTCCTACGGAGGTCTACTCTCCGCTAACTAAGTGCCTATTAGTGGCTGCGGTAGTCCTTGATTATTTTCTTACTGGTTTCTGTCTTCGTTACTTTTCTGTTGCTGTGGCCTAGGCAAAATATGATGGCTATCCCTGGTTGTCAATTCGATGACATCTGGAATTAACAATGTGAACGAAAAGGTTGCTGGGCACAGCTGTGAGGGATTTTTTTTTCTTGATTAGATCACTTGAGGTGGGAATCTACATCCTATATCTGGGCCACACTTTCTTATAGCCGCCTGGGAAAAAGACACAGAAAAAGGAAGCTTTTGCTTTTTTGCCTGCTTGTCCACATTCTCACTGTCAAGTTCAAATATCCCGATGCTGAGTCATTCCTTCACTGGTTTTAGTGCCTACCTCTTTGGGATTCCAACATAGAGTGAAGACCAACGGAGACATCCAGCTTCTTGGTCTGAACAATTATTGGATTCTTCAACTTTTCATCAGGAGACCGCCATTTTTGTACTCTCTGGACCATAGCCACTCGAATAAACCCCATATACAAATGTGCATGCACACACACACACACACACACACACACACACTATAAATCCGGATCCTTTGAGACCAATGACTGTGAAAGCAACTTACAAAAGAAAGCGTCTCATTTGGGGCTTATGGTTTGAGAGGGTTAGACACCGTGATGGTAGAAAAAAAAGCATGGTGTTGGTGTCAGGAAAAGCTGAGAGCTCACATCTAGATTCATAAGTATTAGGCAGAGAGGAAGGGAGGGGAGGGGAGGGCAGGGGAGGAGGAGGAGGGGGGGAGAGACAGAGGGAGGGGAGAGAGAGAGAGAGAGGAGAGAGAGAGAGAGAGAGAGAGAGAGAGAGAGAGAGAGAGAGAACTAATTGGGAATGTCAGGAGGGCAGTGACAGTGGAACAAGGTCACCATCCATTGCATGCAGCTTCTGGCCCTGAATCCAAGACAGCAGCAGCTCTCGTTCTCCTACCATGGGTGTTTCTATTGCTAGAAGGGGAGAAAGGACAGGAAAAGAAAAGAAAGGCAAACAGGATTGCTCTGATGGATGGAGACTGTGTGGGAAAGCAGGAAAGCCACACACATTGTAGGCACCTGGATGACAGAAAATGTGGCACAGCTGGCTAGCTTCTCCCCACCAAAGCCGAGGTAGAGGTAACCTGGTGCATGTAATTGAATTAAAGGGGGCCCAAGAGCTCAACCTCCTGGAAGAAGACCATCAGGGAAGTTGTAGTTGAAAAAGTGGGAGGTCTCCAGTCCAACATCATTCCACTTTATCCAGAATTGCCTTGTTTTTATTGGTAGGAGAGCACTGTGAGCGATAGTTATTTTCAGGTTTCATTTAAAAACTTATTTCTTTAGGATGCTTCCGTTATTGCCAAGGAAACTCGCTTCCTTATCCCACCACAGCAGCAGCAACATACCCAAACACACAGAGTCACACACAAACACACATAAACACACACAGAAACAAGTACACACACACACACATACACATAAACACACATAAACAATGCATATACACACATGTACAATGCACATACACACATGTAAACACTCACACATATAAACACACATAAACAATGCATACATATACACATGTATAATGCACGTATACACACACACACACACACACACTTCCTGCACTCCCTCAGTACTATTACCCACTAATCACACACCGATGCTGTGTTAGCTATTTAGTATCCAAGGATAAATAGGACATGAACCCAGATTTCCAACTGTGCATAGTTAATTTAAGAAGGTAGACTAGTAAATGGACGATTGCAATAAAGACCAGTAAGTGCTGTCATGGAAAGAAGCCCAGGATCTGCAGAAACATAGGGGGAACAGAGCCAGCACCTCCTGTAGGGCAACTTTCTTGGACACAGTGGCCTGGAGTCCCTGTGTGAAGGACAGATACAAATTACTTGGGCCGAGTATGAGTTGAGAAGACATTATGTGGGTGGCAGGGAGCCACCTGGGAGGAAGGAATGGATGCTTATTTCAAGCAAAGGAGGTGTCTGGCTAGGAGAGGACTCGGGGCAAGGACAGGCTTCATAGCTGGTATTTAAGAAATAAATACATCGGCTGAATGAAAAGCCTTCAAACATCTCCTTTACCATCAGTGCCCAGAATAGGGCGAACTGGTCATTGTGAGACATATGTGGATCCTAATAGATGCTGAGACACTAGCTCACTTTGGAGAGTCCACCTTTAAGCAATGCTCAGGATTTCAGAGAGAGTGGATGATTTTAACGGGACCCAAAGATTGATCCAGAAGAGCTCCTGGCTCTACAGCCCAGTCATACCCAGCCAGGAAGCAGGTTAGTAAACACCAGAAAGGCTGAGCCCTCAAAATGTAAACGGAACTCTTGAAAGCACCCTGTTATGCCCAGTAGTGTCCCGTGCTGTGTTTTTTTCCTCTGGGCTAGCAGCTCCAGGGCCTAGGGGAAGTAATGAAGTCATAGAATACCTGTGCGTGTTCTGTGGATAATGGAGTTGTTAATAAAATGGCACATTGCCATGATTGAGTTCAATCAAAATCTTATCTGATTGTTACATTTATCAGAACTTAAATTGAGCTAGCCGCTCCCCCTGGAATTGGATCCTGGCCCAGTCCATCATGGCTGACTCACTGGTGCCTCTGCCCTGACTGTGTTATTAGCACCATCAGCAGGCACTCGTGAGCAAACCATTTGTGGTTCAGTTTTTGGCTTGTGTCACAGCGAAGCTCTTCAGAAGGGGTCTGTCTCTTTTTTCCCTCAGGTCAGTCTCTCCAGCAAAGTGCCATGCCTCAGGCTCTGAACTAGATGAGGGAGAAGAGGAAGGCTTCTCTTCCATGTCAATCAGCCCACAGGCAATACCTTTGTTAGGAGGAAGTTACCTGGCCTGCAATGAAACTTATCCTTGGCTGGCTTCCCTTAGTGAGCTGAGGACTGGGAGGGACCCCTATGGTTAAATATTAATAGCCACAGTAGCAGGGGATCTCACAAGCTCTCCATCGTAAGCAGGACTTGCTTGGAGACTAGGCTGAATTACATGCTGTGGAAGCAGAATGTCTTTGCTGAAAAGGTTTTTCAGCTTGTCAATGAACAATGGAGAGTTTCTAAGACTCTCTAGAGTTTGGTCTCTACAAGAACTAAAAAAGTCTCTGTCTCTAACCAGTGCTCTTTATGGAGCAGCCCCTGGTCCTCTGCTAGCCAACTCGTTTTGGCAGTGATGAATGCACTCCAATTACCCATGGGCGCTTCAACAGAGTTGAGAGCATGCGTGCTCATGGAATGATGAAGAACTCCTCGGAGTGAAGAAGTGAAGACTGGAGGCATTTCCTTGTATGTACTTATGAAGAATTTATGAGAAGTCTTGATGGAGCCATTTCATTTAACTGGATCCCTCATCAGTGGAACATGCATAATTGAAGGGTTAAAGAAAACACCTCCACGATGGGCAATGACAGGAATGTATCCTGTCAGGTGTAGTCACACAAGTGGACATCTAGGGTGTGTTGTCTGGCAGCATCTCCTATATTTACAGTATATATATATATGTATATATATATACTTATATATATTATTCTTTACTGCAAATTTAATTTAATTTACTGCAATTCTTTAATTCAAATTAGCTACATCCTGTGATAGTGCTACTTGTCTACGTAAACAGGTGCCTGGCAGTCACTATGGAACTGATGATGTATAGTAGATGTTCATGCTGTAACAGCTGGTTGATCTAAAACACAGATCATTACTCTCCAACACAAGTCTTTCCACATGATAGTTCACAACATCAGCTTAGTAGGCCTTGCCCAACATTTCTTTGCAGAAAGAATAAGGTGAAGCCCATCCCTGCAGCTTGTCAGACACTGAACTTCCTCATGTATTCTTTCTTTCTAATCTTACTAAAATAAGATGGAATACAGTCATTTCTTTCCATGTTCCAGCTGAGGAATCCAGCTCGGAAATACCAAAGCACTCCTGCTAGGTTTCCATAGATTTGAAGCACAAGACTACATAGGAAATAATAAGAATCTACTTGACTCTAGGGAGGCTTGTGACTTTATTCCGATGTGTCTGCTAGGGGTGGTGAGAATTCCAGAGAAAGCACAGAGGAAGAGACCGATGTGAAGTGTTCCATTCAGGCATGCTGACTTACAATGAGGCCAGGGTACTTGAGGGAACAACCTACAAACACACCAAGCTCTGATCAATTTTAAAACAGTCCTCTCTCCAGAGATGTTTTAGCAGAGGGAGCACAACTTCCAAATGCCCCTCTCTTTCAGAGGGCTCTGATTTCTAAGGAGGGGCTTGAAGAAAGCATTTTCCGTAGACTCCCTGTCTATGGGAAGCCCTGGCCATATTTTGGAATGTGTACTTGTAAATCGCTGTGTTTGCCCTAGCTCGCAGGGCTTCACTGATTAGAGCAGTGATGACTTGGCTGAATTGCACAGGATTGGAAACACAAGGTGTTTTCTCCCAGCAGCCAGGAAGATAGTCAGAGAATTCCTCGGGCATGAGAAGGGTCTTACTCAGCAACTCTAAATAAGGCCCAAGGTGCCATCCATCCAGCATCTAGGTTTAGATAAGATTCACCCAACTTGTTTTATGTACAGAGCTAGCCTGGGCATTTCTCCAGCGGCCCACTCATCTCTGGAGCTCCCTCTTTGCTCTCAGTCATGTGTGTCATATTAGGTTCACTTGCCAGGCTGAGATCTCTCTCTCTCTCTCTCTCTCTCTCTCTCTCTCTCTCTCTCTCTCTCTCTCTCTCTCTCCTCTCTCCTCCCTCCCTCCTCCATCCCCTACCTCCCTCTCCCCTACCTCCTCTCTCCTCCCTACCTCCCTCTCTCCTCTCTCTCTCCTCTCTCTCCTCTCTCTCTCTTTCCGCCTCCCCCCCCTCTCCCCCTCTCCTTTCTCTCTCCCCCTCCCTCCCTCCCCCTCTCTCTGTCTCTCTTTTCTTCCCTTCCCCTCCCCTCCCTCCTCCCTCCTCCCTCCCTCTCTCTCTCTCTCTCTCTCTCTCTCTCTCTCTCTCTCTCTCTCTCTCTCTCTCTCTCTCTCTACCTGTGCCTGTCTACATTTGCTCATGTCTGTCAGAAAGTATGCGGTGGGTCTCCTCTGCCTGGCTCTCCCTCTGTGTCCTGTCCCTTGTTCTTCTGTTGCCTTTCCTTGCCTAGTTTTGTAAGAACTCAGCAAAATCTCCCTTTGTCTATTTCCTCTCTTTCTCTCCTATTCATATCATTCCCAATTCAGGGCTCAAAGAGTGCCCATAAGCATCTGTTACACACAGAACACATGCCAGCATCCCCCAACACCTGCTGCCTCTTCAACTAATCTCCTTTCTGAAGCTTGCCTGGAGCAGACATCAGAGAGACACCATCCTCACCTTACAGATACATCTCTTTCATAAAACTACTTCTCAACAGGAATTCAGTGCAGCAGATCCACAAGACCATTAAGCATGGCAGTTTCTTTGACTGGGCTCTGTGGCCTTAGAGCACTTATTTCCAGGGGAGGGTCCCTTGTTATTCTATGAAGTCATCCTGAGGCACCTTGCCCACTGGAGAGTTTGGCCAACAAAGGCAATGGTGGGAGGGACACCCTTCTCTCACATTCAGTATGTTGATTATATGCTGAGAATACAGCATGCTGTCCTCAGTGGCTTACATTTAAGATAGAAGGGACAGTTGCAGACAAACTGATAAAGAATTTTTAACCTAGGACAGAACCCAAAGGGGAAAGAATACATATGATTTCTAGCTGTCCTGCTCGCCTGCCATTGTTCCTAGGTTTGCCTTTTCTTCTCAAGCCCAACAGGTCCAAGTCTTTCTGGAGCAATCAGACAGCTCCTCAGATTTCTGCCTTCCCTGCTGGCACCAGACATCCCTGCTTTTTACCTGCCCTGCCTTCCCCAGAAGTCAGTGGCCACCAGGATGAATCTCCTCCTTTGTATACTCCTCACAGTTCTGGGATGGACATCCTGATGAGTCAGGGGTTGGGAGCAGGTATTGTGCACATTAAACAACACAAAAGACTCACTTGTTTTTAATAACGTAAAGGTTTTTTTAAAATAAAGTTTTTTTGTAAGCTTCTCAGTTTTATACAAATGTCTCAGACCACGTTGTCAGAAGAATAAATAAATACACAAAGCAAAATATGAAGGCCCCAGTTCACCACTACTCATCCATCAATTCACCCTCAATGAATATGTACGCGCATGCCTATAGCATTGGGGAGATTGCATTTCCTGTCCTTTGAAACTTGTTCAAATAATAATATGACTTGTAAGTCCTGTGTTAGCAAACATGCCTTTCACCATGGCACACATAGCCACACCTTCTTCTTTTCAATAACTGTGTAATGTTGGGTAGAATGGAAGAACACAGATATACTTCAGGTTATCCCTTCTTGGTGACAGCTCAATATGAGCCCTCATTCTCGTGAGTATAGACAAGGCTGTAACAAATGTACTTGAAGATAGTTCCTGGTACCCCTGCATGTTTTGTCAGAGTAGAGGGCCTAAAAATAGAATTGCTGACTGCAAGGAAATATGCATTTCACACGTTGGTTCTTCTTTCTGTCTTTTAACCATGTTTACCATTATCGGTACTTTACAGACATTACCAGTCCATAACAATAAAAATTTCCATTTTATTGAATATTCAACACTTCTGCAAGCTTGCCAATCTTCTGATGTGCTTATATATTTGTTGGTTTGGTTTTTCTTTCTATGATGAATGCCATTTGGGTTTTGCCCATTTTTATATTAAGGTATTTATTGGCATGGAGATGCATGGCCCATTCTTTGTCAGAAATGACTTTCATTGTCAAGAACTCCCAAGTCAAAGATGTCTATCTCCTATCTGACTAGATTCTGTGGCTAAGAAGTCTCCTGATGTGGCTATTTCAGTCCTATTCAGGAGAAAACTCTGAACCCTGGAACTTACTATGGAATCAATGTAGACATGGTCGACCAGCTGTACAGCTTTTCTACTTGTGTGCACCCCCACCCTCCTCTCCCCGTGCCTCAAGTGTTGACACTCTAATTAGTATCCTGGGTCCTGCACTTCATCTCAGAGTTGGAATCTCAGAAAATCAGCCCACAGGAAACTGTTGTCTCTATCTTCCTGATCGTAGGAGGCTATGTGTCATGATTATTAAATCAGACACTAAAAGTTCCTCATTATTCTCTGATCTTCCCTCTAGGTGGTTGAAAGTGAGTTTCAGACTCAACAGTCGTCACCTATTTCCTTGGGCTGGGGCCCTGTGTATGGTGTGGCTAGTTTTTCCCTCACCTTCTCTTCACACTAGCACTTCCTGATATCTCTTGTGTGATCCTCACGTTGAAAGCAAATCTTGTCTTGGTTTATTCAAGGAGAGTGTACTTGTTGCCTTGGCATCCTTACTTGGGTGTTCTAGGATACCTGGGTTGCTTGACAGCTGTAAGGCCCAGTCTGTGAAAGGACACTAAGTCAGGTGAAGACAGCCACGAGCATTTTCATTTATCCACTCTCCCACATACTGGCTGTAGGGGGACAATGAGAATTTGGGGTCTTGCTCCTTCCCAGATCTGCTTAAGAAAGAATAATAGTAGGTTCTTTGTTTCCCAGTCTCACATACACTACATCCTTACACAACACACACACACACACACACACACACATGCACGCACACACAAACACACACAAATGCACACACACGCACACACACACCACTATACACAATCAAACACACATACCCCTTATACACACAAACACACATATACACACACACACACACATACCTCTACACACACCTTAGATATACCACACCCATACACATCACATACCACACACACATACTATACGTATGTACATACATATACAGTCCCCCTTTCCCAACCTTTTCTCTCTACCTCCCTCTCTCCCCTGTAAAACCAAGCTCAACCTTTGGTAAGAAAGCTGTACTCATGCAGAAACCACCCCACCCATCATCATCCCACCCCTCACCCCAGCTTCTCAGCTTTTAGTTCCCTCTCCTCTGCTTTTCCCCAAGTCAATAGAATCTTGACTGGGAATCAAGACAATCAAATCTTAAGATTGAGACTGCTACAAACACAATTTCCCAATGGTTTTTTTTTTTTCTCTCTCTTTCTGTGCTACATCCTAGGCTTTTGAAATTCAAAACCTGAGAACTGAATCCTTTGTTCTCTGCGTTATGCTGTGTCATCTATCCTCTGAGGCAATGAACATAGAATACCCTTGCCGCTGCCAAAGAGG
Organism: Rattus rattus; assembly: GCF_011064425.1. Classification (NCBI taxonomy): domain Eukaryota; kingdom Metazoa; phylum Chordata; class Mammalia; order Rodentia; family Muridae; genus Rattus; species Rattus rattus. Next base: position 25,798,622 of record NC_046161.1, on the reverse strand, counting down.
TGGTGGGGACAAGGGGTGGGTACAAAAAAAGACTGAGGGGAAAATCAGCCGCTACATCAAAATATTACTCACAGCACCAGCGGATGTTTCTTTCACTTGTCTTTTAACTTTGTTTATGGAGTCTTTTGTCATGCAGACATTTATAATTTTTGTACAGCAAACCTGTCAATCTTTTTCTTTATAAATTCTAGGTTTTGTATCTTACTCAGGAAAGCCTCCTAATATATAAATTAGAGATATAGTCTCTGATATTGTCATCACTTTAAAACTTTACACTTTCCCACGAATTGTTCAATCTATTTTGAATTAATTTCTTATATAATATCAAGAAAAGCACCCTACTTCCCTCCTGCACTCTTTTCTCCCTCCCTCCCTCCCTCTCTTTCCCTCTCTCTCTCTCCCTCCCTCCCTCTTTCCCTCTCTCCCTCCCTTTCTCCCTTTCTTCCTCTGTCCTTCCCTACCTCTCTCCCTACCTCTCCCTCCTTTCATTCCCACATTTGGATAGAGTTACCACTTTTTTCTGGCAAAATTTACTTACTAGTCAATTAGCTTTACCCACTGGCTTAAAATTCCATTTTCATTATAAAATTAATTCCTATAGACACTTAAAGCCCATTGCACAGTACTTCTGACTAGGGGAAGAGAATGTGCTTAGGTGTCCACACACATATGTACTGGCTTTCTAGAGATTTCCCTTCCTGTATATTTTTTTAAGACAAATGATTCTACATTCTATGGATAACATGTTCTCAGATAACGTGATCTCCAAGTTCAGACATGCTATTTCCTTTTCAATCTACCAAAGTGAAATAAACCCAAATCTGGATTTTTTTAAAATGCCTATTCTGGGCTCCCAGGAGATTTTAAAGAATAATTTGGTCACACGAGATATTATATATCATGGGAATCCTTGTGTTTTTTCAATATAGTGACAGGTGCATTGTGAAGTGTATTCAATGGTTATTCTGTTCCGCTTCTGTCTATAGAGTCAATATTGTCAAGTTCATATTTCTTTTAAAAATCTTCTGTTTAATCTAGATCTTTAGGAGTACTTGTTTAAACTTAAAGCTAGCATTCTGTCAACATTTAAAATTGAGTGTATGTTTTCTTACATCAAATATTGTATGATAGTTCCTTTATCATGTTAGCTTGGTTTTATTTAGTTCATTTGTCAACTCAAATAAGATTTACTATTATTGGTCAAGTTTGCTGGTTTGGGTGCTATTCCTTTTAGATTCCCCTCCCCCCCCCTTATGGTTGTTTATTGCTAACTCTTTCATGTTCCCCCTATAGTCAGTGTAGGCTGTTTGCTGTGCATCCGGCTAATGAGAAAGATCAAGCTTTCTCTGTGAAAACATTCGCTGGTAAGCATTCCAGGTAAATGGGATTGATGGAGGTGCTTCATCCTTTCATATTCTTTCTTCAGGAAATATGAATGTAATACCTAGTCAGGTGGCCAGTGGAGTATCTTGAGAGATAAGTAATGACGGAATGTTACTGGTCCTGATTTTGCTCAACCACCAACTGATGCCACTATCTGCCTATCCTGTATTGTCTTCTCAGGGCTAAACAACCACTGGTTCTTTTGTTTAAGAAAATATATTTTGTTATTATTTGTCAAATGTTTGTAGTACTTGTCTATGCCTACTGAATTTATTTCTAATACTTCCTGTTGTCTAATAATACCATTGTAATTGTAACAGTCTTTGGCTACATTCCATTGGATTAACTGGATAATATTCTCACTCTTTTACATATATTATACATTTCATTTGAATTCATTTGAGTTGGAAGTTTTTTCTTCTATCCAGGTGGTGGTAATTTCTCTTATCATTTGTTATTCATTCATTCTCTCTCTCTCTCTCTCTCTCTCTCTCTCTCTCTCTCTCTCTCTCTCTCTCTCTCTCTCTTAGATAGGACTCTATGCTAGGCTGACCTTGACCTCATTTTCTATATAGCTGATGATGACCTGGAACTTCTGACATTCCTGAGTGTTGAGATTACAGAAGTGTATCATTGTTTCTACTTTATGAGAGACTGAGCATTGTCCTTTGCAACACTTGAGTTCCTGCCCCAGCCTTTTGCATTAATTTAACAGAGAATTACACATTAATTGGGAATGAGTCCACATTTTATTATTGTTAAGGACTATTGAGACCTTTTAATCTGAAGATGGTTAATTGTAACAATTTCCTTGTTTTGAAAAGTTGAATATTTGTTTTTCAACCCATATTTCTATCAATCTCTATATCAAAATACTGTATCTAGTTTATAATTTTCACAGTGTTTTTGTTAATAAACCTTTATGTATTTTTCTTGGTTGTGTTATTATATTTTTATTGGATTTTTTCATTTACATTTCAAATGTTATCCCCATTCCCAGTTTCTGGTCCATAAACCCCCTATCCCATTCCCCCTGCCCCTTCTTCTATGAGGGTGTCTCCCCACATATCCACCCATCCCTTCCCAACTCCCTGCCTTGACATTCCTCTACAATGAGGGGTTGATCCTTGGTAGAACCAAGGGCTCCTTTCCCCATTGGTTCTCAACAAGGCCATGCTCTGCTACATATGCAGCTGGAGCCCTGGGTCTGTCCATTTGTACTCTTTGGATAGTGGTTTAGTCCCTGGGAGCTCTGATTGGTTGGTATTGTTTTTCTTATGTGGTTGCAAACTTCTCTAGCTCCTTCAATTCTTTCTCTAACTCCTCCAATGGGGACCCCATTGTCAGTTCAATGGTTGGCTGCCAGCCTCTGCCTCTCAGGAGACAGCTATATCAGGCTCCTGTCAGCATACACTTCTTGGCATCACTGTCTGGGTTTGGTGGTTGTATGTATATAGGTGGGCTCATTCTAATTATTGAAGAAAATCAACTTTCAACCAAAAGTTATCAAAAAGATAAGGAAGGACACTTTATATTCATCAAAGGAAAAATCTACCAATATGAACTCTCGATTTGGAACATGTATGCTCCAAATGCAAGGGCACGTACATTCATAAAAGAAACCTTACTAAAGCTCAAAGCACACATTGCACCTCACAATAATAGTGGGAGACTTTAACACCCCACTCTCATTAATGGACAGAAACTAAACAGAGACACAGAGAAACTAACAGAAGTCATGAACCAAATGGATTTAACAGGTATCTATAGAACATTTCATCCTAAAACAAAAGAATATACCTTCTTCTCAGCACTTCATGGTACCTTCTCCAAAATTGACCATAGAATTGGCCACAAAACAGGCCTCAATGGTTACAAGAAGATTGAAATAATCCCATGTATCCTATCTGATCACCATGGAGTAAGGCTGGTCTTCGATAACAAAAACAACAGGAAGCCCACATACACATGGAAGCTGAATAATGCTCTACTCAATGATAACTTGGTCAAGGAAGAAATAAAGAAAGAAAGTAAAGACTTCTTAGAATTTAATAAAAATGAAAGTACAACATACCAACACTTATGGGACACAATGAAAGCAGTGCTAAGAGGAAAACTCATAGCTCTGAGTGCCTCCAATAAGCAACTGGAGAGAGCATACACTAGCAGCTTGACAGCACACCTGAAAGCTCTAGAACAAAAAGAAGCAAATTACCCAAGAAGAGCACATAATAAGGAAATAATCAAACTCCGGGCTGAAACCCAACCAAGTAGGATAAAAAAGGACTATATAAAGAATCAACAAAACCAGGAGCTGGTTCTTTGAGAAAATCAACAAGATAGATAAATCCTTAGCTAGACTAACCAGAGAGCGCAGAGAGAGTATCCAAATTAACAAAATCAGAAATGAAAAGGGAGACATAACAACAGAAACTGAGGAAATTCAAAAATCATCAGAGCCTACTACAAAAACCTATACTCAACAAAACTGGAAAATCTGGATGAAATGATCAATTTTCTAGACAGCTAACAGGTACGAAAGTTAAATCAGGATCAGAAAAACCATCTAAACAGTCCCAGTCCCATAACTCCTAACAAAATAAAAGCAGTTATTAAAAGTCTCCCAACCAAACAAATCTTAGAACCAGATAGGTTTACTATAGAATTCTATCAGACCTTCATAGAAGACCCAATAGCAATACTGTCCAAACTATTCCACAAAATAGAAACAGAAGAAAATTATCAAATTTCTTCTATGAATCCACAATTACACTTCTTCTAAACCACACAAAGACCCAACAAAGAAAGAGAACACCAGACCAATTTCCCTTATGAATATCCATACAAAAATATTCAATAAAATTTGTGCAAACTGAATCCAAGCACACATCAAAACTATCCCTCCATCATGATCAAGTAGGCTTTATCCCAGGTATGCAGGGATGGTTCAATATATGGAAATCCATCAATATAATCCATTATATAAACAAACTCAAGGAAAAAAAACATGATCATCTCATTAGATGATGAGAAAGCCTTTGACAAAATTCAACACTGCTTCATGTTCAAAGTCTTGGAAAGATCAGGAATGCAAGTCCCATAACTAAACATAGTAAAAGCAGTATACAGCAAACAAGTAGCCAACATCAAATTAAATGGAAAGAAATTTGAAGCAATCCCACTAAAATCAGGGACTAGACAAGGCTGCCCACTCTCTCCAGACCTATTCAATATAGTGCTTGAAATCCTAGCCAGAGCAATCAGGCAACAAAAGGAGGTCAAAGGGATACAAATTGGAAAGGAAGAAGTTAAAATATCCCTATTTGCTGATGATATGGTAGTATACTTAAGTGACCCCAAAAGTTCCACCAGAGAATTCCTAAACCTGACGACTTCAGGTAAGCAGCTGGATATAAAATTAACTCAGACAAATCAATAGCCTTCCTCTACTCAAAGGATACATGGACTGAGAAAGAAATTAGGGAAAGGGCACTCTTCACAATAGTCACAAATAATATAAAATACCTCATTGTGACTCTAACCAAGCAAATGAAAGCCCTGTATGACAAGAATGTCAAGTCTCTGAAGAAAGAAATCTCAGAAGATTGAAAGATCTCCTGTGCTCATGGATTGGAAGGATTAATATTGTAAAAATGGCCATCTTGCCAAAAATAGTCTATAGATTCAATGCAATCCTCATCAGAATCCCAACTCAATTCTTCATAGAGCTAGAAATTCATTTGGAATAACAAAAATACCAGGATAGAGAAAACTATCCTCAACAATAAAAGAACTACAGGGGCAATAGTAATCCTTGACCTCAAGCTGTATTACAGAATAATAGTGATTTAAAAATGTATGGTATTAGTGCAGAGACAGGCAAATAGATCAATGGAACAGAATTGAAGACCCAGAAATGAACCCATACACCTATGGTCACTTGGTCTTTGACAAAGGAACTAAAAACATCCAGTGGGAAAAAGTTAGCATTTTCAACAAATAATACTGGTTCCACTGGAGGTCAGCATGTAGAACAACACAAATCAATCCATTCTTATTACCCTGTACAAAGCTCAAGTTCAAGTGGATCAAGGACTTCCACATAGAACCAGATACAATCAAACTAATAGAAGAAAAGATCAAGAATCGACAAATGGGACTTCATAAAATTGCAAAGCTTCTGTAAGGCAAAGGACACTGTCATTAGGACAAAATGGCAACCATCAAATTGGGAAAAGATTTTTACCAATCCTACAACTGTTAGGGCTAATATCCAAAATGTACAAAGAACTCAAGAAGTTAGACTCCAGAGAATCAAATATCCTATTAAAAATGGGGTACAGAGCTAAACAAAGAATTCTCAACTGAGGAACATCGAATGGCTAATAAGCACCTAGAGAAATGTTCAACATCCTTAGTCATCAGGGATGCAAATCAAAATAACCCCAAGATTCCACCTTACACCAGTCAGAATGCCTAAGATAACAGATACTGGTGTGGATGTGGAAAAAAGGAACACTCTTCCATTGTTGGTGAGATTGCAACCTGGTACAGCCACTCTGGAAATCAGTCTGGAGGTTCCTCAGGAAATTGGACATTGCACTACCTGAGGACCCAGCTATACCACTCTTGGGCATATACCCAAAAGATGTTCCAACATACAACAAAGACACATGCTCCTCTATGTTCATAGTGGCCTTATTTATAATAGCCAGAATCTGAAAAGAACCCAGATGCCCTTCAACAGAGGAATGAACACATTTACACAATGCAGTACTACTCAGCTATCAAAACCCATGAGTTCATGATATTCATAGGCAAATGGATAGAACTAGAAAATATCATCCTAAGTGAGGCAACCCAATCACAAAAAACAAAACAAACAAACAAAAAAAAAACCACACATGAAATGTATTCACTGATAAGTGGATATTAACCCAAAACCTCGGATTACCCGAGATACAATCCACAGACCACATGAAACTCAAGAAGGACAACCAAGGTGCAGATGCTTTAATCTTTAGAAGGGGGAACAAAAATATTCATAGGAGAAAATATGGAGACAAAGTTATTTTATGTTTAAAGTTACATCATTGTTGTTTTACTCTTAACCACTTCCTTTTTACTCCGAAGTGTTTCCTCTCCATCAGGACACAACATCCTTGCTTGAGTTTTACTTCTGGATTCACCTTCCACTATTGTGCCCCCATCAAAATGCCTGGTCTCCCCAATAGCAGAGACACCTGATCTGCTTAAAAGCAAATTTATTTGCTTGTACAATTCCATCCATCAATATTATTTATGTTTAACTCTGCCTGGTACTGGTGACTTTCTTTTCGATTTTATCGTGTAAAGCTTAGCACGTAGAAGATGCTTCCCTAACTTCTTGGCAGATGCCATCATAACTATGTTCAGTAAAACTGCACTGTTGCTTTTCACTGTCTGGAGGAAGCCATCGATACAGTGGTATGGCACTTTGATTTGCGGTACCCAGATATCTGCCTCCTCCCCACCATTGCTCAAGTTTGGAATTTTCAGTCTTTTGGCTAAAACTCTTGTTTCATTCTCCACACACACACACCTTGACCAGAAAAAAGGAAGGAAGGAAGAAAGGAAGGGAGGGAAGGAGGGAGGGAGTGGGGGAGGGAGGGAGGGAGGGAGGGAGGGAGAGAGCAGGTTGGTGGAGTTGGAAGGGAGTGAGATTTGTCTTAACCCCAGGGATTTTTACACAGCCATCATGATTATAAATGTTAGTCAGTGTCCCACTTGAAGCATGAGTAACGTGAGGAGAAAGAATTACTAATAGTTGTATCAATAGCATTCAATGTATCTGTCTCGGTATAGGAACTGGGTAAGTGCTGGAGAACTAATCCAAGAAGAGGAGAGGCAAGGTCTTAGGGATGCTTCAGTGGTAAGTCCACATTGACACAGAACTTAGCCCAAAACATAAACCAGTGAACTCAGCTAGAGCTCAGAAAATACATGGGGATTTGCATCCCTGTATTAAGAGACATCCATAAGTCTTTTACATAACAGAGAGACTTAAGATAGTTCTCTTTTTAAAGGAAACAAAAGCATCAGTTCTTTTGTAGATGATAAGTACTCTTCTAAGGAAAGGCATCACTTGGGATTAGAGATGGCAGCATGAGTCCCCTCATTGCTGGCTCATGTCAGGACTCCTTCACTTTTCTACTTCTTCTTGCCCCATTTGCATGATGGAGTGCATGTGACTAAGACATACTGCAATAATAAACATGTATGGGAAAGTGTTGGTTGTGTTTTTTTAATACTTCCACAAGTAATTCTGAATCAAGTTGCTATGTGAAATGCACATTTGGAAGAGACTGGAGAGGCTCTCTCTCTCTCTCTCTCTCTCTCTCTCTCTCTCTCTCTGTGTGTGTGTGTGTGTGTCTCTCTGTGTGTCTGTGTGTGTGTGTGTGTGTGTGTGTGATCTTTGAGAAGCACACCTCTTTGCCCCATGTAAGTGCTTTTCTTGTGCAGTGACATTTCTACAAACATTTCATTACTAATAACAGCAAGCACAGACATACTCCTTAAAGACACTTGCCCCATGGCATCCTTTGGAACTGACTGCATGACAGAACTTCTGGATTGCTGTGGACCGCCTGAACTCTGCCTGAGTGTGCATGGTCCATTAGCAGCATTCTGAAGCTGTGCACTGGGGACCGTGGAAGAGCTTCTTGTTCCTCCAACAGACCTTCTGAACAGATAGGCCGTGAGGACAACACACCTCGTGCAATCCATCACTGAGTAGTCCATTTTAACGTATTCTGGAACTTGTCCATACATACCAGTTCCAGAAAGCTTCTGTGGACTAGCCTCAATAAGGGTCTAGTGAAGGCTGCTTCATCGGCTGGGAAATCAACAGCCAGCTCTCAAACACAAAGCAGAACAGTGAACAAGAAAAGAAATCCAACTTAGAACCAGTAAAAGTCGAAGTCGTAATAAAAATATCAGTGTTTCACTTTCTTTCAAAAAAGTGAAAAGAACTCTCCCCCAATTATCATATTTCTCTACAGGATGGGAAAAAAAAAACAGTGTTCCCTTAGTATGTGACCTAATGTACACCCAGAGTCTGCTGAGAGCCGACAGCTTTATCCAGGCACGGTGTGTAATCCTGTGGGGCTGTTTCTCCTCCCCTCATCTGCTAATGGGGCATCGAAGGCTCAGACAGCTTAAGCATCCTGTAAATAAAGTCTGTGTATAAGTGGGGACCTAGAGCAGGGAGGCCAGCTCTGCTTCACCTTCACGGCAACACTAGCTACTTTGCCTCTGGGCTTCTAATCTATCCTGATAAGGGTTTTCTCTCCTGAAGATGTTATTTTTATTAATGTTTTTTATCATTACCACTGCATTATGGGTGTGTGATTTTGTTCTCACCCTATGGTAGGTAGCGAGGGCCAAACTGCTGTGGGATTAAAGCCAGGGTGTTAGGTCACCCGAGTCCACACCCACTGCTGCCTCATCCTTCGAGACTGAAGACTGCCATCTTCACTGAAAGTAAAGAAATCTGTGTACTATTTTTAGCCCTGTCACTTTTTAAAGATAACTCCAGATCCAACATTCTATCATTTTCCGGGCCTAAGTCTCCCTGCCTAAAACAAAAGTGACAAGAGCAAGTGTTGCTGAACAAATATTTTTTTGAGAAGATTATGAAATAAAGCATGCAAATGTGCTTCCAAAATGGAGCTCCCAGCAGAAGATGTGCATGGCCTTCTGTGTGAGCTCAGTCTGTAAGCGATGGTCCCAGGATACAGGGCTGTCCCTGGATCACAGTGTTCTCTTGTTGGACTCCCTATATTTGACCCTGCTAGCATCTTTACCTGAAGCCGTTGCAGACTGGTAGGAAGAACCAGGAAGGAGAAGATGGACAGCAAATCTCTGAGAGACAGAGTGGAGAGGACACGGGTGGGTGGTTCCAAGCTCTCAGAAATGTGCCAGACAACTGCCTCTCTCTTTCCCCACTGGGCATAAATCAAAAGCACCAGCTCTCTAGGCTGCCAACTCAACACCTTTTATAGGCACTTAATTCACTCTAAAATTAAAAATATATACATTCCCTTAGTAGGAATTACCATTATTCTTCAGTATGACAGAATGATTTGATTTTAAACCCTTATGTGTCTCTTCTATGTCTTATTGTGGGTTAGTATCAGTCAAATGTCTATGATGAAGAGGTACTGATGCTTCCCACACTGACTCCATTGATACCCCCCATAAGGGACTTCATCCTTGCGTCCCACGGAGGCCAATACTTAGGCAAGGCATATATTATAAGAGCCTCATTCAATGCCCACCAACCACAAGACCACCTGTCTTTGCTGGAAAGCCAGTCATCAGAATGTAGTAGGAAGGCCAACAGTCATGTTGTTAGCAATCCTTGTCATGTTTCTGCTCCTGTCTCCCAACTTCCTTTTCTGGACTCCATGCATTTATACCCATTCGGCAGTCTCAGGGCCCTTCTGATCTCACTACTGTCTCTTCCTCTGACTAAAACTGTGGTTATAAAGGAGCAGGAACCATAGTACCCTGGGCCATTCACTGTAGACAGTAGTGGAAAGTGTCCTACATTTCCAGGTTGTAGTTACATTTTTTAAAACTTAATTTTTCAGTAGGAAAAATACAAATTTAGATGAATAAACCAGAATGAGTTTCTTCATAATAGACATACTTCCAACCAGGGTGACCAGACATTCTGAAATGTAAGAAAAAACATTGGACAAGAGGTGAGATGAATTGTTGTAACTGTCCCAATCAAGAAGACCAGGAAAGAGTTCTCTGGACAGTGCTTAATCTCTGTGCAAGCCAGTGTGTGTGTGTGTGTGTGTGTGTGTGTGTGTGCGCGCGCGCGCCTGCGCGCGCGTTTTCAAAGTGCAGCACCAGTTTGGGTGCACACATGTAATTCTAGCTACTCAGAAAGCTGAGGCAGGGGGATTATAGAGTCAAAGTCATCTTCACAAAACAAAAATTTTAAGATAAATCTGGAGCTGTTGTTCAGTGATAGAATACTAGACTCTTTATAACACACACACACACACACACACACACACACACACACACACACACACCTTCCAAAATACAAGCTGTTAGTTCTTTCTTCCCCATCTCAGAATCAAGAGCAATTATGCTTTTCCAATCAGTGCCGCTCTTCTGACATTCAGGATTATCTACTTATCTACTCCAGGTCCAGCCTACTCACACATTCAGATGCTTGACCACCAAGACCCAGACACAGGGCTGAGTGATGCTGACTCTCACCCAGCAAAGCGTTCATTTCCATTTCCTTGCTATCGCCAATTGCTGGTCCTCTTTCAGATTAAGGGACCACATTCTATAACGCAATGTTTGGTCAGACCAAAGTCCTGCCTTACCGAGCTACCCTAATCCTCTCTCTCTGAGTCTAGTTTCATTTGATGTATATCCAAGTATGGGAACAAGATGAAACTCCTATGTGTTGTGAAGTCCTGACCAATTATTCCATGTGCAATCATGGATCTTAGTAAACTGAAATGACAGTATTCACCTACCAAGAACAGGTAAGAGATATACACAGAATTTACACATAAAAGACACTCATTAAAAAGTGACTAGGTTGGAGTTATAGTTCAATGATGGAGAATTGTCTGGAATGTGCAAAGTCCAGTGTTCCTTCCATAACGTTTTTAATAAATGATGGTTGGCGATGATATAGAAGATAAATCACCCAACCTGTCTAGCCCCAGCCTTTAGAGAAGCTAAAGGCTCATCATGGTTCATCATGCTTCCATCTGTGATCTTATTTCAATTCCAAGTTGATAGCGACGTGGGCTACTTGGTTTGTGATTTGACTTTAAAGAAAGTATTTTATACAACTGCATATCTGCCCAAGGCCTTCTTTCTTTTACAAGTTCCACATAAATCCTAGACACTTGGAATAGCATAGAAAGCCATTTGAGAAGGGGTGGGGGAAGGAGCAGGAAATTCATACTCGCTCTCTGCATGGGTCTTTTCGTGTAAACCTTTTCAACCAAGAGGAACAGGAGCCAGCTTGACCTATCCTGAGCAATGGGAAGTAGGAACCCTCCGCAAGGGGATATCTGATGCTGAGTTTCCCTTGTCTACTTTCAATGGCATCTTTACCCTTCTCTTCAACTGTCCTTTTGCTGGTTTTATTTTTCAGGAAAAAGGTTCCCCAAGGGCCAGAAAGGTATCCTCCACATCAGGGAAAGTATCCCCAGGCTAAAATCTCCACCTGCCCCCATAATCCTAGAAAACACTCAGGAAGAAATGACTTTGGTGCCTACTTATATGGTAAGAGTGTGGCAGCTCCTGTGAGACCATAAGGAGCTCCTATGTTCAGCTCATTGTACTGAGCATCCCAAATCTGTCATCTCCTAGCCTTCTGCAGGGCCGAGAGACCATGTGGCAAAAGCACCCTAACAGGACGCCTCGATGTGAAGTTCTTCTGAACGTTTCCTTACTGCACACTGATTTGTGTCTTCACACAAGTTGATTTTAAAGACAAGGAGCCAATGTAAGTGCTAGCACATTCGCAGCCTTCATTTTGAAGAATGAACCTACCACCACTTGGAGGCACTAAGGCAGAGGTTGGGTCTCCCTTGAAGAATGATCTGGAAGGAGACAGGATATCAACCCCTGAGCAGCCAAGGATTGGATTCACACAGGGTTGGATCAATCCAGGCCTTGAAATCGTATATCTTTCTATTACACCATTGAAGCACATTGCTTCCTTTGAGTAGTTGATGACAATACACAGGATTCGTGACCAGATAACCATGCCTATAATTTATTGGGAAACTCTCTCTTTGGTAGTGGAGTAAAAGCCCAGTTGGTAAAGTAATTTCCTTCAAACAAAGGGACCTGAGTTTGACTCATAGAAGCCAAACAAACAGACAAACTGAGCATGGTGTCACTCACCAGCCATCCCAGCACTGTGGAAGCAGAGTCACTGACTAACTAAGTACCTACTTGGAAATTTCCTGACAAACGATTGACCTATCTCAAAAACAAAATGGATGGCAAACAAACAAACAAACAAACAAACAAACAAAACCAAACCATGGTGTCTCCTGGCATCCCCACCATCACAGGGTGTACCTGCATGTGTGTGTGCGGCACACACACACACACACACACACACACACACAGAGAGAGAGAGAGAGAGAGAGAGAGAGAGAGAGAGAGAGAGAGACCTTTTGTAGGACTGAAATCTCCAGGCTACGAGTTACGGTTTTATTTTAATACTAGTGTAAAAGAATTATCAGAGTATCGGGTGATCTGCTGCTATGCAATTCTCAAAACGGAAATAATATCTCTCAGGCACTATCTGTCCCTAGACCCATTCTGTTTACTTTAGTGATTGCATGTGGTGGCCTGACCTAAGATGGCCGTGCCCTGTCACTTTCCACAGACAGTCCTTGGAAAAAGCCAGAGACTGCCTGCTTTCTGTCATAGCCTTCCCTGGTTTCCCTGAAGTGCAGTCACCAGTCAGAGCTGCACCAGGCTCCTCCAGGTGTGCAGAGGGCAGGATGGCCCCTGCTCCCTGCAGCAGGGCTCAGGCATGCGTCTGAGAATGTAAGATCACCCACTGCACAGAGCCTCGGTAGAGGCAGGCCACAGCAGGTGGACAGCAGAGCGGAGCAGCAGCTTTTGTTAAGTCCTCAACATTATTTCTGCGCGGCTCTTTAGATTTAAGCTCCTGCCGCTCTTTCCATTATGGCTGAGAGAAATAAAAACACCGCCTGCACACTCCTTCCTGCCTCCCTCGCTCAGACCGCATACCTTCCTCTCCTCCTCCTCTGTATGGCTTCCCAATCTGGTCCTTGGAGCTGGCCCACCACTTGTGGGCCATTGTTCACCTTTCTCCTGGGCTAGAGACCGAGCTCAGGGTTCAGCTGCGATTTGGACAGCAGGGCAGCCGGGTCTCACAGTGACCTTCCTGGACTTATTGTCTGCCGTGGCCTAAGGTGACAGGTGTGCGTGGGGGCAGTTTGCAGAGAATCAATCCCTATTTGTAGAAGTTCATCCCACACTGGGCGGAATCTTAAGCTACCTGACGATGAAAGGTTTAAGGAGCACAGTGCGGGCTGCCCTCTCCTTGGAAGTTAAAGACCTCATCTGTTTCCCCTTCTTGGTTTCCGACGCCCCTTCCTTCTGTATCTGCGAATAGCGAAAAATCTTCCCCATGTTCAAGTTCTCTTAACCTCAAAGGAATGCAGGTGGAACAGATCATCTTTCTGCTTAAAATTTAAGGTGCCTTTCCTGGCGCTGATTTTCGGCTTCAGGCTACACACCCTCCTCTGTAGAGGCACTGACTCATGGCCTGGAGCACAAATGATACATGGTAAGAATGTGGTGACCCCCAAGGATCATTGTGCACCCCGCAGGCCTGATGAGATAGATGTTCTCGACTCCCTGATTGTGAAGTAAGGAGCAGAGACTTCCAAGACTCCCTTCCAATCACAACATCCCTCAATCAGAGGTTCATCAGTCAGCGTCTCGATTCACGGAAATCCCTAACAGAGACACAGGCCACCCCAAGATGACAGGGTCAGGTGGCTTGTTATTTGAGGTCATACATCCCAATAGATCTGAGACACAAACGGAGGATGGGGTGAGGGGTTGGGGGTGTAGAAAACAGGTTCCATCCACGTGACTCCTCTCAGTAAAACCTGAAGCTGGTCAGATGCGATCCTCCCTGAAGTAAAGCAACAGTAACCACCAAACTGAGCTACCTCATAGGTCTGTCCGCCTGCGACTGGGGCCGCCCTTCACAACAAAGAAAAGGAGAAAGTACCTTCTCTCAGAGAGGTTAACCGTGTGCTTTCACAAATGTGAAAGCTGTTGGAAAAAAATTTACTGGATGTGATAAATTTGAGTTCAGAGAGAGGGAGCACATTTTGGGCACATACTGGGCTTTGACAGCAAGGGATTCCATCCCAGCTGGATCCAGAATCCCTTAGGAATATGTTTTGACTCACTGAAAGGGTGGCCCTGTTCTGAAGCTACTATCCCAGAGAGACTCCATTCCTAGGTCCTGATTGCTTCTTCCACTGTAGGTGCCCCACCACATCAGTCTCAATTTGGTTAAAATAGCAAAATAAATGAAAATGACTTGGTGGCTGTGATATGTGCTATGGCTGGATGGAGGGGTAATTACTCTTGTTGTAGATGACAGATGTGGAGTTGGGATATCACCAAAGGAGTCCCATAGCCCCTGGAAGGGTGGGGCAGATCTGGGTTGTGGACCCAGAGAGACACAACCCTAGGCTCTGTGCTCTGACAATCGCCACTTTCCTAAACAGCTGTAATTCCCACCTGCATTCAAAATATCTGTCCCGATAGCCATAGATAAGAGTCACTCTCACTCCCTCATCAAAGAATCCTTTGGCAGCAGACGGAAGGCATCCCGGAAATCCACAACAGGCTAAAATGCAGAGAACAAAGCCTATGGAATGTGCGTCCCCGAATCTACAACAGAACCCTTATACCCACATCTTAGGGAACATCATCGAAAGGGGACAGAAGGAATAAGAGTCAGAGGTTGGGGACGTCTGCTCTGATACAGTGTTTTCTGTATATGACATGGGGCTGCACCTATAAAATCTTAGCAACATGGCCACCTAAATGACACCAGAGTAGTGACAACACCAGGTTTCATACTGCCTCCAATCTTACAGGGCCCCTCCCTAGATGAGCAACCTCAGATAATGAGGAGTGGCTAAGAGAGGAAAATTTGATCTTCCCTAGGGATGAACTCCCTAATAGGATATCCAGTCTCAAGTGGCCAGCACGAAACATATATACAGGTGAGCGACACCAAAGGTACACGGCAGGTAGGGGTGTGTGTGTGTGTGTGTGTGTGTGTGTGTGTGTGTCCATGATATATATGAGAGGGAGTGGGATGGGCACAGGACACTCAAGAATTTAAAAGTGGGAGAAGGTGGGATAGAAGTGATGTCAATACAGTACTCACATATGAAATTCTTTTATAAATTAAGAATAACGAAGCTACTTGGAAGATAATTAGTGTGTGTTCAGCTTGCCCTCCCTTCGCCACTGAAGGTTACACTGATGTCTGCTCTGAGGAAAGTATTGCCTAGGCTCAGGCACAGGCCTAGGTCTGATTTTATTTCAATTTAAAAAAAAAGAAATTCATTACGTCACAGCAGAGTGCGAGGGAAGACCTCAGACATGTCCTTTGTGCCGCTAACTCTAAGTTCTAATTTATGACATCGTCCGCCTAGAGGATTCTTCCCTGTGCTATTGATCCACTCTTTCTATGTCCCCCTCAAGGCGTCTCATGACTCCCAAGCTCTCCCAAGAACTTTAGAAAGCAATCATAGAAAAGTCACTCACCAGGTGCTGGGTGACAGAATCACGAGAGGCAACCACAGGCAAGTCTATTAAAACTTAAAGCAATATGTGGTGTTTTGTACATTTTCTACCCTAATATGCCTGTTAGTTTGCATGTGTTAATCAGAACTTCACTGCCTTTAAAATAGGAAACGCTTTTAAATATAAGAAATCTCTGTTATCCGTTTGACTCCCTCACAGAACTTCCAGTGTAGAATTTCAGTTTTGTGATTGACTTAAGACACAGAGAACTAAATTCAAACCCAGGCTCCATTTCTTAAGAAGAGTGTAGGTTGTGAGGAAGTGTTTTCTGGGCCTCAACATCCTCATCCATAAAATGGGCAGAGGAATAATGATGAATCACTGCTCTGTAGGCCGCAAAGCTTTAATGAGAAAATGCAAGAAAAGCTGCATGTTATACCTGCACCTCACAGAGGCTCAGTGAATACTGACTGTGAGGGTTACTTTCTTACTGTTGTTGCATGTGTGGGAGAATAGCAAAAATCACTTAAGTATGTGGCTTTGTGCAGTTCGGCCGAGGAAACCCACACATGTTGATGTCTCTTCCTCTCCACTCACTGAACACTCTCGGTGACTCTGAGTCTTTGTCATCATCCTGGAAAGAAGTGGGAAGAGGAAACAGGAATCCTCTTGCTGACCATTCTGCACTGCTGTCGCCTGCTGTCCCAGCTGCCCTGGTGCATTTAATTACACATGTCACCATGCAGAGCCTTGTACAAAAGAACCCAAGATAAGATTCTTGTCCTGGAAAACTCATAACATCAAGGGCATTTGGATGGACATGTGAATTAGAATTTAATAGCAGAAGAAGAGAGACAAAACACCTTTAAATATAGGAGCAAGAGGCACTGGCTGTGATCTCCAACTCTCTGATTTTACAGGCCAAAGGCCAAGGCTCGGAGAGCTAAAAGGATCTTCTTCTGGCCTGGATCTGTGTGGAGCAAGAAAGATGCTTTGGGACCCAGAGCTCAGGGTCTTAGGCTGCCCACTGCCAGAGGAGGCTCACATAGAAACCTAGTAAGCAAGAAGAATGAGTCTCTAGGATGGGCCCAAAGTCTCGGTACCGTTTTAATTTCACCTTTGTGCCCATAAATATGAACAGGCAGTAAGTGCTCTAGTCTACAGCAGATCTAGAATATATGTTAACAATTCTATTGGAATCACCAGAAAGTATAATTGGCAGTGACAGTCTGGAGGAAAA
Organism: Rattus rattus; assembly: GCF_011064425.1. Lineage (NCBI taxonomy): Eukaryota > Metazoa > Chordata > Mammalia > Rodentia > Muridae > Rattus > Rattus rattus. The sequence continues at coordinate 25,781,641 of NC_046161.1, read as the reverse complement.
ATCTAAAATATGTGCTGAAATGAATTGGTGAGCATCAACGAGGGGCTTGGGTTTTCTTTTGTTCAGAATATAGAACTTGTTTCCATATGGTGTAGCCAAAATTGAGCTTCCTAATCCTTAGAATTAGGACTCTGAAAAAGCTATCTATCTATCTATCTATCTATCTATCTATCTATCTATCTATCTATCTATCTGTTTGATTTCCTTTCTTAAGCATCATCAAGGAGATAAATGTTTCCAACAGTCTGAGGACGTTTAATAACAACACACAAAGCAGCAGTCTGACAGTCCTTCAGTGTATCTAACTTAAATCTGTCTCGCTGAAGGTTAAAATACAGAAACTGACAGCAGGCTTTTGAGGGACGGTAGATTGAGCCCGTGTAGCAGGAGCCTTGCTTGTGCTCAGACAGTTTTCTGTAATCTAACAGTGGGCTGTCTTTTCAAATTCTAGATACTTTATCCCTTGGCTTGGGATTGTCTAACATGGGTGACTTTAAAGAAATAAGGCGAATGAAAAATGGGAGGGATCCAGGCTCTCTGAAGGAAGAATGACAGGAGAGGAAAACAGAAAGTTATTTATTATTTTCAAAGTGACTACCCAGAAAGGTTGAAGAGAAGGAGAGGAAAGATCTGTCACTGAATGATACTTCCCGCACAGGGAAAATAAGAACCAACAAATAGAATTTGACTCATTCTTGCAAGTTTCACAGAGCATGAAAACGCCCCTCTAAAATTTCCTGCGAGCCATGTTGGCTATGGGATTTTTTCCACTGCAAAGTGTGTCTAAGTTCAGGGGCCCGGGGAACACGAGAGGAAGAGGATTTTTGGATGCTCCGGGCTCTGCTGACTGTCAGTTTAAAAAATGAAAGTAATATACAAGGGGCAAAAGTGGCATTTATCATTCCATCTCTCCAGGCTCCTGTCTCTTTAATCAGCTTGATTTGCCCAGCAAATGATTCCTGAGTGTGTGTGTGTGTGTGTGTGTGTGTGTGTGTGTGTGTGTGTGTGTGTGCCCGCGCGCGCGTGTTGTAGCTCTGTCAATCCTTGGATTAGAACCAATGATTGCAGCTTGTAGGAGGGCTGTCCAGGGCCAGATTGTACAATGTGCCTCAGTGCCAGAGTATGAGTGGAGATAATTACGGAGAAGTCAGACTCTCTCTCGCCCTCGGCTTCCTTGTTGTGTCCTTCAGCAAAACAGTGGATTTAAATCTCCTCGGACTAGCTTGAGAGCAACACAATCTATCAGGAGGAAAAGGGAAAGAAAGAGGGAGAAAAAAAAAACCCGATCCTGACAAAAAAGAAGAAAAAGAAGAAAAATATGAAAACCATCCAGGCAAAAATGCACAATTCTATCTCGTGGGCAATCTTCACGGGGCTGGCTGCTCTGTGCCTCTTCCAAGGTAAGACTGGCTTTTCATTTGCCTACAGCAGCCTCGGGAATGGTACCCTGTGCTGCAAGCGTTTGCAGGCTCCCCCGGTCTGCTCCGCTGCGCGGTTTGCAGGTGGAAGCGCGAACGAACGTTTTAACCAGCATGGCTGGGACTTCATTCTCCCGACCAGGCTGAGAGAATATTGATTTGATTCTGGCTGCTACCGGAATGGGGGACTGTATGTGCATAAGTAAAAACGTGTCTCTGCTTCTCCCCTTGGGTCCGTGGCTGTGCAGTGGCTCCCTAGCTTCATGCACATCTTTCACACTTCCACAGCCCAGCACACATGTACGCAGGGGATCGGCGCAGATGGGGAGGGCAGCGGGGTTGCGAATGTGCTGCTTATGCGACTGGGGAAGAAATTACGGGAGGAAACTTTAAATATTGGCCAGTGAACTTGCAAAGCTTCCAAAAGGAGCAAAGCGGGGTGGAAAGGCAGGATGGAAACAATCGGGTACCTCCTGGAAGGTGCTGGCCAGCGGTCTGGCTTCGGAGAATAAATCCTTTCGCAGGAGCCTGAACAACTGTTAGTTTTGAATCTGTTTGGAGGTGTGTTTGTGGCGGGGTTGGGTAGGGGTGGGCGTTTCGAGCAGATAAAGGGGCTGTGCGAGCGGCAGCCGGCTGCGGTGGGCTCTGGAATTCAGGAAAGCCTTTCTAAGTTGAAAGGACAGAGGCACTAAGAGGCGAATGCTAATTTTCGGTCTACTTATTGGCGGCGGCGAAGCCAGGCTGCAGTTGCTGAGGCTGGCTTGCTCTCTGACCAGGTTTTCTTCAGTGTTTGCTCTGCTCATTTCAGGTGCATTGAAAAATCTGCTTCTACCGCGAGTCCATTTGCGGCACTGTGTGGTCCCTACCCCTTGTGTCAGTCCTCTCATTGCGACTCCATCCTAGACATGAAGTTAGCGGCTAACCAGGCTTGCCTCCCCCTCCATCGTTGGGGGAGGGGGCGAGTGTTCTAGGTTTCCCCTTCACTGTTAAAGATGTTGGAACTCAGAGACTGAGACAGGCCAAGAAACTTTGACAGGCTCGGTCCTGCAAGGCTCTCCAAGAGGCTTGGAGACTGAGGCAGGGAGGGGGGAGGCAAGGCTCTCCATCCTATGGGGTTGCATCCCCAGAGAAAAGTTCTCTCTGGCAGAGTGAAAAGGGATGGGACTCCCAGGGCTGCCTCCTCCTCTGCTTCCAGGGCCTTACAGAGTTCTCATGATCCTGCCAAGAATCCTAAGCTCTAGTCCCTCTGACCCCTTTCTGAGTGATAGACCCTGCCCTCTGCAGATCTATATGAGGTGGATGGAGGGACCAGGCTGGAAAAAGAATCAAATGCAAATGGTGTGCATCTTAACTGTGGCTTCCGAAGGAAAGGAAGGAAGAAAGGAAGAATTAGCCCGTGACAGGAAGGTCTAGAGTGGAAGATCATGCAGGAATATCCATGAGACTGCCTGTCACACTTAACCTCTGAGCCCTCCATCCTGAGCCTTGGGCACTGGAATGCAGAAGTAAAAGGAGTCTAGAGGCATCCTCGCTTGACTCCTCTTACGTAATATGGAGCAGGATCAGTGTCTGAGTATGTGTGTATGTGTGTGTGTGTATGCATGTGTATTCCGGGCACCTAGGATTTCACAAACTGAGTCTGTAGTCCTAACACTGGCCATAGAGAAATTGAGTTCAAGACCAGGCCTCCTCAGGGAAATACTTCCTTGCCTCCTGACAGCAGAAATGACAACTAGCTAGGCAAGGTATTGGGTGAGGTGTCAGAGAATAGGAGAGGAAGACTCATGTCTTTGGTAACTGTCACCTGTCTTGAGAGCCTCTGTCCTGCTTATAACACCAACCTGGAGACAACTGACAAATCCCACCATCAGCGGCCCCATTGGCTACATGCCAGGAGCCCCAGGGCCAAACAGAATTTACATATAAATTAGCATAACTTTTCATTAGAAATAAATGCAGAGAAGCATAATATTTGCTCAGACTTCAAATAGCCCCAAATAGAGAAGTAGAAAGCAACCTATTTCCCCAGGTGAAGAATGATTTTTTTTTTTTTTTTTTTTTTTAGTCTTGTTCACATCTTGTGGGAGGAGGGTGGGGGAGGCGATCTCAGATCTGGTCCCTTCTACCAAATTCTAAATTTCCCAAGGAGAATGATAGCTTTATTTGCGCTGGCTGCATCCAGGGACTTCTAAATAGGTTTCCCAGGCTGCTCAATTTTAAGACAGTGTGACCCCTAGAGACCCCATACCACATGCCAGTGGGACACGGCAAAGGTGATGTCTGTTTTCCTTTCGGGGAAGGAAGCAGAGGCTGCCAGCTATCTCTTATCAAACTTACAGAATTACTGAGGCAGCCCAGGTCTTGCCTGTAATAATCCTCCCCTATTGCATTGACCCAGTAGGACTGGTTAGAATGCAGCGCACATCCCAAGGCAATTTTTTCTTCTCCTCTGTTTTTGTTTTAAGCTGACTCTTCCCACGGCTGCTACTTCTGGGTTTCTTGCCTCTTGGAAAGGTGTATGGCACTAGTGGTAGGTTAAGGGCACCCTTCCTGGTCTATCCCCACCCCCACCCCCACCCCCACAACCCAGCAGCAACAGTGATCCGGTTTAGGGAGATAGGGGTTTTAGGGGAGTCAAAATGATTTCTGTGACAGGACTGGGAGGCAGGGGAGGCATTGATTAGCTCCCTGGGGTGTGCCCTGAGAAGCACCAGAGTTCTTTCTGGAGACTAGACTGAGGAAGCAGGATTGGGCCCTTTCTTTTCCAGCACGCTGCCCACCTTCCACCAGCAGAGGTTCTGAAAGCAAATGGCTGGGCGCACTGCAGATTTTCTCTCTCTAGCAACCAAACATTCCTCTTTTCTGGGATCATGGCTTCACTCAACTCCTTTCCATGAGTGAGGTTCCTTTCCTTTCCAACCCTCCTAATTCTCCTCTCAGATCCCACATCAAGGTACCTGCTCGTTGGAAATTCAGAATTGACCGGGGAGGGGGGTGGGGGGGAGGCTCACTTCACACTGTCCTTAGCTTGCAGCTGGGGCTGTGGGCACCATGCCGGTAGGCAGATCGTCTAACTTCCTTGCGTGCACTCACAGTAAGCATGTGGCTTGCGTCAGCATCCGAGCTGGGCAGTTCTGAGATGGGAAGGAGGTGGAGGAGACCAAATAGCCCTCACTGGCAACATGTAATAATCGATTGGAGGTGATGAGACCGAGGGCCTGCTGTGGGAACTGCACACACTTGGAAGCATGACCAGAAGTTTATGGGTGAGAGGGGAGCCCCAGAAAATGGATCGTGACTGCCATGTTTGGAGCTGCCTTCTTGGGGCTCATCATGGTCTAAGGTATGGAACGCTAACTAGACAGTTCCCTTCTACTCTTCCTGCTAGAGACTGCACTACCCAAAGTCTGAGCCTCTGAACATTTGCTCAAGGATGTCAGGCAGCCACACTCCACCAGCCAGGAGCTACCAGCCTCGTAGATGAAGGAAAGACATTCTTGGAACTGCAGCTCTAGTCACAGAGTTTCCAGGTGCAACCTGGTTCTGCTACTGGTTTTTTTGCTTTTTTCTTTTAAAGCAAAGCAGAAATGTAAGAATCCCTTTTATTAGCCATCATGCTAATGGTTAGTGCCCCGGTTTCCCTTCTTTTGTAGGAAGTTTTTCCTTCAGCACAGGTTTCAATGATATGGTCCATGAAAGTAACTAAAACTGTACTAAGCCTGGGCATGGTCATCCGTGCCTTTAAACTTAGCACTCGGGAGGCAAATGCAAGTGGCTCTCTATGAGTTCCGGGCCAGCCTGTCCTACAGAGAGCTCCAGGACAGCCAGGGCTGTTATACAGAGAAACCCTATCTTAGGAAAAACAACAACAACAACAACAACAACAACAACAACAACAATAACAACAACAACAAAACTTTCTAGGTTCCTGGGAAGGGAGGGAAATGCCAATTCAGCTTTCCTTCTAGCAACTCCCTGGGATCTCTTTGCCACATATGTACAGTTCTGCAGATAGGGGGACAATGACCAATATTGCCTCTGGCCGAGTGTCATAGATGGGTGAGACACACCAAGTTATCTCTTGGACTGAAATGAGTCTACAATATGCCAAAAAGCTGCAGAATGTGTGAGTCTGTGAATTGGTCACATTCAGGAAGCACTGCTAGAAAGATCTGCAATATTCTTGATGACCCTTCCTGGTAAATCACCCTTTGGACAAGACTGGCAAGCCTGGGATGTGATTCTCTGCCACGCATTTTGCTGTGGTCGAGAGTCCTTGGCCTCTTGCTCAGTGACATCAAAGCCCTTGCAGACTTCAAATCCCCTGCCTCCACGTGTCCAGCCATCCTAGCGACCTGAGTCCAGCTCAGTTGGGAACCTGAGCATATCTGGTCTCAATATTTTTGTGTGTTTTCCAGAGGGTAAATAAATATTTCCCTCCAAGAGCCTGTCTCCCCACCTGCCTGACAGGCTGGGGAGCGACTCCCCTGGGTGTTGTAAGGACTCATTAATGCTTGTAACGCTCCAAACATGTGGTGCTAAGTGGAGCGCCATGCTGAGACCGGCGGTCCTTATGCAGTTTCCTTCCTTTCTGCTCCATTGGCTTGTTACATGTTTACTTTATGTCTATAGTCATTTGAAATTCAATAAAAACAAATTAAACATAAAAATTGAAACATGCGAACATAAGGTAGCTGGTGGCTGCAGGTTGGGTAGACACTGTCTCATGTGTCTCCGTAGACTCTCCTCTATCCTGTGGGGCTTCTCCACGGCGCTGGAGGATGTAGTGATGGTGGTGGTGGTGGTGGGGAGACATGGTCTCTGGAATACATGGTCTCCCCATACATTTGTGAACACAGGGCAGGAATCATGGAAAAGGATAGGAGCCAGAGCTCTGGGTAGCTGGGAGGTGCTACTCTATTCCAAATCAGAGCCCCTGTTTGGACTGATTTGGTCAGTTGTGTGTGGAAACTTTGTATTTCCTTTCCCTGTAGTTTCTTATACTGTCTTCCGGATTAAGTCTGCTCTGAGTCTCCTGCTATATGTGAGTTCAATCACACTACCCCCAACCTCTCTGGCTACTCTCCCTCTCTCTCTCTTCCAGCTCTCCTCTCTCTGTTCTACATGCTTTCCATTTCCCTTCTTCCTTTCGTCCCCCCATTCCCTTCTTTGGGAGTGGTAATTGATCAGTTGACAGATCTAGGTCAAGCTGGCCGGTTGCTCTGCTTCCTACAGGCTTGCCTAGAAGGAGGGGGGAGGCTATCTTCCCAGCACACGAGAGCCCAAACCCTGAGGCAGAGCAGTGGAGAAGGAGGGCAGATGAACAAGTTCATCCATCCCCAGGGGAAGTGTCTGGGATGCTGTTGACTATGTCCTTTCAGCTGTTGAGTTCCTCTGACACTCTGGTTTCCATACCTGCTTCCCGTTTTTTTGATCTTCCCCATCTGTATTTACACTTTGCCTCGGTCCTGTTTTTTTTCCCAGCCCTTTCCTCAACTCACCTTCTCTCCTTCTGAAATCACAGCAGGCGATCACAGAATATCCCTTATGTAAGTCATATTAAAGGTATGGCCTTTTGTTTATTTGCAAGAAGGAAAACAGAAGCCCTGCCAGAAGAGCTCTGTAAGACATTTGCAAACTGCAAAACAAACCAACAAAGACTCGAATTTTCATCGCCGAGAAGAGAGGATTTCAAGGGAGGCTGTCAAGCTCAGATTCAAATATTGGAAAACATATTCTTCACTCCTGCCACTGAGAACATCTTAGGTTACTAAGCTCGATTTTTTTTTCTGTCTCCTTTTCTTTTTAGTTTCTCTGAGAACATCGGCCTTTCCAATAATAAAGACTGATCAAAAGACCAGCCTGTTTCGGCTTCACTTGTGTACTCTGAGAAGTGGTACCCACTCTCAGCCCATTGGGCCAATCATCAAGAAGTGTTTGTTGAGCACCTACTGTGCTTCATGATGAACTGAAAGAGCGAGGGCTTGGCCAGTGAACAAATCAAGTGAGCCCAAGACCATAAACCTCTCACAGTTAGTTCTGTCTTGTCTTGAAGCAGTACTCAGTGACTGAGTGCAGTGTCAGGCCTTCTGTGCAAATGATGGTAGCAGCAAGGCACAAAAGTACCCATCCTTTAGTCCTTATCTGAGGAAGCACTGAGAAAGGCTATGCACTCCACACCATGGATCTGCATCCTTGCAGATCGGAGGCAGATCTTACCTTTGTTAGTGATGCTCTGGTCAAGAAGGTGTTTCTGGAAATCTTGTTTGTCTTCCAGTATATGCAGCTGGAAGCAGATGAAAGTCAACTTGTCATGTGACTACTGGTTTTTGTTGTTGCGTAATTGATGACTGTTGACACCACTGCCACCTAGTACAGCCAGACTCCTTCCTTTATGCCCTGGTTTCTGCACAGCACAAAAGAGTTCAAGATGGTAAAGAGAGAATACTTGTGATAAGGCCAGGGGTTACTTGCCTCCAACAGCTAGACTATTCCTTTGGCTTCTTACGGGATGCACATTTGTTTCACTTTAAGAACTTACTTGTTACATTGTCAACCTCCCCTATTTTAGGTTTTCAAAGTAATCCAAATGATTCATTAACTGAAGACGTTTATTTGTTCTCTTCTGTTACTCTATACTGTTTGGAAAGTCGCCTTGCATGGTTGTTCTATATACCCATTGTTTCTTAATATGTCTGCTTGGATTTCCAGCCTTGTATGTCCAGTGAAATGGTGAGCTTCTCCTGTGCTCAGTTCCTGCCCCACCGTCAAGCCCGAGCAGAGTAGGAGGAGTGTTCTTGCCTATGTTCCCACCTTCCATGGAACTGATGACTATTGGAGTGGGACAAACCTTTCTCCTGGTCCATAATTCTTTTAAGTCCAGTATCCTAGAGCAATTCTTCTCCTGTCTTAGAAGCCACAAAGACCTTCAGCAGATAAGAGCTAAGACAGGTCCTCAGTCTCTATCTGTGTTCAATATCTGCCAACTCTAGGCTAGTCATTCTAGTTACCCAGAATGCTTTATACCAATGCCAACATTCAGACCTTGCCCCAAACCAGGTGGTTCAGAATCTCCCTATGATCTCACTCAACACTGACAATTTAACATCATCCCTAAGCAGTTTTAATTCAGAGCATTGCTGAAAAAACGACACCTAAAAAGCCATCTCAAAATAGCTCTCAAACCAGCTCTGCACCCCTGGAATAGACACAGCCCCAGAGGGACTCCGTTCTTTGCAATTTAAAATAAAGAAGCTGGACCAGAGGATCTTAAAGTTTCATTCCAAACTCTACATCTCACAGTCCTCCAAATAGTCTTTTTGAGTGTAGTTATTGATAGGTAGTGGTACTGAAAGAAAATGCTCACAACTAGTTTCTGCCTGGGAATACAAACTGTCACAGATGGGTGAACACAGGCAGAGCTTGCAGGTGATGTGCATGGGCATGCAAACTCTACAATGCGGTGTCACGTGTCAGATAGTATCTGCCAATACAAGGGTGTATTTATGTACCTGTAAAGCATACTCAGCATGCAATGATAAGATAAACCAGTTAAAGCTTTGCAGGCAGAAGGAAGAAGGAATTACAATAACTCCTAATTGACCCATCTCTAAGGCTTCTTGCAAGGAAACCTCAGGAAGCCTTTGAGCGAAGGTCAAGAATGGATGTCTTTAAGATGAACTTGGAGGGTGTCAAGCACCAGTTAGTCATGGATAAAACTCTTTCAAAGACAAGGATGGAGCTTCCCGAGAAATCACTCAGTGATTCTCAGGTGCTGTCTCCTTCCCGGGTCAAGGGAAACTCATCCTCAGCAAATCAGCAGCAGTCTTGGGGCTTCATTTGTTAGAATACTGTGATGTTGGCTCTGCTTTCTATGCCTGGTCAGTTTCTGCAGGCCGTGCAGGAGCAAAAGCTTGTTTGTTTTCTGATGGAGTCAGCAGTTCTGAGAGGCACATGGGTTACAGAACTACTGTGCAGATTGGAGCCAAGCTTAGTCACTGGGTAACCCACACAACCATCTGGTGCCCCAAAGAATTCACCCTGCTGTGTCAGACAACCCTAGAATCACAACTAGTTCAAGCCTAGAGGGACTTCCAGTATGATTTATTCAACCCTTCCCTTTGATCTCTGACACCTCCTCAATGCAGCTGCTGGGGGTTCCCAGCATCTGTTCCCAATAATGCAAAATGAAAAAGTTCCTTCCGACCATCTACTGGTTTAAATGTTGGATCTCAGGGAAGATGGCAAGAAAGGTATGCAATAGAGGGAAGCTCTATTTTCTGGAGACTCCAGGCATTTTCTGTAGAACATCATTATAACTTTCTTGTCCTTGGTTTGGCTTGGGACCAACCTTAGCGTGGCCACGTCTTACCTTAAGAACTGCGGCATTTGAGTCAACCTCTGTTTTCTGTTTCCTTGTGGTACTGGGGAAGGAACCAAGGCCAATGTACACCAGGAAAGTCCTCTACCAGTGAGCTACATTCCTAGCTCCAGAGTCACCAACCTCTGTGTGTCTCAATATCTTTCTCAGTAAAATGAAATAATTATAGGATTTTTGTTGTAAGGTTGTTAAAAGGATTAAATAAATACATTAATACTAAAAAGATGTCTAGTATGGTGGTCATCTTAATCTACCATCTGATTTTTCTATTGTATGAATGTTTCTTAGATATTTGAAAGTCTGATTGCGTCCCCATTGTCTTTCCATGAGGTTCAATATGTCACGATTTCTATGTCATATAATCTTCCACAGAACAGGCCCTGACTGCTCCTCTGTGATTCTTCTGTACATGTCTTTCTTTTTCTCAGTGGTACTGATGGCTCAACCCAGGTCTTATGTTTGCCAAGAAGCATGCTTCTACCAAACCACATTGCCAGTATGATTACCCCATAAGCTTCTTAAAATATTCTTTTCTCACAATGTCTGAGCCTGTAATGATGTCTCACTCCAAGTCCAAGCAGGATGGACCCTCTGTATGTTGACAAGGAATGGAAAACATAAGCTTCAGTTTATCTCTCTTATCCCTGATATTTTACAGTTCACATTTACAGCCTCTGAGTTTCCTTTGGTTCTCCTAAGCACATGTGGATACTGCTCTCTGCTTGTGCTCAGGCCCCACCTGCCTTTGACTATTTCAAAATATTGTCAGTAATTCAAGACAAACTTGGCACCAAGGTATCTCTTTGAATAGCCTTGTTCTTTATCTATAGTCCTATTACACGTGTATTCAATCTTATTTTTAACATCCATAGCATGTTAGTGTAGTTATTCAATTACATGTGCCTTTTCCTTCAGGCTATGAGCTCCAGGAGGGCACAGGATGCCTTATTTTCCTAGCACCCTTAGTACAGGGGCTGGGACAAAGTGACATTTTATATTATGGACAGAAGACAAAAATAAGAAAAGGAAGAAAAGAGGAGTTGACATCCTCTGGTATTCTAACTGCAATATAATATTCTCAATTTAGCCTACAGTGAGGTGTTATTTCTATCTTCCTTATGCTACGTCTGTGTTTGTATTTTCACTGTGTATGCATAGGCCTGACTCCAAACTGTATCCTTGATAAGGTCATCTTACTAAGTTTGTCCATTGCTTTTCCTGACAATACTTTTTGGATACTAAGTGTGTCATCCCATATAACTTCTCCCAGTAGCTGTCACACTGTGTTGTGCCCACACTTCTCTCTAATCAGTCTGAACATTAGCTTTAATTATCAATTTTGTCTCATATTAATAATATGTCATGAGTTATGGGTAACTATGTAACTATCTTTGCAGAATTCATTGTTTCAGGCTGGAATTACTGAAGAACAGAAACCAGTTCTTCTAGTGGGAAATAGATAGGTCAGTGAGGGAGGTGTGGCACAGAATCAATGCTCTCTCCACCTGAGTAAGTGCCCACAGCAGAAGGGGCAGCAGGAACCAAGAGAGCTAGAGAAAAAACAAGAACAAAGGGGTTGCACAGATGTATTAAGATGGAGAAGAGGAAATGGTAGTGGTTTTCTTTCTGCCTCATTATACCTTACCTCTCTCCCCCTTTCTGCTAGGCACTCAGTGAAGGTATCTGATTCACTTCCTATAAAGCTAAGGTGTAACTTGGTCCAAACACAGACGAGGACTGATGGCTGTCTTAGATTGGTTTCTACAGCTATTATAAAACACCATCACCACAAGCAAACTCAGAAGTAAAATGTTTGTTTGGTCTATGGGTTATAGACCATCATTAGTGGAAGCCAAGGCAGAGACCCAAGACAAGAATCTAGAGGCAGTGACTAAAGCAGAGACATGGGGAAATGCTGCTTACAGGCTTGCTCCTCATGGCTTGCACAGCCTGATTTCCGACCACATTGGACAGAAATGTTCACCATGAGGATCACCCTGTCCAGCAACAGTGGGTTCCACATCAATCATCAATCAAGAGAATGCACCATAGACTTCCTTACAGGCCAATCTGATGGAGGCAATTCATCAATCGATATTCCCTCTTCCCAGATGTGTCTAAGCTTGGGTCAAGTAGACAAAATCAACCAGCGCAATGGCTTTTTCCTTAACGCACGAGCACCAATAGATAGGCAAATCATTTTCCTAGTACTGGAGAGAAATAAGAATTCACTGTTTATTGTTACATTTTCCCTCCTTTTTGATGAAGACATTTTGACTGAAGGATTTAAATGCCTTGACATCATTGTTCATTGCTTCTGTGCTCTTAAAACCTTGACCAGAATCAAACACTTTAATCATCAAACCTTAGAGTTTTGTTTTGTTTGTTTCCCAGACTTAGAGTTCTGAGACACCTTGGCATTCCACTTTCCTGTCTGCTTCCCAAGGCAATGATCTCATTTGAATAATGGTTCCCAATTCCTACCCAGCAGTCCTAGAGCTCTTCAGTGACCAGTCCCTCCTTCCCTGAGCCACAGACCCCGTTCTAGCTTCCTATCACAATCACTTTTGAAGACTGTTACAAGCAGATGTTCAGGTCTGACTTCTGCCCTCCGGGCACTGGCCAGTGAAGGCATGGCCAGTCATCTCTGTGTAGAAGGAAAAACAGATGCCTTATTATAGATGTTCAGTGAAAATAATTGATGTTAACCTTCTTTCACAGCTGATAAACTCTGTGAGGAGAGACTTCATTACTCTAGCAGGCACTTTGATACCTTCTCCGTGGCTATTCTATTCTTTCTCTACAAATGATGCTCTTAAATTTTTACAGGGCAGCAGTGTGCTTATTTAAAATATCTCCCTGATTCTCTTGTAGCTAACTTTGAGGATAAATAGCTATTCCTTTACCTAGCATTATCTTCTAAGCACTTGCAATGCAACCATACCAATAGAACACAAGCACAAATGGCTGGAGGAGGCATCAGGAGTTGCCTCTAGGTGACCCAAGCATTCTAACACTTGTTATGTCCTTTCTCTACATTGCTTAGAGGCCCAGCAGCCAGACCACCAACAGGAAGAATAGTCACATCCGTCAAGGATAGCAAGGAAAGGATCTTTGGGTCTAACCACAGGGCTCACTGCCTTATTAAATGAAATCCACATGTACTTATTGCATTGAAGATTGCTTTTAAAGGCAGCAAATAAGGTTTCTTTTACTTACAACTGAATACATCTTTAATGAAAGCCACCACCTCTGCCTTTTAGAGCTTCCAGAACACTAGTGGGACACTACACTGATACACTTTCTGAAAGATGACATCCCCCTCCATGGCTTCTGTTCTTCCTAGCATGTACTCCTTTTTCTAATCATTCCAATCAGCATCTTCTGTACAAGTCCCTACTGATAATGATCAGCTTTGAAGAGGTTATCAGCACAGAAGATGTTTCCTGGTGTAATCTAATCTGTAGGGTACTAATACCCAGGTTAACTTGATCCACCTGTAACTTCCTTTTAGTCTTTTTTCCTTATACCATTGTCTTTTGGACTCACACAAAGGCTGTCCCTAATCCTCTTCTAATGAGCACTGTCCCAACGAGCAAGATTCCCAACTGTGCAAGACCTCCTCTGTGCTTCTTGACAGCGAGCATCTCTATTAGGTGAAATTCTACTGTACTTTGTGTACCACGTTTAACTCTGTTGAGAGGGTTTTCAATCCTGATGAATTTTGTATTATCTGGAAATGCACCATACATGCTGACCCCACATCTTCTAGATTTATTACTTAAATAGTCATACACTGCAGCTGATGGTATGGCTACATTCTTCCTTAGACTTATCCTACATCTGTTATTGAAATGTTTATTTATCATCTCCTGTACGTTAGGCAAACAACAGGCAGACATATAGTTCTTACACTCAATGACTATGCTGCAACGTGGTTGGATCTGGGACAAAGGCCAGTAAAGTTTACCACAGTAACGTTCAGGAGATTTGGGAAGGTGTGATGTTGAAGCTGAGAAGGAAAAAAAAGGAGATTGAGCTGGGTGAGAAAACAGAAGTTTACACATGTAGGAAGCTGCAAGTTTCAGTCTAGAGGCAAGTCAACATGGTAAGAATTCAGGATCCAACATCATCTCTTGCAGGGGTGGGTTGCAGGATGAGGTGGTGGAAAGATGGCCACCAGTAGAAAAATAGGCAGGAGTCAGAACATAAATGGTTCTTTCTTAATGTTTCTGTTTGGTTTTGTGTGTGTGTGTGTGTGTGTGTGTGTGTGTGTGTGTGTGTGTATTGGAGACAAGCTCTCATATAGCCTAGGCTAGCCACTAAGTCATCCTCCTGCCCCCACCTTGAATGGCTCTTATAAAAGACTTGCTGCTAGGTGTCCCACGCACGACTTCCCGCCGGCAAGGAGCACGCGAGACATAGAAATTCTTACTATGAGTGACTTTTATTCCTGTCTATTCCTCTCTCATGGTGGAAGCCCCGCTTGCGCCGCCAGGCGCACCCTATTTATCCCTCTGTGTACGCACTCCACACCTGATTGGTTGTTTACTCATGACCTCTCAGGTATGCCCCGAAATGGGCAAAGACCTGGCAGGAAGGCACTCTTGCACATGCGCACACAGTTAACCTCCCATAGGGAGTCGGGCTTATGTAAAGGCTAGCGCCATCTTGACTGACCTGGCCTTCCACGTGGGGGCGGTGAGGGAAGCCAGCGCCATCTAGTGGTGGCGAAATGTTATTATGACCCTCTACATCTCACCCTTTTATTTATAAATTTTATAGCAGTCATGATCACCCATATCGCGTGCAATGAGGAAACCTCAGCGATGTGCAGGGGCTGATCAAAGGAAATCACTGAGTCTCTCTCAATCCCAGTGCAATGATCCACAGATCTATGGGGTGCAAAGAGAGAACTCAGAATACAGAGAGAGACCTCTCCTCCCAGTGCAAATGGACCCACAGGTCCTTGGGGTGCAGGGAGCAGGGAACTCAGATACAGAGTAAGTCCTGAGCAAGATAACCAAATTCAGTGGAGGCCCTTTGTACAATGGCCATAAGTGCTTGAGTGAATAACGGCCTTGTCACATTATTGTTGAGGTCTGAGTTTGCAAACCAACCATGGTATGAATACTGATCCACAGCATAGGGCTGTATCAAACAGAACCTCCGATAAGAGTGGGCACCTCATTTGGTCCTCCCTCAGCTGTTGCCACCAAGGGCCATGGTCTTCCTATAATGAAATTTAGAATTTCCAATTGTTAGTAACTACTCTAGAAAGTTCACCCATTGTACTTGTCTAACAATAGGGAGGATATTTAGACACTGCAGACACAATGTCTGCAGTATAATGGCTGCTACAATAGCAAAGTGTCAAGGTCTTTTCCAGGACAGTTCAGGATCAGTCATTTTCTCTGGAACAACCAGCAGACAATGGAACCAATTTCTGAGATCTGTATGACCAGGACAGAGTTCTCCAGTCATTGTAGCCACACAGGTGGCTTTCTGTGAAGCTACAGTCTGTAAAATGGCAACACCAGTTTTAAGGCAGCAAGAGTCACCAGGGAAACCTGGAATCAGTGCAGCAGTGTACAGAGTCTGAGCAGAAGGCCACAGTGGGATCGGGAACACACACGCAGCGGTAACACTGACTGCAGGCAAGATTTCTGTGATGACAAAAGGTGAAGGGGGGATCTTCCGTCTTCCTTTCAGGGCAGAGGAATGACTCCTGGGATGAACCGAGAGCTGAATCTTCATGTAACCAGGATCAGCAAGTCTCAGCAACCACCCAGGCAGCTGGCACACTCTTTAGCATCCTGTAGAAAAAAACAAACATTCCCTCTTCCCATATAAAATATCTGGACAGGATCATGTCAATATGTGGATCTCTCTATTTCACCTAGGCAGAAGTATGCCTAGTTGTAGGGTGCCATAAACTTTGGCATCCAAATTTTAAAATTGAAATAAAAGGAGTATTATTAGCATTCAGGGATATCTCCCCCTATTTATTTATTAAAATTGTTAAAATATTGTTTATTAAGATAAGTCCTCGAGGATTAAATTGAGGACACTGAGCACTTGTATTTATAATTTGACTTGTATACCAAATTATTGTTTCTAGCATTATTGTTTTGGATATATAAAGAATGAGATTTTTTCACTAATTTTTCTTATGTAAGGCCTAATCTGTCTGGTATCTGTCCTCCTAGTTAAGGAGTCTAACAGTTTGAGTTCTTAAATGTCCTATAAAGGAACAGTATTTAGTGCTCTTAACCTGCCATCTCTCCAGCACCTACAAACTTTATTTACTAAACATAAGCATTAATTAGAAATGTCAAATCCTGTAAACAAGGTCCAGATTTAGCCTTATTTAGAAATCTGAGTTGGCAGGGTGAGGCTGGGCGTTGAAAGTAAGCAAATGGAGTCTTCCCTTTTGTGAGGGTGTGTTATCAACTCCATTATCATTTTCAAAGAGCTGGGTCTATGGTTTTGTTTAGTTCTCTGAGCCAGAGCACTGAAAGGACAGTGAGTTGCATTTACACTGGAATCCTCACTGATTTCAAGTAGAAAACCTGTCTCCAATAAAGTATTAAGTGATTGAAATCAATTGTAAACCAAAACCACCAATGACTATCAGTATATGAAGTGAAAGCTTGATTTTTAACATATAAAAAACAGTGGAAGTGCATTTTTATGGGTTGCATGCACAATTTACAGTAAATACAAAAGCATGTAAGGAGTAAAGTTATCAATTTTGCCTGAAATTTGTATATGTAATAGGCCAAATATCAGTATTTTGTAATAACCAATTAAATTGTTGTTTGGACTAAGATATGTTTCACCAGGTTTCTTTTTAAAATACTTTCATGACTCTAGCCTACAACTCTGTACTAAAACAGCTGAAGCTTTATCTCCAATGTGCATAACAAAGACCTAAGTCCTCTGGTAAGGTGAGGTACTTAGCCAAATAACATCCTTAGAAGCTTAACATTAGCTTCAAATATTCTTTTTTGGAGTAGTGCAACAGCTACTCCCCAAATATTAAAGCTCATTCTGAGAGCAAATGTTTGTAGTAAAAATTTCTATATATACTGAAAGATTTAATGTTCTAACTTCACATTGAAGAAGCAACAAAATTATATAATATAAGGCTGTTAGCCACTTTTAATGATATCATTATGGGCTCTCTAAAATTATAAGCAAGCTCACAAAATAAAACTCACAATCGCCAGGATGTAAAAAACAAACTGAAAAAACAATCCTCTAAATCTATCTTGAAATGGCAGTTGAGTAAGGAAACTGGCTGTAATGTTCTCATAAGTTCTAAAACCTCATCAATCCTTTATAAATCCTGTAACAATCTCTATCCAATACAATCTCTACCTGTTTGATTTTTCCTCAATTGAAAATAAGTTTGAGTTAGTCAATGTAACACTGGCAATCCTTAATCACAATCTTAAATTCTCCTTGTAACAGCAGACCACCACCACAAGGTCACCTGAGCTTTGAATACGTGACTAGGCAGCTGTTCTCCGGGCAGTGGAAATTAGCATTAGAATACAGATAACTTCAGGGCCAGCCACACCTATGGAAAGCAAAAGTCAACCCCCAACAACAATCTAGTCACCAAGGCACCACAAGTCTATCTATTATGTTGTAAAGTTTGACTATCAATTCTACATTTGAAAGCACAATGGCGGGTCTCCAATACCTCTCGAGACAATGTCCTAAATTCTTTTTAGAAGCCTGGTTTCTAGCATAAGAATTCCAAAAACATTACCTCAATTTAGACCTGTCTCACTAGGGTGGCCCAATGTCACGTGTATCTAGAATTACTTCATCTAAATTACAGTTTTAAGCCAACTTTCTGTTACCAATATTATACCTTTTTAACCATATCCAATAACTTGAAAGCCAATTCAGAGCATATTTATACATTTAAAACCAATGAGAAACAAAATTGAAGTGGCTACACATATCTTAATATATATATCAAACACCATTTTTACCTTTTTAGCTATGATTTTAAGAGATGTACCTTGTCACCTGTTGAGTCAATTAACCAGTCAGGGGTTTTTCTAAGAGAAACAGCTATCAACTCTTGTACCAAAAAGGCTGAGAAGCTGTTAGCGCCTTTAAGATCAGCCCGTGTAGACGCTTAGCCAGCTTCTAAGCCGCTCCTCCAGCTAATCTAGACACCTGGCTCTAGGCACAGGGCTTTAAAGAACTGATTGAAACTGTTTTTTATTCATTTGTTCCTTTTTGAAACGAATTAAAACCAAGTCAAGGTGTGCACGACCGGCAGATAAGGTTTTTACCATTTTTTCTTTTGAACATGAAACGTAAAACATTTAAACAACGAGAAACAAAAATCACAGACATAAACTGACAGACACGGAGACATCCTGGTGCACCAGAGACAAACAATAGACAAAGAGGGAAAAAACCAGATGGTGTCCACGGTGACTATCCACTCGGGTGGAGTTGATATGGGCGATGGATTGTCTCAATTCCTGGACTAGTCCACCAACGTGTTGAAACCCAATTCCTGTAAGATACTAAGATATATTATCTGAGCGGCACGACCGACATTTGCCAATGGTATGGAAGTGAAGCACAGCCCTGAATATTTTTACTCAACCCAATTACATAAACTCCATCAGGCTGTACGGGCACTGAGATGTCCTTTTATTTGATTCTCCTGAATAAATTTTCAGGCGGTCTGCCTCGATCAAATCTGATCAGCATGACTCTGTAAAGCTGTCGAGTCAGCGCATCGGACGCCGAGGCTTCCGAGAGCCGCCCGGAGCTTAAGTACACCTTTATAAGCACCAAGACAAAGTTTTTTCTGCCAACATACTGTGTTCCTTTTACCTCCTCCCCTTCTGGAATTGAGGGGACTGCTACTTGAGATCGATCAGCTTCCTTTTCTCGTTGCAACTTTTCACTACCCCCCTGTTTCTGACCATCTTTTTCCGCCCCCAACACTCTCCGCTTTGTTGTTTTAACTGAGCAGTTGTGAAGCCGTTTGGTGGTAGCTAAAACTCAAAGGTCAATAGAAAAGCCCGAGGGTTGCCAGAGCAACCCAGCGGCACCTGCCGCGTCCGGCAGTGGTAAGAGTTGAGCAGATCAATGGGGCTAGCCATGGTCTCTCAGGGTCTTACCCCACTCATAGCTTCTATGAAATGGAGGCTTGTAATCTTGGCGATGTTTTTTATCCAGGGGTTTCTTGACCAGATGTCCCACGACGACTTTGGAGACATAGAAATTCTTACTATGAGTGACTTTTATTCCTGTCTATTCCTCTCTCATGGTGGAAGCCCGCTTGTAGCACCCTATTTATCCCTGGGGCACCCACACCTGATTGGTTGTTTACTCATGACCTCATCAGGTATGCCCGAAATGGGAAAAGACCTGGCAGGAAGGCACTCTTGCACATTGCACACAGTTAACCTCCCCATAGGGGAGACCTGGCTTGTTAAAAGGCTAGCCATCTTGACTGACCTGGCCTTCCACGTGGGGCGCAGTGGAAGCCAGCGCCATCTAGTGGTGGCGAATGTTATTGCGGCCCTCTACAGCTAGGGGAAAAAATTCATTCTGAAGATTGTATACTAGCCAGGAACACAATCAGATTTTTAAGGGCAGTAGTTGGAGTTATTGAGAACATTAAAATGACACCCTAATTACTGTGCGATTAGCGGATTGGAAGGGAACAGGCTTAGAGAGAAGGCCACTTCCTAAGGGATGTTGCCAATTAGGCAGGAGGCCATGGGTGTAAGAATGGAGAGCCCCAGAAAAAAACGTGGTGAAAATTAGCAAACTAGCACCGCAGCAGACAGGGGGACCCGGATGACTCAGCCAGAGAGAGGACTGCTGCTTCCTGGCTTAATTTAAGGCTCAGACCTGGGCTTGGGAAGGTGACTCTGGTGGAGCTTGGCCTCATAGTGTGTTTCCAAGGAGCTTTGCTGATGTTCAGAGACTTTGGAAAGGTTCTTGGGTTTGACCAAAGACAATCTTCAACACAGGTACAGTGAATTGCCCAAAGAGAGAGTTGAGAATGGACAGAAATGAGGACATCCCAGACCTGCAGTGTAGAAGAGTTCTGATAATGATGATTGGCAAGGAAAAATCAAACATGCTCACAGAGAGGAAAAATCAGAAAAGCAGGATAGTATGAAGTACAAAGATATGTAAGATTACATACCATGTCATGCCAGCTCATAATAAATGATCAAAACCCATCTCATTTAGTCCTAAGGATGTCCTCTATTGTGGACTGGAGTGATGGTTCTATGGTGACGAACACATATTATTCTCCCAGGGGACCTAAGTTCAGTTCTAAGAATGCCTTTCAGGTGGCTCACAACCCCAGGTAACTCCAGGCCAGGGGATCTGATGCCTTCTTCCTGCCTTCATGGATACCAACATATACCACCACAGAGATACATGTACATACATAATTTTAAAAATAATATAAATTATATTCTGTCCCCTTAGGGAAAACAATTCTTTGGGTGGAGCCATCAAGTGTGAGTTAGAAGTAGAGTTGAAATATGTGATAATGATTTTAAGTGGATTCATGTTAAAGAGGGAAGTTGAAAATGAGGAGGAAGAGGAAGAGGAAATAGAAAGAAGGGTGATAAGAGAGGTGACAGTTTGAGAGGATGATGCTGAGAAAGATTTGTCTCAATGCAGGGGACAAAGGCCAGTAAAGGGGACACAAAGGAGTCAGGAGTCGTCTGGCCAAACAAGTCCCTTGGGAATATAGGTATGTGGGAAAGGGGCAGGTCCTGAGCACAGGCAAAGAATGAGTCTCGAAAGACCAATTCTACTCCCATTTAAACTAAAGAAGGAGAAACGTATTTGAAAATATCCGTTATGATTGGATTCAGCTCTTGTTCAATAAAAGCAGCTTAAATAAGATATAAGGTTATCCTTCTGACTATAAAAATATTCTGCCTGTCTATTTCAAAGCTGCTGTGATATTCCTGAACATCAGGGCTGCAGGCCTTTCTGTCACTTGGATCTTTTGTGTGTGAATTTGACTCCTGGGTGAAAAAATGGCAGCATGTGTGAGGCAGGCATTGGGGTGAGGAAAAATATAAAGAAAATGAAGCAGAAGGCATGATGACTTCCTGTTCCCTGGAAACCCACCCATGACACTCCTGCACATACATATCTCCACACACACAAACCTACCTTGGTCCAGAATGTAGCCCCATTATCTCCTCTAGTTATAAAGGGGTACAGGAAGCACATTGTTCACTTAGGATCACCACACACACAGACACATTAAATCAAGACCAGCACGGAGGAAAGGGATGCTAATAACTGGTCCCTTCTTGTGCTGTATGGAGGTCTGTGCTCTCATTAATAAAGATAGAAATGGCTCTTAGGCACGTGAGATGCACATAGGCTTAAAGCACTGCTGCCTTTGTGGTGGCATGTGCATCCATCCATCACTGCTAAGGACACACATGAAAATCACTGAGTGGCACTACTTCTCACTCCTCAGGATATCCATTATCAAGAATAAATAAATGAATGAGTACAAAGAGGAGCCAGGAGTGGCCTAGTGTCACTTTATATACACTGGGTCATAGAAAAGTCAACTGCTGGCAAAGACATGGGGAAGGACAAGGTAGATGGACAGGACGCCATCTACCTGCTTCTGGGAATGAACAAACCAGTAGTATCACTGTGGAAACTTGAGGGCCATTCCTCAGAGAGTTAAGCCCAGAATTTCTTTTATGATCCCCCAGTCCCACTCTTAGATAAGTACCCAAAAGAACTGAAAACAGAAACTCGACCTGTTTGTCCATGAGTATTAGGCATAAAGAAAAATCTGCAATAGCCAAACAATAGAAACAACCCAGTTGTCCATCAACAGTTGACCAGATGAACTAACTTACTGACACAGAATGGAATGTTAGTTGGCCTTTAAAGAGAAGGCATTCTGACACATGCTGCTACGTAGATGTATTTTCTACCCAGTGAGGAATCCTTCTGTGTGAATCTACCTCCATGAAGTATCAAGAATAAGGAAATCCATGGGAATTATGGGTAACCAGGGGAAGAAGAGGGGTAGGAAGTTCCTGTTGGGCATAAGATGCTCTTTGAGATGTTGGAAAGTTCCAAAAGTGAATGATCAGTGACTATGTAAGACTGGAAACATACCTGGTGAAAACGTTGAGTTATACATGGAAGAACTGTGAAATGGTAAATGTTGTTATGTATCGTTTACTACCATGATGGAGCCTGGGAAGAAATGAGACAACCAACCACCCGGGACCCTGTGTGGATACAGGTGAGTTTTCAACTGTGGCTGGAACGAGCCACCACTTAGTGGGTCTAATTTCTTCTGAACACAATACAGGGTAGGCAGTGTATTTGCCTGCATATATACGAGCCCACACAAATGCCTAGATAGGTACTGAGAGGTCACTAAGTAAGAAAAAAGGTCCAACTTGTGTGACAGAGAGCTGACAAGTGAACTTGAAAGACCTCATGAACTGTCAATCACCCTCTATCATGCCATTCTCTTTGGATTTTTAAACTCTAATATGATCTACACCACCTTCATCTCCACCTCCTTTTCTAATTCTGGTCCTGTCACTTAGGACATCACCAGACATGTGCAGAACTCGGTGCCTACTCCTTCCTTTCATTAAGTCTCTCATGAATTGCAAAACTCTTTTCCTTTACAGTTTAGATAGCACACCTATGTAAGATATATTTAATGATTTAGTAGGCAAACAAATGTTTCTCTTCCTTCTATCACTAAGTCTTACTTTAGGAATTGAGGTTGTTTCCTCTAGACCTTTACTTTCCTCATCTGTAAAATGGGGGTATTTATGTTTTCTTGGAATATAGTTTCTCTCGATCTAAATAACATGTATGAAACCTTTCACCACTTGGTGCATGTCAAAAGACGCAAAGGCACAAAGGAGACAGGTACTGGTGAGTCCTTCACCTCCAAAGTTTTCCTTGGCTCCCTCCTATTGAGGACAGAGTATCCTCCCCTAAGTTTCCCAGCCTCTGTCTCTTACTCTTTCCAAGGTCCATGTCTTCAGTATACCCTCCCGTCTCTGGACCCCGAACTGATGTGAACTGTGTACGATTCAGGGCCTGTACATTGCTGTTTCCAACGAGGAATGTTCCACCAGAAGGATTGGCAGGAAAAAAAAGTAAAAAACAAAACAAGAAAATAATTGTAAATGATGGAGAGGGCCGACAGAGATGCTCAGAAGTTAAGAGTGTTTGCTCTCTTTCCAGCACCCACATTGGGGGTCTCACAACCTCTTTTAATTCCAGGGGCTCTGACATCCTTTTCTAGAGTCTGTGGGTACCTGAATACACTCGCATATGCCCATACAGAGACATACCAAGTATAATCATACATAAGTAACATGTTTAAGTGGATAAAAAGAACAAAGTGTCCCCAAACACCTCTAGCTCGTCATCTGTACGTGGAGTCTTCATGAGGATCCCGATTTCTCGTGTGCTTTAAGAGGGCTCGGTGAGAGTGCCCTCAGAATGCAGACCCTTGAATGTGGTTTCTGAAGCAGAAAGCATAGCCTGAGACCTCAGAGTCTATGTTGGAGGAAGCCCTGCAGGTGACTCTGACTGGAACGTTGGGAACTGCCGACTGACAGGAACTGTGAAACTCAGCTTCGGGAAGGACTTTTTGGAAAGACAGCACACTGGTCTGGGCACTGAGAGTTAAGAGAAAGGAGAAGCCGTAGACACTGCTTCTGCTCATTGTGGCCATAGCAAAGTAGCTGAGACTACACAACAAAAATCAACAAATGGAAGTACTTTATTTCATAGCCCAGTGGATTAAAAAAAAAAAAAAAAAAACGAGGATTGGGTGGCCCTGATGATTCAGCCTCTGTCCAGTGGACTCATGCTGGACAATCATGTAGGAGGCTTGACCACGAGATGAGGCGATCCATTCAGATGGACAGAGAATACTCACTCTTGTGAGAGTCTTAGGAAGACTGAAACAACACAGTGTGAGTTGAGGTTGGATAAATGGCCGAAAAATCTCCCACTAGGTGACTTCTTTATGCACCCCATAAAAGGGAACCAAGCTTCCACCATGTGATCCCTTAGGCAACACAGCAAACAGTTTACAAATCATAGCAGGAAGGAGTCCAATTTCCTTCACATGTGTCTACCATAGGAAAAAGCCGCTAATATTAGGACAAAGGAAGTCACTAGCATTGCTAGATTTAGAAAAGACAAACCGAAGATTCTGATAAACTTAAATTCCAGTTAAGAATTATACCAGATGGGCAGTGGTGACACACGCACACCTTTAGTCCCAGCACTTGAGAGGCAGAGGCAGATGGATCTCTGAGTTCAAGGTTATCCTGGTCTAGATAATGAGTTCTAGGATAGCCAGGGCTACAGAGAGAAATTCTTGTCTCAAAAAAATTGTGAAAAGTATTTGTTAAGTTTTAAATTTTTTAATTTAAATTAGACATGTGGGGAGGAGGCTAGCACCTTGTCTTTGATATAAAAAAACATTATCCCCTTTGGAATCAGTGTCTAACGGTAGAAATGAGTTTTAGCAATTAATTTATTCACTTTAAATGAGGATTTTTTTAAGAGTTGGAAGAAAAGGGATGTTTACTATAATTTCCTGTTCATTGTGTTATGTAATATCTATGTTTGGAAAGGGAGACAGAGAGAGAGAGAGAGAGAGAGAGAGAGAGAGAGAGAGAGAGAGAGAGAGAGAGAGAGCTAGAGAAAGGACTACACCATTAACCTGAAAGATTTTTTTCCCCTTTCGTTCAATTGACAGAGAGCTAATAAGGCCTTAGACTGACGCCATCACTCCTCAACCGAAGGATGAAGTAACCTTCCTCAGTGATGGCGCTCACTTCCTCAGCCTGGCACCTGGGCAGGTTTCGCAGAGCCTACAATTTACTTAGCCCTGGTGACAGGCTGGTAGGGGAGTTTCTGCAGCTAAAGGCAGCATCCTGGCAGGAAAACGTGAATGATAAGCTTCCTTAAAGGAATTTGCTGAGGCTGAGAGTATTGGCCCAGCTTCAGGGAAATGGAAATTGTGAGGCAGGAGAAACTTCCGGCTTTGATTCGCCCGTGGTGTGGTGCCAAGTCTCCTGCGAGCCTCCGTACTTCTCATTGTCCTGCCAGACTTTCAGCCTTGACGTGCCCACCTGACCGGGTTTCCAGAGTCCCAGGGATAAAATGTAAAATTATTCCCTTTCTCCCCCCACTTCCTGATCCACTTGTGCGTATGTAAATGACTGGAAAAGCAGTTTGGGGCTTATTTCTAAAGCTTAAGAGCTTCGTGAGAAGCCTATTATTGAAAAATCAGAAACTGAAAAGCAACTTCTTAGACAATGAATTAGCAGCTCAGTGGCGGTGTGTAATGCTGAGTGCGCTGTAACTGGCTGCATTACAAGTAGGATCTCCCCTGGGTTTCAGTAATCAAACACGTGGCAACAGGTTGTCTGTTTCAACAGAGAGTGAGTAATCAAAGGAGATTTGCAGTTAATCCAAATATAACAGAGAAGCATCCCAGGGAAGCCCCGGAAACGGGGAAGCCAGCGGGAGGGAGAGGGGTACACCAGAGCGCCCTGATTTGGAGTTCCACCCCTGTGAGAACTCAGGAGCAAAAGGTTGTTCCGTCTGCACACTTGAACAATCAGCCACCCAAAGAAAGGGAAACGGGGGCTCGGCTTTCTGTGGCAGCAAAACGTAAAATTAACCTCGGCGTTTGGCCCCTCAGCAAAGGATGGAAAAGTTTAGAGGGAATTAACTAGCTTTCAGAGATTTGCTTCAGGCTTCGGAGGCCTCTACTGGATTGAAGTTGGGGTGGGAAGTCTTGCTTTGACTAGGAGGGCTTAGAATGGTGAGGTTCCAGAAGGAGTATGCTCTTCTGGGCTTCAAAGAGATGGGTGAGTTCATATATGTGTCTCTGGGGTTCTTAAAGTGTGATTCCCAGCAGCCAACATCAGGGCCAACATCAGTGGCTCGGGGGTGGGGGCGAGTACTGTAGTCCTCTTGTCTATGCAATGCAGGTATTAGAACACTCCAATGCTGTGCAAAGAGGTGCTAACACCTCCGGGTGGCTGGAGTGCAGTTGGAGTTTGCAGAACCTTGGCTGATCAGATTACCTGGAAGCCAGAGAAGAGGTGGACTGAGCTCAGGGTCCTTATATGTGACTGTTAGGAAAGTACAACTGCCTGTAGGGCCAGACTTAGATCCAGAGTACCCTCAGGTGTTGATCCACCCTGTGGTGTCTTCCTAAGCATATGGGGGCAGTGGGGTGAGGATGGGGGCACGGAATATTTATTACCCATGTGCTAGTACCGTGTGCCAGGAGCTGGTAAATGTTTTATGTGTGATATTTTATTTAATTCTTCTCACAACCGTGGAAGGTACATATTGTAGAAATTATTTCATTGCTGTGAAAATTTTGTCCAGTAAAAGGTCAAACCACTGAGGCCTGTACATTCTAAGGCCTATACTGTTTGGACACCCTAGGTACCCTCCTTGACAGTGCATCTGCACTGTCTGCTCCTGGGATGCCTTGGCACAGCCTCCCTGCCATGTGTGCTCCCCATCCCCAGGATGTCTTGGGTGCTGCAAAGCGACTAGCAGCCTGGCAGGGGCCCAGCCCTGCACTGCCAGCCCTCCCCCACACCACCCGACTCCTTGCTTCATGTTAATTTCCCACCTGAGTACTGAGTACTTTATAAATAGCAAATCTAAAATGAATTTTCTACCAGCGATCATTAGCTCCCTTGACATCCATTAAACATTCTCGCAAGCAGAGTAGGGTGACAAAGGGGATTGATTTTTACAGTATGCTTAATAGGGGAAAAGAAAGAAAGGTGTTGACAAGTCCCTTTTTTTTTTCTCCTGTCCTGATATCAGGAGGAATTTGAAATCAGTCAAATGACTTTTATCTAGAAGAAGAGGAGGAAGAGGAAGAGGAAGAGGAA